>NC_139344.1:20999640-21232140 GCF_055883805.1 Amblyomma maculatum
GAGGCAGCACTAGGTTGTACAATGCTCACTCACGTTAAAGGCCCAGAGTTGGGCGAATGGCTCCGTAGCCTTCCACTACGGTACCTCTTACTCTACGCTTTCAAGCCTATCTTTCTTCCCCTATGTCTGGGACATTATGTGTTTTTCCTATTATATAAACCAATGAACAATATTCAATAAAAATTATCATAACACGACCTAGACCTAGTTAGATATAGGTGTCCAGAATTCCGTGGCGTCCACTCAACGGTATAAGGCTGTTTTCTTTCCGCGAAACCTAATTTAAATAATAATTATGAAAAAACCGTGGATTTAAAAGCGGATAATAAATGGTTGTCGCATCAACATTCACAGCTTCCGTTTTATCAATCGATTTAAGCCATTCCTAACCTCCCCCCCCCCTCCCAAGTGTTTTACTTCAGTTACTTCAGTTTTATTTCATTTTTTATTCATTATTTTAATATTTCATATATATTTTGGTATTAATTACCATCATCACTATCTATCATTCTTTACATGCGGTACTAATGCTTCCATTATAGTTCTTGGTTTGCAGGAAAGAAAAGGCGCAGTGTCTGTGACGCACATCTTTAAGGCCCGCTCAGACCTCGTGAAATAGATCATTGGCTTTAACATAATGCTAATATGCTCAAGAAAAGGTTTATCCAAGATACTACAAGCAGCCGATAGAATACCATTAACAGGTAACCAGAGCGTTGTTTCTCTGTCTTCATTAAGCAAAAAATATACAAAAGAACTCTTTCACGCTGAATTGCTATGAAGAGAAGAAACCTCACGATGAACGGCGCACGGCGATGCGTTTCTCAGCTGATCTTGATGGAGTCTAAACGCGATGACTTTTGGTCAAAGCATGTAGTTGCCACAGCAGCGGATCACACACCAGTAGGCATGTTCCGTCTGCTACACGAGCATGACTACTGCACACACGTCTTCTACACTTGTTGCTAACCAGCATGAACGCAGAGCAGGATAGCCAAATTCTTCAGAAAAATTAGATGCTCTATTAGATGTCTCTTAAGAAGAGAATAGCGAAAGCCTTTACCCTTCGGCTTCTACCAATTGTCTCTCATTGTTTGGCTCCTATCCGCGTTCGTTGCACTGCTACATGTAATTATGATTGGTTTCCATGAAAGGAAAGGCGCACTATCTGTCATACTTTCTCCAGCAAGTGTGATTTCGGACGGTACACTATCGCTTCTGTTGGGGGGCTTTCTTTGGCGTGCGTTCAAGTGGGGAATTGCAGAAAACAGCAATGCTAGACAAGAACGCATTTCGCGGAATCTTGCTGAATATGACAGATCTCTCACACAGATATGACGCGCAAATCTCGTGCACAACTCTCACGCAGGGGATTTCGTACCATGAGCCTAGAAATGATTTCTCCCTAAACGATCTCGGAGCATCTAAGCCGCAAGCAACCAACCGCAAAAAACAAGTACGTATTAACGCTCTGCTAAGCCGGCAACATGTTGTCAGTCAGGTGCAAAAGGTTCTCAACAGGCAACAAATTATCGTTCTAGTCAATCTCATGGAAGTCAGTGGAAAAGAAGTTCTGAAACCAGTAGCGCCCATAGCGCGTTGATTCGATCTAGATTGACAAAAAAGCTAATCTGAATACCCACATACTCGCGACTGCTCCCATGAAACCGTCGCTGATATAGAGACTATGTTGATTCGACCTAGTTTGACAAACGCTAGTCTGAATACCCACTTACACGCGACTGCTCCCGTGAATTCGCCGCTGGTGTAGAGACTATTGTCTATCAGGTCTAGCTGGTTGCAGTTGTCGCTACCCTGTAGCTGAGCTGCCATGATGCTGGCCAGTTGGGAACTAAAACCATACCTAACAGTTCTTAACATTTATGAAGGAAGCTTGTTGTTGCGACTGTAGGAAGAAGGAAAAGGAAAAGAAAATGCACGGGCCTGATACTGGCTCTGTAGCTGAGCCACCTTCGCTGCCTCGTGCGCACTGAAAGAGAAAATGGAGAAGAATTCTTTCTTCTCTATTTTCTCTTTCAGTGCGCATAGAGGAGGGAGAGAAAGACGCCCGTCGCAACAGCCGTCCTTTACCGCTGAATCGGTGGCGGGTGCAATGACGGCGTACAACAGATAAAAATAGGTGGCAGGGTTGCCCCCCTGAAGGAAGCTTTGTGGTCGTCCGAAGCTATCAACTACCGGCACCTATTTCTCTCTTTTTTCACTGCCACGTTGCTCCTTTTCTTCACAGCTCGGTTAGGGTGTCTGCGCAGAAATATGGCAGATAATGCGCCTTTTCTTTGCTGTCAACCAATTTTAAATGCCGCTGATGCCTCCTGCACTACTTCATTTCTATATGCTCTGTGGTACAGTGTTCGAGGAAGCGCCAATTGAGAGGCGCTGCACGGACGCCTGGATCGGACGCCCAGCGCGCTCAGCTTCGTATATACACGAATCGCCTGGTGACGTCAGGTCATGTCGTGACGGTACATCGCGCGCCCCTTGTCGAACACAACATGCATCTTATTGCACGTATCAAAGTTCACCGGCGTTCTATAATTCGTTTACAGGAAAAGAAATTCACAGTATCTGTCACTAGAGCAATCCCGCTATCATCCTCGTGATAGACAAGGGGAATTATGGAGACCGTTTTACGACCCGGGGCTTGGTGCAGGTGGCAAAGCGCTGGGCTGAGGATGCAATGGATGGAGATTAGATTTCCCGTGGAGATATGCTTTATAAATCTATTTTTAACTCTCACTCTCGAAAACGTGACACCTGTGCTGACAACCTTCTGCTGACAAGCTTAAGTCGACCACCTTCTTTCGACAATGATCACCCACAAAATGCTCTCGCCTTACAATGCGACGTGCGAGCAATGCAGTTCTCGCTAGAAAAACATGACCCTGAAAACAGTCATGGAGAGGAAAAAAGCAATGCGACAGGATTAACACATGAGAACGTGAAGTAAACGCCAACATTTGCACTGCAAACCGTGGAGGATAAACTTAAAAGCCACCGTTTAACAGCATGTCGAACAACACCAAAACCTAACAGACAACAATGACATTGCACAGACACAGCACAGACACAAAAAATTGAACCTCTATGCAACGAGCCCTAGAGCTTGACGAAAGGCAGCAAACAACTCCTAATGGCTATTGCTACCTCGATACCTCTCAAGTTTGGCCAAGAAACGTAGCTCTTGCTTCGAAGGGAATATCGATGCAACACTGATACATTTTTTACTTCTCTGATAGTTTGCTGTGTTTCTAATATTTCCTATGTTTGCTGGTCATGGTGCCCGTAGATGATAGAGCATTCATTGTTTGAGTAGCGCTGTGCATTTCCAGGACCTGCAGGACATGGAATAATTGACATCAATTGCTGATTGCGTCAACTTCCCGTTATGTTCTCTGAGACATTCATTAATGCACCTTCCTGTGTGGCTACATGTAGCTTTCACCACATGTGAGCTGAATATTGTAGACATAAGCCTCTTAGCAGGCTGCAAATCTGTTCACGTGTTTTATGGGCGATTGCGGCTTGGCATTCTTGCCGGGCAGGTGTTCTTGCAAAGCCTTGAATGCTTGATGGGGGCCGAGCAACAACATTAGAGTCATTTACCGCTTACTGCTACCGCCTACCGCTACTGTGCAAGCATCAGTACTCATGCGCAGATCACCTCGAGGGCGACAGATGGCGCCACGTTCACGTCAAATTTTTGCGGACTCCACGTGAAGGGACCTATTAAGCGTGTACTGTGCTGACGGCGCGCGGTAGCGGTAGACGGCCGCGGGAAGCGGCAGCGGTAATCGAATAGCCTCTATTGACGTTCGTGCGTCCTCTGATCTTTTTTTTTTTTGGTTGTCAGAAACCGCTTGTATATACGGTATCAATTCCACCTTAGTTTTTCTCGAGTACCACGGTTCTCTTCGTCTTAGGTTCCCCCTTAGCTTCGGCGCTCAAACATGCCTCGATTTTCAGCGCAGGCTTTCAGCTACTGAAACTGACATGTTACCTGGGTAGCCCGGGAAGTTGAAACACGTGATGTTAAAGCCTAAGCTCATTTTCATCGAACGATGGCGAGACTTCTTGAGTGCAACAGTGAAGCAATGTTGCACAACAGCTCTCTGTACAAATTTCGAATGCGAAGACTCGTTTGGGAAAAGACCCATGTTAGCCCTCGGCTCAAAGCCACCTCACTGTGTGGTCCTCTGCAAACGTGAGAAGGAGATCCAGAAACCTAATGGATCATACTGAGGGAAGTTCTTGTGGGAATTGCAGTGGTTCTAGGACAATATTGAAGTTTTATACTGCCAACAGTAACTTTATTTTGGGATTCCACTATATGGCTAGGTAAGCATCATGCCTGTACTCACCTATGGTGCTGAAACGTGGAGGCTAACCAAGAGAGTTCTGCTTAAGTTGAGGACCACCCAGAGGGCTATGGAACGAAACATGGTAGGGGTAACATTAAGAGATAGAAAGCGTGCAGAGTGGGTCAGAGAAATAACTCAAGTTACCGACATTCTAGTAGAAATTAAGAAGAAGAAATGGACATGGGCAGGACTTGTAGTGCGAAGAGAGGATAACCGATGGTCGCTGAGGGTAACAAACTGGATTGCAAGGGAAGGAAAGCGTAGCAAGGGGCGGCAGAAAGTTAGGTGGGCGGATGAGATTAAGAAGTTCGCAGGGGTCAAGTGGATGCAGCTAGCACAGAACCGGGTTAAGTGGAGAAATATGGGAGAGGCCTTCGCCCTGCAGTGGGTATAATCAGGCTGATGATGATGATGATGATGATGAATCATTGACGTATCTAAAAAGCTCGGTGATGTCGTCACGGACTGTAATACTTCTTCTCTTCGTTACTTTCGCCAACATCCTGCGGTGCCTTTTCATATGTCACCAAATAATTTTTCTAGGCCTTCACTTTTGGTAGCCCTGAGTTTACTTCAAACCAAGCCGTTCTATGCGGGAAACACAGTCGTGCCGTCAATGAGATACATACATCATCATGGGCCCCCACGCGTCGCTGTGCGCTGCGGAGATGCCTGAAGCCGAAGCGGTTTTAATCACTATTTGCGTCACTGTGATGGCATTCCAGCTGAGTTGCTTCAAAACCTCAACCATGACGCTGTTAACATTCTGCATACATTATGTCAGAAGATTTGGACAACCCTGCAGTGGCCACAGGATTGGAGGAGGTCAGTTTACATCCCCATTCCAAAGAAAGGCAGTGCCAAAGATTGTTCCAACTACCGTACGATCGCGCTTATTTCACATGCTAGCAAGGTAATGTTTTAAAATCCTCCAAGGTAGGCTGCAGCAGTATATGGATCAGGAGCTTCCGGACGTGCAAGCTGGGTTTCGCAAGGGCAGAGGAACTAGACACCAAATTGCCAACCTTCGCTGGATCATGGAAAAAGCAAGAGAGTTCCAGAAACTCATCTACTTCTGCTTTATTGACTATGCGAAAGCGTTTGACTGCGTAGATCATAGCAGATTGTGGCAAGCTCTCCAAGAGATGGGAGTTCCAATTCACCTCATCTGTCTCCTCAGGAACCTGTATGAAGGGCAAGAGGCCACAGTCAGAACTGGGCATGGTCTTACTGATTGGTTTCCGATCGAGAAATTAGTGAGGCAAGGCTGCATACTGTCTCCCTGCCTATTTAACCTATATGCAGAGTGCATCATGAGCAAGGCCGGTCTGGACGAGTCTTCAGCTGGAGTGAAGATTGCTGGAAAACGTATCAACAACATTAGATATGCGGATGATACCACTTTAATGGCAGAAAGTGAAGTGGAACTCAAGAGACTTCTGATGCGCGTACAAGAAGAGAGTGAGAAGTTTGGGCTTAAACTGAACATTAAAAAGACAAAGATCATGGCGTCTTGCCCTATCAAGTCCTGGAGCATCAATTGACAAGAAGTGGAAGCTGTGACAGATTTTCTGTTCTTGGGCTCCAAGATTACCTCGGAAGGAGACTGTAGCCATGAAATTAGGAGACGCCTGCTCCTGGGAAAGAGAGCAATGGTTAGCCTTCACCGCCTAGTAAAGAGCAGAGACATTAGTCTGCCAACCAAGATCGGTATAACTCGTGCTATGGTCTTTCCAGTTGTGATGTATGGATGCGAGAGTTGGACTGTGAAAAAGGCTGACCGCCGAAGAATTGACGCGTTTGAATTGTGGTGCTGGCGAAGACTCTTGAGAGTTCCTTGGACTGCCAGAAGATCAAATCAGTCGATATTGTCGACCATAAACCCTGACTGCTCATTGGAGGGTCAAATTCTAAAGTTAAAGCTCAGCTACTTTGGTCATCTGATGAGAAGAAACGATTCGCTGAAGAAAGATTTGATGTTGGGAAAAGTTGAGGGTCGCCGGAGAAGGGGTAGGCAGCGAACGCGATGGTTAGATGGCATCCTCGAGGCACTGCAGATGAAGTTATGTGATGTTAGGATATGTGAGAGACCGGAAAGCGTGGCGTGGCATGGTCCATAGGGTCGCGAAGAGTCGGACACGACTGAACGACTGAACTGAACTGAACTTGAAATGATAGCGCGGTGATATTTCGCACGCTTAACATGGAAGCTGTAATCATTCGGTTCCTTGAAAGTCGCCAAAATCTATAAATGGTGCAGTTCACCTGTCAGTGTTTTGCTGGGAAAAACGCTTCCACATTATTAGAGTCACTATACTCGATGTTCTAGACCAACCGATCGATCTTGAGATGCTTACGATGCTTTTTCGCTTGAGGTCTCTATTTGGCTTGTACTACGCCTGTACGTTGAATAAAACCAGACTCGAGGGCAGAAAGGACTTGTTCATCGAAAAAATTTAAATGCAACACAGGAAACTCACCTTCTTTATTCGTTGAGAGATATCAAACACTGTTTTCCATCAAACCAGAGGACACTCGTGCCAAAGTAACACGAGGTCATGGCCTGTTACAACGCATAACCATGTCCACTACCTCATCGAAATGCACTGGTCACTAGCCTTGTCAACCGGCAGTGGTTCGGGCGCACATGTACTTAGTTCCAAATCAAATTGCTGGCCGAGGCGAAGTATTTGTGTCACATATCCCAGTCGGAAAAAACTAAAGAATATTTTCTGTTGTTACGATAGAATTTCTGTGCGGCTTTTGACGGGAAACCTGTTGTGACAACAGAACATTCTGTAGTAACATCAGAAATATCTGTAGTTACAACAGAAGAGTGCTACAGAACTACAGACAACAGAAATATACTACAGACATACTACAGAACCACAGAAAAGTACTACAGAACTACAGAAAACTCTGATGCTTACGACAGAACTACAGGATGTTTTGTAGTATTTTTGACACAGTTCTGTAGATTTTTTCGACTGGGATATATCTTCGGGATAAGCTGACGTGCACCTGGATGTGTAACTAACTTGAGCTGGACGGCTTCTTAGGAGGTATCAACCAGTATAGCTGTGCCAATTGGCGATCCACATGCACTTGGTAGTCCGAGAGAGCAGACAGGTAAACTCCTTCAATTTTATATATGCTCTATAAGGGGGTCACTTCTGAAGTGGGTGACATGATAGCAGTCCCTGAAGAATCTTCCCTGCGTCCGCCACTCCGACCTGAGAATCCTGCAGATCAAGGAAACCGCCGAAAATCGCTTTGACTGACAAAGGAAAACCCTGAAGCAAATGCAAAATCAACGGGCGCGTGCTTGACATCCGGCACTGGCAGTCAAGGAAACTAGAACACATGGATCTAAAAACTGAAGAGAGAAATAGCCCGATGTACAAGAAATGTTATCAATAAGAGTGAACGTTTGGGCAAGTTAGTCAGACATACTTGACATGACAGGCGTGGCAGAAAGAGACGAGGACAGAGAACACCCAGACAAGCGCCAACTTTCAACTTTATTAAGATGCTGTCGAAGAGCCGAATTTATAAAAAGCAACAGACCCCTTAAACATGAAAACCACAATTCGCGGCAACACTTGGAGACTAAATACGGTAAGAAACAACATTTCGCTCATGAGCACTAGATCTGCTATCAAGCAAAGAATGGATCCCCGCACTTGGGAAACCCTTCAGTACAAAAAGCAACACCCGAATCATCAAACAACGAATGGACCCCAAAATGCAAGCCAGCAAGGCGAGGAACGCTTTACAAAATATTTCCACACAGAAGATTAGAAACACTATGACATTTCATTTTAAACCTAACACGAGCTTACCCCCGAGAGAAAAAGAAATGACAACTTAAAAAAAAAAAATATTATTGTAATAACTGACATTGAAAAAAAAATACCACGACGGGATTAACACATGACAACGTGAGGGGACACGTCAACAATAGCACGGTAGAGCTTGATAAATGAATTTAGAACCACCGTTTAACAGCGTTTCGATAAAACCAAAAAGCTAAACAGGCACCAAAGACATGGCAGAGAAACGGCAGAGAACCGCGACGAGATTGATAATGAGAACGAAGACTGAACCGGCTACAATGACAGGGCAAAACGTGTAGGGGTGTAAACATTGCTTGAACCTAGAGATAGAGCGAAAGTTTTTGTTTCAGCCATAGGCTGTTTAAAACCCGCGTTTCAATCCGCGTTCTTTTAAATAATTTTTTATTTAAATATGCTTTGGGGAAAGGAAGGAGCCTTATGCTTTTGTGGGGACTCCACGGAATTGTGGACACCAGAACCTAATCAGGTCGAGATTCATATTTTTGTAGCGTGAGCGACACTGCGCGGATTTGAAGGAATTCGCGTGTCCTCTGCGCCGACCAAGCTGCGCATGCGCGAGAGCCACGCTACCTCACAGGGATACAGCTGCCGTGCCGCCGCCGCAACCAGTTGCTGAGGAAAAGGAGAAAGGGTGGGTTGAGCGAGAGAGAGGGAAAAGGAAACTAACCATATGCCCATGAAATCAGAGTTAAGAAGGAGGCGTAGGATTAGGGGAAAGGGGTGTGTCGAACGAGATAAATAGAAAGAGACTGTGTCCATGACAGTATAGTTCGGCGTTCGTGAATCGGCATTTATAGGCCACTTCTAAGTGCGCTGCTGGGCAAGTTGGTGACTGAGCATATTTGAAGAAAATAGCGCAAGAGACGAGGCATGGAAGTAGTCAACACGACCGCCACTAACAACTGAATGTATTCCAAAGCATGAGCGTTTGAATGCACAGCGACAGATGCTCATTTAGGAAAAGAAGAATACCAGCGTTCGTAAACCACCGGTGTTCAACGACTGGCACTCGAACACTGGCGTTTGGAGCATGGATGAAAGAAGCGGAATAACGCCGTCGCGTTCCACTCTTAAAAGCGTAGCTTAAGCGTTCTGCCAACACCACCTAGAAGAAGAAGAGGGTGTTGGTTCCACATGGGTGTGTCAAGCGAGAGAGAGAGAGAAAGGGAGCACAACCATACCCATCGCAGAATAGTTTGGAGTTCCCAGTTCGTGGTTCATAGACCGGCGTTCATAAACCTCCGGCGTCGCACAACTGCCGCGTTGCGCGCTACTGCGCATGCGCGAGGAAAGTGCGCCGTGTGCATAAAAGAAAATTGGGACAAGCAAAGTTAAACCAAGCTCATGCTACGTATTTACTGGCATAGCAGAGCTAAGGCACTCCCAATTTTTTTCTTGTACATTTCTTGTACATTGTATTTTTTACATTGGTTTATAAGAAAGGAAAGGCGCACTATTTTTTTGACTTTCAAGGTTGTTCAAGCTGAAAACCTCCGTGATGCTGATGGCACGGAAATTAGGTTTTGGGGACAGAAAGCATTCTTACTTTTGAGTGTATCCACGGGATTGTGGACGCCTACACCTAATCATGTTTTCATATATTTCTTGTATATTGTACATTGGTATATAACTAAGGAAAAGCGCAGTATATGTCTTTGATGTCCAAGGTTGTTTAAGGTGACGTCCCATAACCCAGGGCTGCATCTCCGTTTTTTTAATTGCTTCATAGGAAAGGTAAGCCGCAGTATCTCTCACACTTGTTCGGTGGACACCTGAGCCGGGCCGCAAATGAAGGGAGGAAGGTGTGAGTGAAATTGGAAAGGGTGGTGCAACCGCGGTGGAATTTGGTGCCACGGCGAAATCACTGCATCGCGCCCAATGAAGCTTTCAAAAGTCAACAATGAATTTAAACACCCTTGTTCAACTACGTGTCGAATAAAACCAAAAGCGAGATGTTTCTTATCTCACTAAGCCTCCACGCGTTGCCGCGAATTGCGTTTATGTTTAAGGGGTGTGTTGCTTTGTATAATTTTGGTGTTTCGACAGCCTCTTAATAGAGTTTAAAGTTCGCGCTCGCTTTTGTGTGCTCTCTGCCCCCCCCCCCCCCCCCCTCTTCCTTCCGTGCCTTTCATGTCGGTATGTCTGACTACCTTTCCCAAACGTTCACGCTTCTTGCCACAATAGCCGAGCACGGAGCTCAGCTTCCATCTACTACAGGGGCATATCTACTGCACACATATCTTCAGCGATTGCAGCTAACCAGCATGAACGTCAAAGGTGCAGAGCCGAATTCTCGAGGAAAAACTCTCAGAGCATCGAAGCCGCCGGCAACCAACCATAGAAAACAAACACATCGTACACTGTTCTGCTATGCCGGCAACATGCTGTCAGTCAGGTAGAAAGTTTCGAACAGGCAAAAAATTGTCGGACGCGTTATTTTTATTGAAGTCAGTGGAAAAGAAGCGTTGAAAGCGGTTGCGGCCACAATGCGTTCGTTTTACCTAGTTTAAAAAAGCTAGCCTAAATAATCGCGAGCGCCAACCTGCTCACTCCGTTTGTCGCTGACATATGCCCTATTGTATTTCAGGTTTACATGTTGGCGGTTGTGGCAAACCTATGTAGCGGAGCTGCCATGGTGCTGTGCAATTGGGAATTAAAAGCACACCAGAAATGTTTCCGCCGCCTCGGCGCATCCCACACCTAAAATGCTTTGCAACGCCGGCCAGCTGCGCAATAAAATTCAGGGGGACTTTGGCTCACTAAAGTGCTTCAAGGGGGAAGCCTTCCTCACCCCGCTGCTTAGGTATTGACTGCGAGGCCGTTTGTGATTGACTAGAATTATGACAGACACTGCGCCTTTTCTTTGTTGTCAACTAATTTTAAACGCCGCTGATGCCTGCTGTACTGTTTCTATTTATATATACGCTCCGCGGGGCGGCGTTCGAGAAAGCGCCCGGATGGAATGCTTGACGGGGTCAGCTTCGTATATGCAAGAATGTCCTGGTGACGTCATCACCAGTCATGACTTCATGACCGGATGTGATGTCATTATCACTGCCGGTTATTAGAAATGGGCAAATATGACGCCATGACGACGTCATATGCAGGCATGCTGTCACGGCCGATGTCGTCACCATGTGATGGCTAGGACGTCAGCGTCTAACCATTACTAGTGGTTAGAGATAGTTACCATGATTTGCTCTCTCTGAGTACTAGTTAGTGTTATTAAACACCCCTTAACTAGTAAGTGATGGTTAGTGACATTTATGATGACTTCCTAATGTATGGATTCCTATGGGCATGTGCTTAAATATTTTATTATTAGAAGGAAATTACGAAATTATCATGACAATGCCTTAAATCATGTTGCGATATCATGCGGTTCTTATTAAGTTTCGATTCAATGGTGGATAGCATATGCAGATATAAGGCATGCACCCGAAATGCGGAAACATTTGGTAACGAAAGTATGAGGCAATATAGGTTCTCGCCTTAAAAAATAATTACCTTGCTTTGCCGGAAAGGAAAGGCCCCCTATCTGTCACACTTTTAAGGCGAAAGCCTTTAATGGCTCATGCTGTCGTGGACAAAGTGTGTCCCCCTTTTGTGGCGTTTTGATTGGCCGAGGCGGGATGCGTCCCTGCCATCTGCATTGCTACACTTGAACGCGCGCCAAGGAACGCCACGTGACAGGTGCGATGTTGTACTGTCCAAACACGCAAAGCCCTTTATGCTAAGTGGCAGCTAGGGGCAGAGGCACTTTATTTATTTTTTACTTTTGTCTGCCTCGCCACAGAATATATCCAGACACGCTTGCCGGAGAATGTGTGATAGATACTATTCCTTTGCTTTCCTGTAAATAATTATTATTATATGTAACACTGCAACGAATGCCGTCAAGAGGATAACGATGGGAGGACAACTGTAGGATAGCCAGGGTAGGCTTTCGCCATTCTCCTCTTAAGAGACATCTAATGGACCCTCTAATTTTTTTTCCTGGGGACACTTGAACCGGAAGGGAGGAAAGTGGAACCGAAAGTGGAAAGACAGAAAGGGCAACTGGGTAATGAAGTGCTGCGGAGTAATATAGACCACCTTGGGATCTTTAACGTGAACTGATATCGCATAGCTCGCGGACGCTTATTGGTTTCGCCTCAATCAGAACGCAGCCGCTGGATGTCGCGTTCGAACCCGGGAGTAGACGGGCGTCTTAACAACTGCGCCAGGACGGCGGGGTACCAGCCGTGCGACCAGAGCTCGAATTTCACCTATACCATGTCAACAAACGCTGTAGACACTTTCGCTCTCTTTGTCCTTCTCTCTCTTTTTCCTTTTATCTCTGTGGTGCTCCGTCATGCGTGCCAGTTGCTACTAGAGCTGCAATAAAGTTACGTGAACAAGATGCGTCGTAAGCGTTGTGTAGCCAGACACATTGCGAACGCAGCATACGTTCCGCAGCAATTACTGCGATTGTCACATAGGATGCCTATTGTCGTGACTTGAGACTGACGTAACGAAGCAGCAGTGAGGCTTTTCTTGTCTATGTGAAGCGGTTAGGGCGCGTCAGGTGTCCATGGAAAAAATGTGCGGCAGATACTGCGCCTTTCCGTTCTTGTTAGCGAAATTGTTATTATTGTTGCCAAGTTAGTTTTGGGTGGGCTGCAGCAACCTCTACGTTGCGCACTTATCAGTCCAGGCCCCATAATCGCAGGTAACAGCAAGTTACATTAACAGCCGCATGTGAGCCAAGGAGCGAGGTGAAAGTTTTAGAAAAAGAGTTGCCTGCCTCAAACGTGAGAGAAAAATTTCACTTCGGTTTCGTATCGCTCTTACATTCTACGACGTCTTGTTTTGTTATTATAGCTGCCAGCAAACGTCTAATCCGACTTACCCTCCTGGGGGACAACATTTTCTCTTAGGCGTTATCTGTGCCTTTTGAAGGGCTCCGCAAATGGTACGGAGTTTTGCTTTACATACGAAGGCGATGCCATAGCCGCAGCGCCGCCAGTCAGTACGCGCACGTGCGTGCACGCGGGGCAGGCGAAAGCAGTGCTATCCGCCTGCCTCTAAAATTTTAAAAACACAACGACTCACCGAAGCCGAGAGTTCGTCCCTAGCTTCACGGCGATAATCCAGACAGCACAAGCGATTTTAATCGGAGCTGAGCATGGAAACTATCTACCGCAGGAAGCGATCCGAAAACCGGCTCACTGGAGCTAGCCCTGCACACCACGTCCAGACATTGTTGCTGAGGGGAGATCAACAAGGGACAGCAGCGACAAGTGTTTTTCTCGCCTGCGCCGAAAGGTATTTTGAATGTCCACTTGTGCGAGGACCTCGTTCAGAGGTTCAATAAGAATGAGTTGAAATGTGTACAGGACTTCGGTGCTGGACGGTTTAAGGTCACTTTTAAGACCAAGCAGGCGGTCGATCGCTTCTTAGCTGATCCTGTCGGGCGCGTGAAGGATGCAGCGAATAGGTTTGAGTACCGCAGAGTCCGCTCTCGGTTATTGAGAGTGTTTGGGTTTCTGTCGGACTCGCCGACCGCTCAGCTTGTGTCAGAGCTCGAGGCGTACGGAAAGGTGTAGTCAAGGCAGCTGAAAAACGTTCCGGGGTTTCCGGACGTTGAAAGCGGTAGTCTCAGGATTAAGATGGGGATGGCTAGGCCAGTTCCAAACATTTTGATAGTCGGAGAGAGGATCGTGGTGTGCGAGTACGACTGAGTGACGCGCCTGTGCCGCTTTTGCAGGCGCGTGGGGCATCTTGCTTCAGCGTGTCCAACTCCTAACTGCAAGCGCTTCGCGCAGTACGGACATGAAGATTTCGTTATTTTTCTTCTTCTTCTTTTGCTACTTCTTCACCGGCTTCCATATTGCCACGGTACCACGCCGACTACTCGAAAACCTAGCGCAGTGTAGCTTTTCGTTACAATAGTCCGGCCAATGCTTCACCCACAAGCAGACATTTCCGTGTAGCCTCAGATATATAACTTCTTCATGAAGAAATAGAAATAAGACCGAGAGCACTGCACAATTTGCATTTGATGGCGTTCACCCAACAGCATACTGCACCTTAATTTCTCCAAAACCTGACTTAAACGGAGAGGCAGCACTAGGTTGTACGATGTCCACTCACGTTAAAGGCACAGAGTTGGCCGAATTGCTCTGTAGCCATCCACTACGGTACCTCTTACTCTACGCTTCCAAGCCTATTTTGCTTGTCCCGTGCCTGACACATTATGTCACTTTCCTTTTACATAAACCAACGTCAATATTCAAGAAAAATTATCAAAACATCACCTTGACCTTGTTAGGTGTAGGTGTCTACAATTCCGTGGCGTCCACTTAAAAGTACTAAGGCTGTTTCTTTTCCGCGTAACCTAATTTGAATAATAATTATGAAAAAACCGCGGATTTTAAAGCGGATGTTTAAAGGTTGTCGCCTCAACATTCACAGCTTCCGCACTATAAACAGATTGAAGCCATTCCTAAACCCACCCAGCGTTAGTTACACTTAGTTTTTATTTCATTTTTTATTCCCCTATTATCAAAAATTGTTATGTTAATATTTGACAAGAATTTTTTTTATCAATCACCATCATCGCTATCCATCAATTTTACATGCGGTGCTAATGCTTCCATTATAATTCTTGGTTTGCAGGGAAGGAAAGGCGCAGTATCTGTGGCGCACATCTCGAAGGCCCGCTCAGACCTCGTGAAATAGGTCATTGGCTTTAACATAATGCTAATATATTCAAGAAAAGGTTTCTCCTAGATACTACAAGTGGCCGATAGAATAGCACTAAAAGGTAACCAGGGGGTTTTTCTCTGTCTTCATGAAGCAAAAAATATACAAAGGAACTAATTCACGCTGAATTGCTATGAAGAGACGAATACCTCCTAATGAACGGCGCACGGCGATGCGTTTCTCAGCTGATCTTGATGGAGTCTAAACGCGTTAATTTTTGGTCAAAGCATGTAGTTGCCACAACAGCGGAGCACACACCAGTAAGCATGTTCCGTCTGCTAAACGAGCATGACTACAGCACACACGTCTTCAACACTTGTAGCTAACCAGCAGAAACGCATAGCAGGACAGCCAAATTCCTCAGGAAAATTAGATTTTCTTATCTGTGTACGTTGCACTGCTACATGTAATTAAAATTGGTTTGCAGGAAAGGAAAGGCGCGGTATCGCTCATACTTTCTCCAGCAAGTGTGATTTTGGACGGTGCACTATCGCTCCTGTCTCTTGGCTTTACTTAAGGGGGGTTGGGGGGGCTTGCAGAAGACAGCAACACTAGACAAGAACCAATCTCGAGGAATCTTGCAGAAAATGAGAGATCTCGCGCACCCATCTCGCGCAAAAATCTCGTGAACAACTCAAGCGCGGGGATTTGGTTACATGAATCTAGACATACTTTTCCCCTAAACGTTGTCAGAGCATCCAATCCGCCAGCAACCAACCGAAAAAATAGGCACATACTAAACCGCTCTGCTCCGCCGGCAGCGTGCTGTCAGTCAGGTGCAAATATTCGCAATAGACTACAAATCGTCGCCCTAGACATTCTCATGGAAGTCAGTGGAAAAGAAGAGCTGAAACCGGTAGCGTCGACAACCAGTTAGTTCGACCCATAGTTTGACAAAAGCAAGCCTGAATACCCACATACACGCGACTGCTCCCTGCATACGTCGCTGGTAAAGAGGATATTGTCTATCAGGTTTAGCTGATGGTAGTTTTGGCTACCCTGTAGCTAAGCTGCCAATATGCTGGGCATTTGGAAACTAAAACCATACCAAACAGGTCTTGACTGTCATGAAGGAAGCTTTGTGGTCGTCCGAAGCCCTGCACTACCAGGACTTGTTGTTGTTGTCCTCTAATTTGATGGCACATGCCCACACAGGGGGATCGGCCAAGAATTGGGGTGCAGAGATATTAGATTTTGAGATGTATAACTACATCGCCAAAATAAATAAAAATAAAGCTCGGTTAAGGTGTCCGCGGATAATTGCAGCAAATACTGCGCCTTTTCTTTGCTGTCAACTATTTTTAAGCCCCGCTCATGCCTGCTGTACTGCGTCTATTTCTATGTGCTCTGTGGTGCGGTGCTCACAGAAGCGCCAAATAAAGGGCGCCGCACGGAGGCCGGGATCGAACCCCCGGCGGGGTCAGCTTCATATATGCGTTAATCTCCTGGTGACGTCATCACCAGTCATGACGAAATGTGACGTCGGTATCACTTCTGGTTAATTAGTAATCGCCGGATGGGACACCATGATGATGTCCATCCGGTCATGATGTTATGGCCGATGACGTCACTACGTGATGGCGTCATAGTCAGTCATTTGTCATTACTCATGCCGATTTATTCATGAGTAATGACAAATAAAATGAGTTAATGACTATTAGATCATTAGTTAATACTGGTCAGTGCAACGTAGGATGAGGGGGTTGAGCTGGTGGGGCTAAGATGGGGGCGGAACTGGTTACGAGATTGACGGCGACGCCAACAGTTACGACGACACGGAACGCGGGAGCGGGCGCCAAAGAGCTGCACTCTAAAATTTTAGAGGGCACATTGGACCACTAAAGTATGATGAGGCGAAAGCCATTGTAGAGGGATGGATCGTAGCCCTCCACTACGACACCTCTATCAACACTCTCTTCTTTCATTCCCGCCTTCCTCTCTTCCTTTGAGGTGTGGTAGATGTGTCCGCGGAGAATTGTGACCGATAGTGCGCCTTTTCTATCCTGCGAATCAATTTCAAACGCCGCTGCTGCCTGCTGCACTGACGCCTTCTGGACATCTGAGCATTCTTCTTTTTGCTGTGTGGTGCGGCGTTCAAGCAAGCGGCAAATGAAAGCCTCCGCACGGACGCCCAGCCGGAATAGTTTCGTATAGGCACGAATCGCCTGGTGACGTCATGACCTGTCGTGACGGTACATGGCGCGCCCCTTGACGAACAAACCAGCATTTGACAGAACGCATCAAAGTTCACCGGTGTTCTATAATTTGTTTACAGCAAAGGAAAGGCGCAGGCGCATGATCTGTCGCTTGCGGAGTCCCGCTATCATCCTTACGACAGACACGGGGAATTATGAAGAGCGCTTCACGATCCGGGACATGGCGCCGGCCATTTGGCGACCATTTGAGCTGGAACTGCCTTTTTTTTTTTTCGAAACCAATCTTCTTCTTGTCTCCTCCTCTGATACCTTGCTTGGATCTTCGCTGACACCAAGCTCATCCTCCACCGGATGCTTCAAAGGCGTGCTGCTGTCCATGGAGACCTCATATGTTGCTGAGGCTTCTACGCCCCTTTCTCCCCTTTCTAGACAGTAACGTAATAAAGCAAACTCAACGAATATATATACAATCAGACGCAAAGACGTTCTTTTTTATACTGTCACGTAGTGGTGACAAGGTCGACGACACAAATGAAGGGACGATGATTGCACCGAAGAAACTTTTTATTGGGCTGACTTGAGCCCCCAAAAGAACTAAGCAACACGGCGGCGGCGTAAGCAACAAACGTGCTCGTCGACCGTCGCACAAAGAATGCCCGTCACACTCGTCAACGCTCAATTTAAAGGCTGCTCAGAACAATCTAGATAACGTCGCAAACAGCTACCAGCACAAGCTGGAACATTGTAGAAACACACACGAGTGGCCGGAATCTTCGGGACAGATCTGGGTGCATCATGCGCTACAACGAAACTGATAAAGGTGTGACTCGCGACATCGACCGTTTGACTCGCGACATCGAGCGTTAACAAACAAAGAATACAGAACTCATACACGATCCAGAATCAGAGTGATAACGCCGTGTGGCAGCGGCTATTAAAAAACAACAAATACAGTTTTGAAGGTTTCACACATCACTCTTTTTTGTCAAAACGTGGCTTCCTACAAAAGGGACTTTTGTGCCATGGTCAGTAGACTGTCGCGTGTGTCTGCAACCAGAAACTATTGATCTTAGATGATTGCTTTGTGTATTGCCCTGATGCAGTGTTGTTGTTTTTTGGGACATTCTTCAATGGACTCTCAAAAAGAACATTGATATTACGTCTTATACTATCAGATTTTTGCCTACAATGGAAGCTTCTGAGGCGCCATGTGACCTTTTTGTGCTCATGGGACTTTTTAGCCTGTGGAAGAGCCCCATGTCAGATCGCCACGTAGACCCACCACGTTCATCGAAGTATCTGTTGAGACACGATGGGCTATGGTGCGGGAGTATTGCTAAGCACGATCGACCTCCTGCCTGGCTTCCTTTACTAGATGCATGTATGTGTTTCCCGGAATTTGGTGTGTGGGCAAAGTGAGGGCGGAATCCGACGTGGTTAAATTTCTCGAAGTACTTCCATGCAATAATGAAAAAAAAGTCCGAGCATAGCGCAGTTGGTAAAGCGCTAGACTGGGGTCCAAAGGGTTGAGGTTCGATTCACGGAGGAGGCAAGGTTTATTAATTAATTTTTAACTCTCGCTCTTGAAATGTGAGACTTCTGCTGACAACCTTCTGTCGACAACAATAAGGTATAAAAGCTTTTCGCATTAAAATGTTTCCGACGGCTCGGCGTATCCCCCGCCTGGGACGCTTTGAACGCCGTCCAGCTGGAGCAATAAATAAATAAATTGCTTTACCGGAAAGGAAGGGCGCCGTATCTGTCACTTTTTTCTGGAGACACCTGGACCGGAAAGGAAGAAAGTCGGAGTGAAAGTGGAAAAAAATTACCGATGATTACGTTACTTCCTAATGCGAAATTTGAGCGCAGCAAATAAGCTGTTTCCCCTTTTCGATAGATTGAGGCAAAGAAATCGAGCAACACATGTATGCGCTATCACAGAATTTTTTTTTTTTTATTTTTCACACGTATTCCTTTAACAAAGAACGGCAGCGGCAATTTCGGCTCGGGCGCTGCACATATACAGATCCGCCGCCACCGATCTGGCTCTCTGATTGCCACAGCACAGGGGTTGCATTGGAGGAGGAGCGAAGAAAGGAATTAACAACCTTTTACAACCGGAGACTCGCAGGAAGAGGGGGAAGGAGGGCGGCGTGTACACCCAGCGGCAAACGATGGGGGCAGAAGCGCGCACAGCAAGCGGACAACGCGATAAAGGGAGGAGGGAAGAGATAGCAGCGACTGACTGATGCTGCTGACGCCGATAGTGAGTCAACCCCAGCTGCGGAGTTGATTTCAGGGACAATGCCGCCGATGCCGACGCAAACAGTATGATACCCTCGCTTCCGCAGCGCCAAGAACCAGGTCTAGCCGTGGGAAGGTGGTCACTTATTCGTCGACGTGCCGGGG
Source organism: Amblyomma maculatum (assembly GCF_055883805.1). NCBI lineage: Eukaryota > Metazoa > Arthropoda > Arachnida > Ixodida > Ixodidae > Amblyomma > Amblyomma maculatum. The sequence continues at coordinate 21,019,189 of NC_139344.1, forward strand.
CCTACGTGAAATAACCGGCGCGTCGGCAACTGAAGAGCACCCTATCCGCCACACAGGAACAGGGGGGGGGGGGGGGGGACCCTCCCCTCCTCTTTCTGCATGGCGGCGACGGTGTTCTATGCAGTCACGTTATCTGGACTCTCTAGCAGCGTCAGCGGCATCCAGCGGTATCAGTCGGTCGCTGCTAGCGCTGGGGGGATGAAAGGGGGGCGGAGCTGGTTACGAGGCCGACGACGACGCCGACGCCGACGCGAAACCCAGGAACGGACGCCAAAGAGCTGCGCTCTAAAAGAGCGAAAGGAACCGTAGCGGAGGGCTGCGGAGTAATTTCAACCACCTGGGGATCTCCAACGTACACTGAGATCGCACAGCACACGGACGCCTATTGGTTTCGCCTCCATCAAAACGCAGCCGCTGGCGGTCGCGTACGAACGCGGGTACTCCGGAACAGTAGTCGGACGTCTTAACCACTGCGCAGGACGGCTGGGCTACAGCTGTGCAGTCGGAGCTCGGATTTCACCCAGGCCATGACAAAAAACGCTGTAGGCTTTCTAGCTATCTGTACCTCTCTCACTGTATTTCATTCTATCTCTCTGATGTTGCGTCCTGGGTGCCATGTTTCTGTAGAGCGGCAATGACGTCACGTGAATAAGATCCGTAGCACGCGTTGTGGATCCAGACGCTTTGCGAACGCAGCATACTTTCGGCATCAATTCCGCCGATTGTCGCATAGCATGCCTATTGTCGTGACGTGGGACTGACGTAAGAAAGGAGCACCCAGGCTATTCTTGTCTATGTGGTGCAGTTAGGGCTCATCAGGTGTCCTCAGAAAAAAAAAAGGTACGGCAGATACTGCGACTTTCAGTTCTTGTCAGCCAAACTGTTATTATTATCATTGCCGTGTATACCCTGTGAGTGGGGGCAGCGGCCTCTGCGTAGTTGACTTAGCAGTCCAGGCCATTTTATCGCAGGAAAAAGGAAGTTACATTAACAGCCGCATGTCAGCCATGGAGCGGGTTGAATATTAAGGAAAACGTTTTTCCTATCTCAAGCAAGAGGAGAAAAAGATTTACTTTAACTTCGAGTATTCTTTATGATATACGTCGTCTTGTTACGTAGAATACAGCGGTCAGAAAACTGCTCATTCGCCTTCCCCTTGTGGGGAACAACATTTCTTCGGTTGCGTTGTAGACTCTTGAAGGGCTCCGCGAATGGGACGGAGTATTGCTTTACATAAAAATATGTGGTGTTCATGAAACTGCTTCGTGAGTCGTACGAAGTTGTTTCGATTCAAAATTAACTATAAACGGATTATGCTAATCCAAGATTGGTTAACGAATGCGTATAGCCTCACTGCGCGTTTCTGATCTCTTAATAACAGCTTCTGCTTCTCTAGCGAGAAACTGTACTCATCTCGCTGTTCGTCCTTATTCTTGGCTTCCCTGAATGAAAGAGCAGCAGTATCGATTACGCTTTAGGCACAGTGGCATATGTTTGCAGTCTGCACATGCGCAGCCATCAAGCCGGTCGTATATCGAAAAATGTGGTATACGCCTACGCTATATTAACAAACTGCAGCCGATTTAGCTTAGCTGGGAAAATGCAGAAGTACCCACAAGCAGAAATTTCCATGTAGCCTCTGATCTATAACTTCTTCATGAAATAATAGAAATAAGACCGAGAGCACTACACAATTTGCATTTCATGGTGTCACCCAAATGTATACTGCGCCTTAATTTCTCCAAAACCTTACTTAAACGAAGAGGCAGCACTAGGTTGTACGATGTTCACTCACGTTAAAGGCCCAGAATTGGCCGAATTGTTCCGTAGCCTTCTTCTACGGTACCTCTTACTTTACGCTTCCAAGACTATCTTGCTTCTCCCATGTCTGGCACATTATGTGCTTTTCCTTTTATATAAACCAATGCACAATATTCAAGAAAAATTATCGTAACATCACCTTGACCTTGTTAGGTGTCATCATCATCATCATTATCATCATCAGCCTGACTATACCCACTGCAGGGCGAAGGCCTCTCCCATATTTCTCCACTTAACCCGGTACTGTGCTAGCTGCATTCACTTGACCCCCGCGAACTTCTTAACCTCATCCACCCACCTAACTTTCTGCCGCCCCCTGCTACGCTTTCCTTCTCTTGGAATCCAGTGTGTTACCCTAAGCGACCATCGGTTATCCTCTCTTCGCAGTACATGTCCTGCCCATGTCCATTTCTTCTTCCTAATTTCCACTAGAATGTCGGTAACTTGAGTTATTTCTCTGACCCACTCTGCACGCTTCCTATCTCTTAATGTTACCCCTACCATTTTTCGTTCCATAGCCCTCTGGGTTGTCCTCAACTTAAGTAGAACTCTCTTGGTTAGCCTCCACGTTTCAGCCCCATAGTTGAGTACAGGTAAGATGCAACTGTTGTATACTTTCCTCTTGAGCGATACCGGTAAGCTGCTAGTCATACTCTGCGAGTGCTTGCCAAATGCGCTCCATCCCAATCTTATTGTTCTTGTTATTTCCTTTTCATGGTCCGGATCTGCGGTTACTACCTGTCCTAAGTACACATAATCGCCTACTACTTCCAGTATTTCGCTACCTAATGTAAACTACTGTTCCTTCCCGCGGCTGTCGAACATTATCTTAGTCTTCTGCATATTGATTTTCAAGCCTACCTTTCTACTTTTCCTGCCTAGGTCATCAACCATTATTTGCAGTTCATCCCCCGAGTTGCTTAGCAAGGAAATGTCATCAGCAAATCGCAGATTACTGAGGTATTCTCCATCTACCCTTATCCCTAACTGCTCCCATTCCAAGTCTCTGAATACTTCCTCTAAGCAAGCAGTGAATAGCACTGGGGAGACTGTGTCTCCTTGCCTAACACCTTTCTTTATGGGAATTTTGTTACTTTCTTTATGCAGAACTATGGTTGCTGTGCTGCCACTATATACAACTTCCAGCACTTTCACGTATGGCTCGTCTACACCCTGATTTCGTAATGCCTGCATCAACGCCGATGTTTCAACTGAGTCAAATGCCTTTTCGCAATAAATGAATGCTAGGTATAAAGGATAATTATATTCCGAGCATTTTTCTATCACCTGATTGATAGTATGGATATGATCGATGGTAGACTACCGTTTCCGAAAACCTGCTTGATCCTTTGCTTGATTGCAGTCTAAGGTTGTCCTGATTCTATTAGCGATTACCTTAGTAAATACCTTACACGTAACAGACAGTAAGCTGATTGGTCTGTAATTTTTATTGTCCTTAGAGTCTCCTGTCTTATGAATGAGGATAATGTTTGCATTCTTCCGTGGTTCCGGTACCGTCGATGACACCATAGCACTGCGTATACAGGGTGGCCGGTTTCTCTTGCACGATATCCCTCCCGTCCTTTAGCAAATCTGTAGTTATCTGATCCTCTCCAGCTGATTTCCCCCTTTCTATTGTTTCTAATGCTTTCTTGACCTCGTCCTTCGTCACTGGTGGAACGTGTGACTGTTTTTTCCTGCCGCCAATCTCGTTACGATCCTGACTAGTTTGGCTGCTGTAGAGATCTGTATAGAACTCCTCGGCTACTTTGACTATCTTGTCCATATTCGTGATGACGTTGCCCGCCTTGTCCCTTATCGCATACATCTGGTTTTTGCCTATGTCCAAGTTCTTCTTTACCGCTTTAAGGCTTCCCCCGTTCTTTACAGCATGTTCAATGTTCTCCATGTTATACTTGCTTATATAAGCCACCGTACGCTTATTGATTAGCTTTGATATCTCGGCCAATTTGTTCTAGTCTATTCGATTGGAAGCTTTCATACTCTGGCGTTTCTTAATCAAATCTTTCGTCTCTTTATACAGCTTACCGGTATCCTCTCTAACTATCCTAAAGGCGGATATTAAACGGTTGTCGCATCCACATTCAGAGCTTCCGTTTTATCAATAGATTTCAGCCATTCCTAACCCCCCCTAAGTGTTTTACTTCAATTACAAAATTTAGTTTTTATTTCATTTTTATTCTCTTATTATGAAATATTATTATTTTAGTATTTCATAAGTATTTTGGTATGAATTACCATCATCACTATCTATCATTTTTACATGCGTTACCATGTAAAAATGATAGATAGTGATGATGGTAATTCATACCAAAATACTTATGAAATACTAAAATAATAATATTTCATAATGAGAGAATAAAAACGAAATAAAAACTAAAAACCAATGCTTCCATTATAGTTCTTGATTTGCAGGAAAGGAAAGGCGCAGTATCTGTGGCGCACATCTTGAAGGCCCGGTCAGACCTCGTGAAATAGGTCATTGGCTTTAACATAATGCTAATATGTTCAAGAAAAGGTTTCTCCAAGATACTACAAGCAACCGATAGAATACCACTAAGAGGTAACCAGCGCTTTGTTTCTCTTTCTTCATCAAGCAAAAAATATACAGAAGAACTATGTCACGCTGCATTGCTATAAAGAGATGGAAACCTCGCGATGAACAGCACACGTCGCTGCGTTTCTCAGCTGATCTTGATGGAGTGTAAACGCGATGACGTTTGGTCAAAGCATGTAGTTGCCACAACAGCGGAGCACACACCAGTAAGCATGCTCCGTCTGCTAAGCGAGCATGGCTACAGCACACACGTCTTCAACACTTGTAGCTAACCAGCAGGAACGCATAGCAGGACAGCCAAATTCTTCAGGAAAATTAGATGCTCTATTAGATGTCTCTTAAGAGGATAATGGCGAAAGCCTTTACCCTTCGGCTTCTACCAATTGCCTCTCATTGGTTGCCTCTTATCCGCGTTGGTTTCACTGCTACATGTAATTATGATTGGTTTCCAGGAAAGGAAAGGCGCACTATCTGTCGTACTTTCTCCGGCATTTGTGATTTTGGACGGTGCACTATCGATCCTGTTGGGTGGCTTTCCTTGGCGTAAGTTCAAGTGGGGAATTGCACAAAACAGCAACGCTAGACAAGAACGCATCTCGCAGAATCTTGCAGAATATGACAGATCTCTCACACTGATCTGACGCGCAAATCTCGTGCACAACTCTGGCGCAGGGGATTTCGTTCCGTGGGCCTAGAAATGATTTCGCCCTAAAAGATCTCGCAGCATCCAAGCCGCCAGCAACCAACCGCAAAAAACAAGCACGTACTAACGCTCTGCTGGGCCGGCAACATGGTGTCAGTCAGGTGCAAAGGTTCGCAGCAGGCAACAAATTATCGTTGTGGTCATTCTCATGGAAGTCAGTGGAAAAAAAGTTCTGAAACCAGTAGCGCCCATAGCGCGTTGATTCGACCTAGTTTGACAAAAGCTAGTCTGAATACCCACATACACGCGACTGCTCCCATGCATCCATTGCTGGTATAGAGACTATCGTCTATCAGGTTTAGCTGGTGGCAGTTGTGGCTAACCTGCAGCTGAGCTTCCATCATGCTGGCCCGTTGGGAATTAAAACCATACACAACTGTTCTTGACATTCATGAAGGAAGCTTGTTGTTGCGACTGTACGAAGAGGGAAAAGAAAATTCACGGGCCTGTGAGTGAGTGAGTGAAAAACTTTATTAAGTATATTTAAGGGAGGGGGATATGTAGTTGGGGTCCCTAGTCCGGGACTCCAGCGGCTGCCGCTGCTACCCGCGCACGTGTCACGAGGGCCCGTTGGGCCTCTAGTCCAGAGCTGGATAGGGCAGCCTCCCACCCCTCAATTGTTGGCACTGCATTCGGATCATCTGGAGGATTGTGTGGGCAGGTCCACACCATGTGGTTCAGGCCTGCCTTTTCCCCTCAATATTTGCATTTGGGGTCGCAGAACCCGGGGAGTATTGTGTTTAAACGGGCTGGTGTGTTCTACTGGCTCTGTAACTGAGCCACCTCTGCTGCCTCATGCACACTGAAAAAGAGAATAGAGAAGAAAGAAATAGAAGAGGGAGAGAAAGACGCCCGTCGCAACAGCCGTCCTTTACGACCGAAGCGGTGGCGGGTGCAGTGAGAGCATAAAACAGATAAAAATAGGTGGCAGGGTAGCCCCCCTGAAGGAAGCTTTGTGGTCGTTTGAAGCCTTCAACTACCGGCACCTATTTCTCAATTATTGCACTGCCACTTTGCTCCTTTTCTTCACAGCTCGGTTAGGGTTTCTGCGCAGAAATGTGGCAGATAATGCGCCTTTTCTTTGCTCTGAACCAATTTTAAATGCCGCTGATGCCTCCTGTACTACTTCATTGCTCTGTGGTACAGCGTTCAGGAAGCGCCAAATTAGAGACGCTGCACCGACGCCTGGATCTGACGCCCAGCGGGGTCAGCTTCGTATATGCATGAATCGCCTGGTGACGTCAGCTCCTGTCGTGACGGTACATCGCGCACCCCTTGTGGAACACAACATGCATCTCATTTGATGCATCAATGTTCACCGGCGTTTTATAATTCGTTTACAGGGAAGGAAAGGCGCAGTATCTGTCACTCGAGCACTCCCGCTATCATCCTCACGATAGACAAGGGGAATTATGAAGACCGTTTCACGACCCGGGGCGTGGCGCAGGTGGTAAAGCGCTGGGCTCAGGATCCAATGGATGGAGATAGGATTTCTCGTGGAGACATGTTTTATTAATCTATTTTTAACTCTTACTCTCGAAAGCGCGACACCTGTGCTGACAACCTTCTGCTGAAAAGCTTCAGTCGACCACCTTCTGTCCACAACGATGACCCACAAAATGCATTCGTCTTAAAATGTGACTGTGCGAGCAAAGCAGTCCCGCTAGAAAAATAATGAGCCTGAAAACCGTCATGGAAAGGAAGAAAGCAATGCGACAGGATCAACACATGAGAACGTGAAGTAAACGCCAACGTTTACGCGGCAGAACGTGGAGGATGATCTTAAATCCCACCGTTTAACAGCATCTCGAATAACATCAAAACATAACAGACAACAAAGACACAGCACAGACACAGCGGAGACACAAAAAATTGAGCCTCTATGCAACGAGCCCTAGACCTTGATGAGAGGCAGCAAACAACTCCTAATGGCTACTGATACCTCGAGAGAGAGAGAGAGAGAGAGAGAGAGAGAGAGAAAACGTAATTCCAAAAAGAAAAAGAAAAGAGAAAGGAAAAAAAAGAAAAAAAAGAAACAAAAGGGGGGGGGGGGCAGTGAGTGGAGTCTTCATTTCAAGACCCCAGTGGCCTGGGCTGCCGCTCTTGCCTGAGTTACCAGCCTACGCTGGGTCTCTAGATCATAGCATTGCAGAGTGGCCTCCCACTGCGCCTCCGAATGGTGCATGTTTATCTGTGGAGGTTTGGGGCCTTTTGCACCCCCATGTGACGTGATAGGCGGTGGGCTGGTCATTGCACCAAGGGCATACGTCTGTGTAGTGTTCTGGGAACATTATGTTGTATTGATGTAGGTTGGGTTAGTGTTGGTTTGGAGCTGTCTCCATTCCTGCATTTCTTGTGCATTTAGACCCTTGTGTGGAGGGGGATATATCCTACGTTGTTCCCGTAGGTACTTAAGTCGCGCGCCGTAAGTCGCTGGGACAGGAATGCTGGTTGTGAGATCGGGATTGGTGGCCGTTCGGTTTGCGTGACCTCGAGATATCCTCACGTTTGGCCAAGAACCTTAGCTCTTGCTTCGAAGGGAATATCGATGCAACACTAAGACATTTTTCCTTCTCTGATCGTTTGCTGTGCTTCTAATATTTCCTATGTTTGCTGGTCATGGTGCCCGTGGATGATAGAGCATTCATTGTTTTAGTAGCGCTGTGGATTTGCAGGACCTGCAGGGCTTGGAAAAATTGACATCAATTGCTGATTGCGTCAACTTCCCGTTATGTTCACTCAGACGTTCATTAATGCACCTTCCTATGTGGCTATATGTAGCTTGCACCACATGTTAGCCGAATATTGTAGACATAGGCTTCTTAGTAGGCTGCAAATCTTTTGCCGTGTTTTATGGGCCATTGCGGCTTGGCATTCTTGCCAGGGCAGGTGTTCTTGCAAAGCCTTGAAAGCTTGACGGGAGCCGAGCAACACCATTAGAGTCTTTTACTGCTTACCGCTACCTTCTACCGCTACCGCGCAGGCGTGAGTACGCATGCGCAGATCACCTCGATGGCGACAGGTGGCGCCACTTTTCTGTCAAATTCCTGGGCACACCACACGCAGGTACCTATTAGCGTGTGCTGTGCTGACGGTGCCCGGTAGCGGTAGACGGCCGCGGTTAGCAGCAGCGGTAAACAAATAGCCTCTATTGACGTTCCTTGCGTGCTCCGATATTTCTTTTTTTTTTTGGGTGTCAGAAACCGCGCGTGTATACAGTATCAATTCCACCTTAGTTTTTCTTGTGTATCACGGGTGTCTGCATCTTAACTTCCCTCTTAGCTTCGGCGCTCAAACATGCCTCAATTTCCAGCGCAGGCTTTCAGCTACTGAAATTGACATGTTACCTGGGTAGCTCGGGAAGTTGAGACGCGTGATGTTAAAGCGTAAGCTCATTTTCATCGAATGATGGCGAAACTTCTTGAGTGCGACAGTGAAGCAATGTTGCACAACAGCTCTCTGTAGAAATTTCGAGTGAGAAGACTCGTTTGGGAAAAGACCCATGTTAGCCCTCTTCTCAAAGCCACCTCCGCTGTGTGGTCCTCTGCAAACGTGAGACGGAGATCCAGAAACCTAATGGATCATACTGAGGGAAGTTCATGTGGGAATTGCAGTGGTTCTAGGACAATCTTGAAGTTTTATACTGCCAACAATAACTTTATTTTGGGATTCCACTATATGGCTTGGTGATCATTGACATATCTAAACGTTTTTACGAGACCGGAGCCGAACTGATTGGCGAAGATGGATTCTCGATTGGCCAAAACGAGGTCACCAAGCACCGTGCCTATGCATGGTCCGATGCATATTCCCTGTTTTTTAAGTATATCGATTTGTCGTAGCGAACAAATATAGAAGCTTAAAACTTCTAAAAAGGCTGACAAATAACGCCTTCTGTGTTTTGATATTTTACCGGTACGTGGCAATCTCGGTATGCTACAATACAAGACAGCATTACACAATGAGGTAGAGTATAATTCAGGTCTTTAACGTCAAAAGAAAACGCCCAGCACCTTCTGCGGCCGCGCCATTGCAGAAAATCTATGGCTGAGAATGAACCCTAGACAAAAATGAGTCTTGAGCAGCTAACATTGCCAGGTGACTTTGAAGGTACATCGCTAAACACTTCTGCCAAGTCCCTACTTCTGCCACGATCGCACGGAAAGGGCGATCAACTTTAAAAAGGCAGTGGCATCACTTTTCAAGAATTCTGCGATATTAAAGGATTAAAATTTCCATAAACTGTCGGTAATGGATGCAAAGTGTTTTTGCTCTGCCATTAAAACTGAAGACGTAATCGACGATTAAAATTCAAGCTTCTCCCACCAGTACTGAAGGACTGCGTAGAAGCTCGGTGATGTCGTCACGGACTGTAATACTTCTTCTCTTCGTTAATTTCGCCAACATCCTGCGGTGCCTTTTCTGATGTCACCAAAATATGGTTCTAGGCCTTCACTTTTGGTAGCCCTGTGTTTACTTCAAACCAAGCAGTTCTATGCGGGAAACATACCCGTGCCATCAATGACGTACATATATGAATCATGTGCCCCCACGCGTCGCTCTGCGCTGTGCGGAGAAGCCTGAAGCCGAAGCGGTTTTAATCACTATTTTTATCATTGTTTGAAATGATAGCGCGGTTAATCTGGAAGCTGTAATCATTCAATTCCTTGAAAGTCGCCAAAATCTTCAACCGGTGTAGTTCACCTTTAACTGTTTTGCTGAAAAAACGCTTCGAGGTTATTAGAGTCACTATTCTCGATGTTCTGGACTAACCGGTCGAGCTTGAGATGCTTACGATTCTTTTTCGCTTGAGCACTCTATTTTGCTAGTAATACGCACGCCAGTACATTGAATAAAACCAGACCCTAGGGCAGAATTGAGACTTGTTCATTGAACAAATTTAAAGGCAACACAGGTAACCCAGTTCCAAACCTTTCGAAAGTCGGAGAGAGGATCGTGCAGTGCCAGTACGACGGAGTGACGTGTCTGTGTCGCTTGCGCTGGAGCGTGAGGCATCTTGCGTCAGCGTGCCCAACTCCTAAGGGCAAGCGCTGCGCGCAGTACGGACATGAGGATTGTGAGGCCGATTGCGCGCGCTGAGGGTGATCACGCCATTTCCGCATGCACGAAGCGGTCGTTTGCTTCGGCGACTGTCGCCGCCGCTTCGAGCGGGCCGGCAGCCGCTGCTGCGGGGCAGCCGCCGCTGCCACCCCCATCCCTGACGCAGGTTGCCACTGGGTGACCAGCCGAGGAGAACAGAGTAGAGGAGCAGCAGCTTGTTGGAGGCGTGGGTGAGAAGGCGGTTCTTTCCGCGCCCACTGCTGCGAGGGAGCTCTAGCTTGCCTTGGTAAACCAGGCGAAGGATATGTTGAGTGCTTAATTTGTGTTCTTAAATAAACTGTTTTTCTCTCTCACTCTCCGCCACGCTCGCTTCATCCGAGTGTGCGAGCGGGCTCCACTCGCGCCCTCCGCGGCGCTGGCATAGGAAGCGACCGCGGCCGCGGCCGACGCCGCACAGGCTGAAAAGGTGCCTGAGGATGCAGCCTTGCAGAGGGCCGCTGTGGCGGTCGCGGCTGCCGAGCCGCCACAATCCGCCGCTATCCACGCGCGATTTGTCGTGACAAGGACGAAGTGGCGCGGGAAGCACGCGCAAAAGCAGAACGGAGCGGAGGTTGACACCGACTCCGAGGGTGCCTCCTCCCAGGCTAAGACAGGTCGGCCTGCTGCCATGCAGGTGGTCGTGGCGGTTGCACGGAACCCCTCCGACGGGCACGAGGAACCTAGTGCGGCATGTCCCAGCCAGGAAGAGAGTTCGGACATGCAATAGGAAGTCGACATTAGGGAAAGTCAGCGTCCTCCTTCTCTTCCTATTGAGCTAAATCCCTGTTTGGCGTGTAAGGGCCAGGGATGTGCGTGTTTTGCAGAGGCCGATGAGGCAGAGCTCCCCACCTCTGTCTCACCATTCTCTTCGTCCATATGGTCCGCTTGCTCCTTCTGGAATGTGGTTGACTCTGAATGATCTGAGGGTTCCTGTTCCTCCTCGTCCTCATCTTCATCCCCCTTCACTTACGACTCCACTACTAAAAAGGAGTCCCCCGACCGCGCGGTTGGGGCACCTTCAGATCCTCAAGTTTTATTTTTCCAGGTCTCTTGCGCCGATAATTCCGCCTTTCGCGGGTTTCCATTCCTGTTTATTGGTTTTCCAGGTAGCTTCTTCTTTTCCATTCAACATGGCATCGCTTACAATAGCTACTTTAACAGCCGTGGCATGTCCCGTCGTCCCAAACAAGCTGACATTGTTCAGCTTGCTCGCTCTAAACTCATAGATATTTTGGTTTTGCAAGAGACCTACATCCATCCTCTTGGCCAGATCAAGAGCTTCGACAGAACATTTGGCACCAGGTCTTACTAGAGCTATGACGCGTCAGGTTCCCGTGGGGTTCGTGTCATTCTTATGCCATGCTTCCGCGGCTCAGTTTTGCGCCACTTCAAGGATGCTGAGGGCCGCGTCCTGTCTGTAGAACTCGATTCTGGCTTTCGCATAGTTAACAGCTATGCTCCGAATAATAGTCGCGCTCAGGGTGCGGCACCTTGACTCCCAGTTAATAGGTCCATCCAAGATAGTTCTGGTCGGTGATTTCAACTGTGTCCTTGACAGGGTGGATCGCCTCTCTTCTCGCGGCACTCCGCCTAAGGAGCGGGATTGGCAGGGAGTGCGGGCACTTAGGAAGCTGGTCGAGGAGCTAGATCTGGTTCATGCCTAGTGGGTTCTCTGCTCAGGACAGTCAGGGATGACTCGAACTGGGAGGCGCCTTCATAGTAGGCTAGACCGTTTCTATGTTTCTCCAACACTGGCTTATGACATGCACCTTATGTGGTCGGTCCCGTTCGCGTTGAGTGATCACAGGTGTGTTATCCTTCGCTTGAGTGATGGGATCCTGGTCCCTCGCGAGAAGGGGACTTGGCGCCTCAACTCGCGGATTTAAGAGGACCAGGAGATCTTTAAGGAAGTCTTCGTATTCTTATAAATTCTCTCCAGTCCAACTCAGGTTTAGACGGTGCAGGATGGGAGGGCATTAATACCGGTTTCCATTGGGCAAGCAGGAGCAAGAGCAACGAGCAGCCAGAGCAACGCACGAAAGCACTGGGGACGCGCCTTTTCGTCTCCGCAATGGAACATTCACGCTGCTCGGAGAGCAGCGTACCGTGGCGGAGCGCGTGACGTCAGGCGTCATGTGATCAAACTTTTCCCGCGCTTACGTTGCCCGTATCTGCCGGCCGAACGCCACCGCTGCCGTCTTCCGCCATTTTTCTCGACCGTCCTGCCCGGGCTCCGGGCGGCGAATAACCAGAAGCACGGCAGGTCTCGAGGAAGAAAGCGCGCGCGCTCTCCCTCGAGACCGGCCATGCCAGAAGTGACATCAAAAAGGTCACGTGACTTCCTCCGTTCTCTCTGTACTCCGCCGCTGGCGACGGAGCACCGAGGACTGCTCTCGACTGATGCCAGGACAATAAAACCGCGCCCCCTCTGCCAATGAAACACAACGCTACTGCTCCTGTTCGACCACTGGTAGGCGCTGAAACTCACGAGAGCACTTTTTGTGCAGCTAAAAGGGCTCCTGTTCGCCCAATGCAAACCGGATGACTGTTTCAAGGCAGCAGGAATGAGGCGGGCCCGTGAGGGGCGAAAGGAGATTACCGTCGTCTGTGATGTCATCCTCCTGTTTTCCAAGCCTCTTTCTGCTGGCCAGGGGGTCACGGAAGCACTCGCCTAGTAGCGCATCCGGCTTCGAAAATTGCTCCAGTGACGCTGGCATGGCCTTAGGTTTATGGCGCGCGCTGAGCAGTGGGAGAGGGAGCATTTTTGCAGCAGCCACTTTCTCCGACACCGCTTTGTGCGCACGGAGACTTCCCTCATAGAATTGGTAGACCCAGTTACGGGGTCCATCTCCAGCACGCCGGACGCTGTTCTTAAAGCAGAACGGCAGTCTTATTTCGTTCTTTATCAGGCTCCAGCTCCAAACACAGCTACGTGTCCTTTTAAAACGCCCCCCAAACCAGTTCACCTATCAGCAGCTCCTTTGGATGAGATAGAACTAGAAGCGGCGCTCAAGTCGTTCCATAAAAACCGTTGCCCAGGCTTAGACGGTCTGACTACTGAGTTGTACGTCAAGTTCTGGGGGCCGCTATGGAAGCCTTTTACCGCCCTTTAAATGAGCTCCTGGGTGTGGGGATGCTTTCAGGTACTAAAAGGGAAAAACAGATCACTCTCTTTTGTAAGGATGAGTCGAGACGCGCAGACCTGAGAGCCTGGCGTCCCATCATGCTCCTGAACGTCGACTACAAGCTCATAGCCAAGTGCCTGTCCTCTCGTTTAAGTTCCTTCCAGATATCACAGATCCCTATCAGGCTTTCAGTGTCCCTGGTCGTTCCTTTAAAATTCAGGGTTTTCCCTCAGGGACCTTTTCCTTCGGGCTCAACACAGGGTATTCTTTATTCTTTTCATCTGGAAAAGGCATTTGATGTGGTCAGTCATCCATACTTATTCCAAGTCCTGGAGGAAGCTGGTATAGACTCTGATTTCCAGCGCATGGTTAGAGTTCTATTTTGCAGGCCAGTTTCTGCCGTTACTGTACTAGGTCGCACATCAGAAGCCTTCGACGGGGGCCGTGGACTTAGGCAGGGATGCCCTCTATCACCTGCTCTGTACGTGCTCGCGTGAACTCCTCTTACAAGGGCACTTTCGTGACAGTCGAATAGCTCGTTTTCCGCTTCCGCAAGGTTCTCCATCAGCTCCTATCTGTGCCTATGCAGATTACCTAACCACTGTCATCCCGGACGAGGCTTCTCTTTACTCCGTTCTGGATGTCATGGAGGTGTACTGTAAGGCGTGTGGGGCTAACGTTAATAGGTCGAGAGTTCCGCCCTCTATGCTGGTTGTGCACCATCCAGTCCTCGGCCTGCTCATGATCTCCCCGTGAAGGCTTAAGCCCGCCTCCTTTTATTTTCACTTTAATTTGGAAGGTCTTTCAGACAGGAATTGTTCGTTTCCTCAAGAGATAATTGAATCGAGGGCAGGAGAGTATGAGAAGCTCTTGTGTCCGCTCACGGCTCGGGCCACTATCACGCTGTCCCTCCCGTTTTCCGTGCTGACCTTTGTGGCCGGCGTAAACCCTCTGTCGGCGCGGATGAAGCTCCACCTGGAGCGGATCCTTTTCCGTTTCTTGTGGAGTGGAGATCTGGACAAGGTCAAAACATTTGTGGTGAAGCTGCCTAGGGACAGGGGAGGCCTTGGCATCTCCGACCTGGGCATTGTAGCCTCAGCCTTGCACGTAAGGTGGACCCAAGTGCCATTGAACTTGGACATGCCTTTAACTCGAAGCCTGACTTCGTTTTTTCATAGTACGGCGACTCCGCCTTTTCGCCCAGAGCACGTATTCTCATTGCGTGCCACAGTCGGCTCTCCATCCCCCTTTTAAGCTCAGGCAGCTACCTGCCATGAGCGTCCCCGTAAGCCGGAGGCAGACATTCATGTGGTTTCGGTTCCTCTAAAGGAATTAGGATTCTGACTCCCAGTCTCCCTCCCCACCGCTGCCAGTACGACCTTGTCCATGTTAGGCCCTGCTGGCGGTATATTACAGCGGATATTTGGAAACAAGCAGAGCGTCCTTTATGTACCGCTTCGCCAGGGGAGTCCTCCCCATCAAGGTTCCAGCTTGCGACCAACTTGTCCGATTTGGGGTGGTAGGGAAGACACTGTGCACATATTCTCGCAGTGTCTTCTTCCTGAAGCGCTTCTTCGTCATGTAGCTAATCTCTTCCAGTTTCCGGGTATACCGTACTACACTGCGCAATAACTGAATCCATTGCCAGCCATAGCCGTTAACCAGTTCGTCCTCCTGCTCGTGGAGTGTGCGTGCCAAGTACGGCTGGCGCGCTGCGCGGCCGCATACAACAGCAGAGTTCCGGGCCTCCCTGAAGTAACTGCAAAGGTACGGAAGAAGGTCTGGTTCTGCCTGTAGCGGGAACGTCGCATTCTTGGCGAGCGGAGGTTCTCGAAGATTTGGTGCGGGCCGTCTATGATCTTCTCGGTTAAGTGTGAAACACTCTCTGTGTCGCTATGACTCTATTATAAGGAATGGGCGTCCTTAATGGCATTCGTTGCGTTGTCATGAAGGTCCGCCTCGTTGGTTCAATGCCACGATGGCGCTGCAGGTCGTCTTTGCGTAAGATGCCACTCACTTTTGTGAGGGCATCGCGCGGCGGCCCCCTTGTCCGGGTAGGGCCCTCACCTCGAACTAAAAAGCTCTCCAGATCCCACATCGCCCTAGGGGGAACCTTCCCACAGGTGTTGAATGGATGATGATGGGCTGATGAGTTATGAGTGACTCTGGGGGACGGCAGTTCCGGGTGGCAATCCCCCTCCCCATCTGACAACGGAAAGTGGTATTCATGGAACTGATATGTAAGTCCTACGGCGTTGTTTCGATTCAAAATTAACTATAAACGGAATATGCGAATCCAAGATTGGTTAACGAATGCGTATAGCCTCACTGCGCGTTTCTGATCTCTTAATAACAGCTTCTGCTTCTCTAGCGAGAAACTGTACTCATCTCGCTGTTCGTCCTTATTCTTGGCTTCCCTGCATGAAAGAGCAGCAGTATCGATTACGCTTTAGGCACAGTGGCATATGTTTGCAGTCTGCACATGCGCAGCCATCAAGCCGGTCGTATATCGAAAAATGTGGTATACGCCTACGCTATATTAACAAACTGCAGCCGATTTAGCTTAGCTGGGAAAATGCAGAAGTAAATGGGCTAACTATTGTCACGCTTGTGGAGCTTTGGGTATCCAAATCATCTGCTAGTTCAGACGTTTTATTGGCCTCAACAATTCTCGCGGCGTCGAATCGAAGGCAGCGTTCCATGTTTTAGGCCATCTGCGAGCGGGTGCCGCCTCTGATGGCCACGTGTGTGCGACGCACCACTTTCTGATTGGGCACGTGGATTTGACACGCCGCTTCCTAACTGAATGCAGCTAAGAGACGATGGGATGCAGCGTGTATAGCACAAGAGTACAGCACTTAAACACGGAGGCTGTTCGGCGACGGCGAATACGTAGTTCTCCATTTGGCTAGCGAATCCCATCTGTTCGCTCCACCGCGTTATAGATGCCCAGGCGTGGCGATGTTACCTACGCGAGAGTGTACTAGGATCGCTGTCCCGAAAAGCGGTCACCCTACCCCTCAACTGTCGGGGTGAATTTCGTATCGTTCCAAATGTGTCAAAAAAAAAAAGAAAACAAGAAAACGTCATGACGGAAAGTGGTGTCATGCAAATTACTCTGCCCTCTTAGCATCCATGTGCTACTGAAAATAGAGATTTCTTTATGGTAGGCCTTCTAATCGACGCCATATTCATGCGCAGTCATGGACAGCATTTTGCGAGATGGAGGAGCAGCATTTGAAAACAGCCTAGGGGTCACCGGGCGGCGATATGATAGCACTGATTGATAGACTAAACTTTAATGTCCAACGGATAAGGTGATCTATACCACCCCCCGACACGCAGGTCAGGGGCAGGTGCCCCCGCCTCAGATGCAGGCTGCCAGGTCTTGGGTCCCAGCAGCCTCTTCAGCCAGTTGGACGAGCAGGAGCGGGAGCTCAGGGTCCGAGCTGCGCAGCAGGGTGTCGCAGGTGTCTCGACTGCCTATATTGTGCGTCCCCCTGGGAGAATACGGGCATTCACATGTTATGTGATCGAGGGTCCCTCGACTCTCGCCACAAAGATTGCACTTATCACTCCTGGCCTCAGGAAACATGTGGTTTGCCATACCAGGTGCAGATATTGTATGTTTGCAGTCACCGCCACGCGACTGCTTGTCTGCTGTTTAAATTTGGGTCTAGCGTGGGAGGTTGCGCTAGGGATGACTGGGCGCATTCGAGTCCTCTTTTCGCCTGGATGACTGCCTGAGCGCTTGTTTCTAGAGGGGGAGGCTTCTCCCGAACTTTGTGGCTTGTGCTTGCTGACCACGTCGTCTTTATCGCATATTTAAGGAATGTTTCAGTCTCGCATTTTTACCTGCTCTCTTTCGGTGATTAATTGTGCTGGTGTGTGTGTATATTGTGAGCCTTCTGTGGACCTTCTTTCATTTGTACATGCCATCATCATCTTCTTTCATTTGTACATACCATCATCATCGTCCCGCGGCGCCGGCTCCGGCGTGTGCCTGGGTAGGTGATCGGAATAAAACGCTAGACAAGGCTTCGCTCTCCTTGCCGCCATGACCTCGCCGTCTTGACCTAGCCTTCTTCCACAATATATATAAAAATTAAAAACAAAGACATAAAGTACCATCTCCAACGCTTCCCTTGGCCTCGCCGACTGTTGGCTTCTTTCCTTCATTTATTACTACAAGCACCCTCATTTCCCCTTAATTGATCTGCTTGTATATATATATATATATATATATATATATATATATATGTGTGTGTGTGTGTGTGTGTGTGTGTGTGTGTGTGTGTGTGTGTGTGTGTGTGTGTGTGTGTGTGTGTGTGTGTGTGTGTGTGTGTGTGTGTGTGTGTGTGTGTGTGTGTGTGTGTGTGTGTGTGTGTGTGTGTGTGTGTGTGTGTGTGTGTGTGTGTGTGTGTGTGTGTGTGTGTGTGTGTGTGTGTGTGTGTGTGTGTGTGTGTGTGTGTGTGTGTGCGTGTGCGCGTGCGCGTGCGTGTGCGTTGTCACCAAGAGGACTACAGCCGTTGTTAGAGAAGCGCTGTTCTTTCCATAGTCCGTTGTTCGTCTAGTGTTTGCGCTCACCAGTCTTCATAGAAAAAAACTAAACATAATAACTGTCGGCAGAATGATGGCCATAAAACGGTTTAGCATATTTATGATAATTTATGCCGTCTTCATTATCACTTCGCAAGACAGTCCGCAAGTGCTCTTTACCACATGTTGCATTTCAGCAAACCAACACTGCATAGATCCCAGGAGAGACATTGTGCACCCAAGCACGATGGGTGTAGAGAGGAAAAGCTAAATTTGGAAGCAGGAGGAGAAATGCGGCGTGCACTAGTGTTTAAAAGAGCTACTCAGCACGGGGAAACCAAACCGAGGATCTTTTGGCTTCCCTCAACTCCAAAGTTACATTCTTCGCAGAAAAAAACAATCTGCTGTCGAGCTCGTTTGAAGCCAGGAACTCTTCATGAAAAGCGAGATGATGATAATGAGCAGGAGGAGACACCTCTGTAATGCCATTCTGTTTTCCCACAAAATGTGACTGCCCCTCACCAAGTATCACACCGGCCCATGATTCTTATCGCGCATCTTGAGACTGAAGTGCAGCGCCCCCAGCTTCCGCTCTGGATAAGTGTAAGGAAATGTGACCGCGGGGCCACGCCGCCGTTCCGCGAGCCGAAGACGAAAACGAAGGCGCAAATCTAGCGAAGCCCGGCTGATCGAACGAGTTTCCTGCGCCCGTTTCACGCACGTTGTTTTGCTTACGTTTTGTTAATGTGCACACTGCTTATTTTGCTGAGCACCCACATCGGACAAGCCATGTCTACCAATAAGGGAAAAAAATTAGCTGTGGATTAGCTTGTGGTTAAACCCGAAGTTACGGTAAAGCGAGCTGCGTGGCTACGCTTAAGTTCAGCTTCAAAGTAAAGACATGGATATTGCGCATAGTAGCTTACTCTGAGGTTTCAGCTTTATTTATGCCATAGGGAATTACTTCACGTGTGAGCACTTCTTGCCTCTCTTCGGTGACCATTCAGGTGTAAAAGACTTCTTGTGGTATGACTTCGCTTCTACGTCGAACTCCGAGGCACACCGTCGTCACAACGTTCGAACGAGCCTTGTGTCCTAGCAACTCGCTCTTGTCGTTCTTCTCTACCAACTACCGAGCTATCTGTTGAGTTCTTCTTCTTGTTCTTATTATTCATATTTTACTTTTTCTTCTTTTTTTTCTTAGTCTACTTTCTGTTTATTCTTTTTCCTCCTCTTCTTCTTCTTCTGCTACTTGTTCACCGCCTTCCATATTGCCACGCCGACTATTTGAAACCTACCGCTGTGTAACTTTTCGTGTAATAGAAATAAGGCCGAGAGCACTGCACAATTTGCATTTCATGGCGTTCACCCAACTGGATACTGCACCTTAATTTCTCGAAAACCTTACTTAATCGGAGAGGCAGCACTAGGTTGTACAATGCTCACTCACGTTAAAGGCCCAGAGTTGGCCGAATGGCTCCGTAGCCTTCCAATACGGTACCTCTTACTCTACGCTTTCAAGCCTATCTTGCTTCCCCTATGTCTGGGACATTATGTGATTTTCCTATTATATAAACCAATGAACAATATTCAAGAAAAATGATCATAACACGACCTAGACCTAGTTAGATATAGGTGTCCAGAATTCCGTGGCGTCCACTCAAAGGTATAAGGCTGTTTTCTTTGCGCGAAACCTAATTTAAATAATAATTATGCTTCCATTATAGTTCTTGGTTTGCAGGAAAGAAAAGGCGCAGTGTCTGTGACGCACATCTTTAAGGCCCGCTCAGACCTCGTGAAATAGATCATTGGCTTTAGCATAATGCTAATATGCTCAAGAAAAGGTTTATCCAAGATACTACAAGCAGCCGATAGAATACCATTAACAGGTAACCAGCGCGTTGTTTCTCTGTCTTCATTAAGCAAAAAATATACAAAAGAACTCTTTCACGCTGAATTGCTATGAAGAGAAGAAACCTCACGATGAACGGCGCACGGAGATGCGTTTCTCAGCTGATCTTGATGGAGTGTAAACGCGATGACTTTTGGTCAAAGCATGTAGTTGCCACAGCAGCGGAGGACACACCAGTAGGCATGTTCCATCTGCTACACGAGCATGAATACTGCACACACGTCTTCAACACTTGTAGCTAACCAGCATGAACGCAGAGCAGGATAGCCAAATTCTTCAGAAAAATTAGATGCTCTATTAGATGTCTCTTAAGAAGAGAATAGCGAAAGCCTTTACCCTTCGGCTTCTACCAATTGTCTCTCATTGTTTGGCTCCTATCCGCGTTCGTTGCACTGCTACATGTAATTATGATTGGTTTCCATGAAAGGAAAGGCGCACTATCTGTCATACTTTCTCCAGCAAGTGTGATTTCGGACGGTACACTATCGCTTCTGTTGGGGGGCTTTCTTTGGCGTGCGTTCAAGTGGGGAATTGCAGAAAACAGCAATGCTAGACAAGAACGCATTTCGCGGAATCTTGCTGAATATGACAGATCTCTCACACAGATATGACGCGCAAATCTCGTGCACAACTCTCACGCAGGGGATTTCGTACCATGAGCCTAGAAATGATTTCTCCCTAAACGATCTCGGAGCATCTAAGCCGCAAGCAACCAACCGCAAAAAACAAGTACGTATTAACGCTCTGCTAAGCCGGCAACATGTTGTCAGTCAGGTGCAAAAGGTTCTCAACAGGCAACAAATTATCGTTCTAGTCAATCTCATGGAAGTCAGTGGAAAAGAAGTTCTGAAACCAGTAGCGCCCATAGCGCGTTGATTCGATCTAGATTGACAAAAAAGCTAATCTGAATACCCACATACTCGCGACTGCTCCCATGAAACCGTCGCTGATATAGAGACTATGTTGATTCGACCTAGTTTGACAAACGCTAGTCTGAATACCCACTTACACGCGACTGCTCCCGTGAATTCGCCGCTGGTGTAGAGACTATTGTCTATCAGGTTTAGCTGGTTGCAGTTGTCGCTACCCTGTAGCTGAGCTGCCATGATGCTGGCCAGTTGGGAACTAAAACCATACCTAACAGTTCTTAACATTCATGAAGGAAGCTTGTTGTTGCGACTGTAGGAAGGAGGAAAAGGAAAAGAAAATTCACGGGCCTGATACTGGCTCTGTAGCTGAGCAACCTTCGCTGCCTCGTGCGCACTGAAAGAGAAAATGGAGAAGAATTCTTTCTTCTCTATTTTCTCTTTCAGTGCGCATAGAGGAGGGAGAGAAAGACGCCCGTCGCAACAGCCGTCCTTTACCGCTGAATCGGTGGCGGGTGCAATGACGGCGTACAACAGATAAAAATAGGTGGCAGGGTTGCCCCCCTGAAGGAAGCTTTGTGGTCGTCCGAAGCTATCAACTACCGGCACCTATTTCTCTCTTTTTTCACTGCCACGTTGCTCCTTTTCTTCACAGCTCGGTTAGGGTGTCTGCGCAGAAATGTGGCAGATAATGCGCCTTTTCTTTGCTGTCAACCAATTTTAAATGCCGCTGATGCCTCCTGCACTACTTCAGTTCTATATGCTCTGTGGTACAGTGTTCGAGGAAGCGCCAATTGAGAGGCGCTGCACGGACGCCTGGATCGGACGCCCAGCGCGCTCAGCTTCGTATATGCACGAATCGCCTGGTGACGTCAGGTCATGTCGTGACGGTACATCGTACGCCCCTTGTCGAACACAACATGCATCTTATTGCACGTATCAAAGTTCACCGGCGTTTTATAATTCGTTTACAGGAAAAGAAATTCACAGTATCTGTCACTAGAGCAATCCCGCTATCATCCTCGTGATAGACAAGGAGAATTATGGAGACCGTTTTACGACCCGGGGCTTGGTTCAGGTGGCAAAGCGCTGGGCTGAGGATGCAATGGATGGAGATTAGATTTCCCGTGGAGATATGCTTTATAAATCTATTTTTAACTCTCACTCTCGAAAACGTGACACCTGTGCTGACAACCTTCTGCTGACAAGCTTCAGTCGCCCACCTTCTTTCGACAATGATCACCCACAAAATGCTCTCGCCTTACAATGCGACGTGCGAGAAATGCAGTTCTCTCTAGAAAAACATGACCCTGAAAACCGTCATGGAAAGGAAGAAAGCAATGCGACAGGATTAACACATGAGAACGTGAAGTAAACGCCAACATTTGCACTGCAAACCGTGGAGGATAAACTTAAAAGCCACCGTTTAACAGCATGTCGAACAACACCAAAACCTAACAGACAACAATGTCATTGCACAGACACAGCACAGACACAAAAAAATTGAACCTCTATGCAACGAGCCCTAGAGCTTGACGAAAGGCAGCAAACAACTCCTAATGGCTATTGCTACATCGATACCTCTCAAGTTTGGCCAAGAAACTTAGCTCTTGCTTCGAAGGGAATATCGATGCAACACTGATACATTTTTTACTTCTCTGATAGTTTGCTGTGTTTCTAATATTTCCTATGTTTGCTGGTCATGGTGCCCGTAGATGATAGAGCATTCATTGTTTGAGTAGCGCTGTGCATTTGCAGGACCTGCAGGACATGGAATAATTGACATCAATTGCTGATTGCGTCAACTTCCCGTTATGTTCTCTGAGACATTCATTAATGCACCTTCCTGTGTGGCTACATGTAGATTTCACCACATGTGAGCTGAATATTGTAGACATAAGCGTCTTAGCAGGCTGCAAATCTGTTCACGTGTTTTATGGGCGATTGCGGCTTGGCATTCTTGCCGGGCAGGTGTTCTTGCAAAGCCTTGAATGCTTGATGGGGGCCGAGCAACAACATTAGAGTCCTTTACCGCTTACTGCTACCGCCTACCGCTACTGTGCAAGCATCAGTACTCATGCGCAGATCACCTCGAGGGCGACAGATGGCGCCACGTTCATGTCAAATTTCTGCGGACTCCACGTGAAGGGACCTATTAAGCGTGTACTGTGCTGACGGCGCGCGGTAGCGGTAGACGGCCGCGGGAAGCGGCAGCGGTAATCGAATAGCCTCTATTGACGTTCGTGCGTCCTCTGATCTTTTTTTTTTGGTTGTCAGAAACCGATTGTATATACGGTATCAATTCCACCTTAGTTTTTCTCGAGTACCACGGTTCTCTTCGTCTTAGGTTCCCCCTTAGCTTCGGCGCTCAAACATGCCTCGATTTTCAGCGCAGGCTTTCAGCTACTGAAACTGACATGTTACCTGGGTAGCCCGGGAAGTTGAAACACGTGATGTTAAAGCCTAAGCTCATTTTCATCGAACGATGGCGAGACTTCTTGAGTGCAACAGTGAAGCAATGTTGCACAACAGCTCTCTGTACAAATTTCGAGTGCGAAGACTCGTTTGGGAAAAGACCCATGTTAGCCCTCGGCTCAAAGCCACCTCACTGTGTGGTCCTCTGCAAACGTGAGACGGAGATCCAGAAACCTAATGGATCATACTGAGGGAAGTTCTTGTGGGAATTGCAGTGGTTCTAGGACAATATTGAAGTTTTATACTGCCAACAGTAACTTTATTTTGGGATTCCACTATATGGCTAGGTAAGCATCATGCCTGTACTCACCTATGGTGCTGAAACGTGGAGGCTAACCAAGAGAGTTCTGCTTAAGTTGAGGACCACCCAGAGGGCTATGGAACGAAACATGGTAGGGGTAACATTAAGAGATAGAAAGCGTGCAGAGTGGGTCAGAGAAATAACTCAAGTTACCGACATTCTAGTAGAAATTAAGAAGAAGAAATGGACATGGGCAGGACTTGTAGTGCGAAGAGAGGATAACCGATGGTCGCTGAGGGTAACAAACTGGATTGCAAGGGAAGGAAAGCGTAGCAAGGGGCGGCAGAAAGTTAGGTGGGCGGATGAGATTAAGAAGTTCGCAGGGGTCAAGTGGATGCAGCTAGCACAGAACCGGGTTAAGTGGAGAAATATGGGAGAGGCCTTCGCCCTGCAGTGGGTATAATCAGGCTGATGATGATGATGATGATGATGAATCATTGACGTATCTAAAAAGCTCGGTGATGTCGTCACGGACTGTAATACTTCTTCTCTTCGTTACTTTCGCCAACATCCTGCGGTGCCTTTTCATATGTCACCAAATAATTTTTCTAGGCCTTCACTTTTGGTAGCCCTGAGTTTACTTCAAACCAAGCCGTTCTATGCGGGAAACACAGTCGTGCCGTCAATGAGATACATACATCATCATGGGCCCCCACGCGTCGCTGTGCGCTGCGGAGATGCCTGAAGCCGAAGCGGTTTTAATCATTATTTGCGTCACTGTGATGGCATTCCAGCTGAGTTGCTTCAAAACCTCAACCATGACGCTGTTAACATTCTGCATACATTATGTCAGAAGATTTGGACAACCCTGCAGTGGCCACAGGATTGGAGGAGGTCAGTTTACATCCCCATTCCAAAGAAAGGCAGTGCCAAAGATTGTTCCAACTACCGTACGATCGCGCTTATTTCACATGCTAGCAAGGTAATGTTTTAAAATCCTCCAAGGTAGGCTGCAGCAGTATATGGATCGGGAGCTTCCGGACGTGCAAGCTGGGTTTCGCAAGGGCAGAGGAACTAGACACCAAATTGCCAACCTTCGCTGGATCATGGAAAAAGCAAGAGAGTTCCAGAAACTCATCTACTTCTGCTTTATTGACTATGCGAAAGCGTTTGACTGCGTAGATCATAGCAGATTGTGGCAAGCTCTCCAAGAGATGGGAGTTCCAATTCACCTCATCTGTCTCCTCAGGAACCTGTATGAAGGGCAAGAGGCCACAGTCAGAACTGGGCATGGTCTTACTGATTGGTTTCCGATCGAGAAATTAGTGAGGCAAGGCTGCATACTGTCTCCCTGCCTATTTAACCTATATGCAGAGTGCATCATGAGCAAGGCCGGTCTGGACGAGTCTTCAGCTGGAGTGAAGATTGCTGGAAAACGTATCAACAACATTAGATATGCGGATGATACCACTTTAATGGCAGAAAGTGAAGTGGAACTCAAGAGACTTCTGATGCGCGTACAAGAAGAGAGTGAGAAGTTTGGGCTTAAACTGAACATTAAAAAGACAAAGATCATGGCGTCTTGCCCTATCAAGTCCTGGAGCATCAATTGACAAGAAGTGGAAGCTGTGACAGATTTTCTGTTCTTGGGCTCCAAGATTACCTCGGAAGGAGACTGCAGCCATGAAATTAGGAGACGCCTCCCCCTGGGAAAGAGAGCAATGGTTAGCCTTGACCGCCTAGTAAAGAGCAGAGACATTAGTCTGCCAACCAAGATCGGTATAACTCGTGCTATGGTCTTTCCAGTTGTGATGTATGGATGCGAGAGTTGGACTGTGAAAAAGGCTGACCGCCGAAGAATTGACGCGTTTGAATTGTGGTGCTGGCGAAGACTCTTGAGAGTTCCTTGGACTGCCAGAAGATCAAATCAGTCGATATTGTCGACCATAAACCCTGACTGCTCATTGGAGGGTCAAATTCTAAAGTTAAAGCTCAGCTACTTTGGTCATCTGATGAGAAGAAACGATTCGCTGAAGAAAGATTTGATGTTGGGAAAAGTTGAGGGTCGCCGGAGAAGGGGTAGGCAGCGAACGCGATGGTTAGATGGCATCCTCGAGGCACTGCAGATGAAGTTATGTGATGTTAGGATAATAGTGAGAGACCGGAAAGCGTGGCGTGGCATGGTCCATAGGGTCACGAAGAGTCGGACACGACTGAACGACTGAACTGAACTGAACTTGAAATGATAGCGCGGTGATATTTCGCACGCTTAACATGGAAGCTGTAATCATTCGGTTCCTTGAAAGTCGCCAAAATCTATAAATGGTGCAGTTCACCTGTCAGTGTTTTGCTGGGAAAAACGCTTCCACATTATTAGAGTCACTATTCTCGATGTTCTAGACCAACCGATCGATCTTGAGATGCTTACGATGCTTTTTCGCTTGAGGTCTCTAATTGGCTTGTACTACGCCTGTACGTTGAATAAAACCAGACTCGAGGGCAGAAAGGACTTGTTCATCAAAAAAATTTAAAGGCAACACAGGAAACTCACCTTCTTTATTCGTTGAGAGATATCAAACACTGTTTTCCATCAAACCAGAGGACACTCGTGCCAAAGTAACACGAGGTCATGGCCTGTTACAACGCATAACCATGTCCACTACCTCATCGAAATGCACTGGTCACTAGCCTTGTCAACCGGCAGTGGTTCGGGCGCACATGTACTTAGTTCCAAATCAAATTGCTGGCCGAGGCGAAGTATTTGTGTCACATATCCCAGTCGGAAAAAACTAAAGAATATTTTCTGTTGTTACGATAGAATTTCTGTGCGGCTTTTGACGGGAAACCTGTTGTGACAACAGAACATTCTGTAGTAACATCAGAAATATCTGTAGTTACAACAGAAGAGTGCTACAGAACTACAGACAACAGAAATATACTACAGACAAACTACAGAACCACAGAAAAGTACTACAGAACTACAGAAAACTCTGATACTTACGACAGAACTACAGGATGTTTTGTAGTATTTTTGACACAGTTCTGTAGATTTTTTCGACTGGGATATATCTTCGGGATAAGCTGACGTGCACCTGGATGTGTAACTAACTTGAGCTGGACGGCTTCTTAGGAGGTATCAACCAGTATAGCTGTGCCAATTGGCGATCCACATGCACTTGGTAGTCCGAGAGAGCAGACAGGTAAACTCCTTCAATTTTATATATGCTCTATTAGGGGGTCACTTCTGAAGTGGGTGACATGATAGCAGTCCCTGAAGAATCTTCCCTGCGTCCGCCACTCCGACCTGAGAATCCTGCAGATCAAGGAAACCGCCGAAAATCGCCTTGACTGACAAAGGAAAACCCTGAAGCAAATGCAAAATCAACGGGCGCGTGCTTGACATCCGGCACTGGCAGTCAAGGAAACTAGAACACATGGATCTAAAAACTGAAGAGAGAAATAGCCCGATGTACAAGAAATGTTATCAATAAGAGTGAACGTTTGGGCAAGTTAGTCAGACATACTTGACATGACAGGCGTGGCAGAAAGAGACGAGGACAGAGAACACCCAGACAAGCGCCAACTTTCAACTTTATTAAGATGCTGTCGAAGAGCCGAATTTATAAAAAGCAGCAGACCCCTTAAACATGAAAACCACAATTCGCGGCAACACTTGGAGACTAAATACGGTAAGAAACAACATTTCGCTCATGAGCGCTAGATCTGCTATCAAGCAAAGAATGGATCCCCGCACTTGGGAAACCCTTCAGTACAAAAAGCAACACCCGAATCATCAAACAACGAATGGACCCCAAAATGCAAGCCAGCAAGGCGAGGAAGGCTTTACAAAATATTTGCACACAGAAGATTAGAAACACTATGACATTTCATTTTAAACCTAACACGAGCTTACCCCCGAGAGAAAAAGAAATGACAACTTAAAAAAAAATATATTATTGTAATAACTGACATTGAAAAAAAAATACCACGACGGGATTAACACATGACAACGTGAGGGGACACGTCAACAATAGCACGGTAGAGCTTGATCAATGAATTTAGAACCACCGTTTAACAGCGTTTCGATAAAACCAAAAAGCTAAACAGGCACCAAAGACATGGCAGAGAAACGGCAGAGAACCGCGACGAGATTGATAATGAGAACGAAGACTGAACCGGCTACAATGACAGGGCAAAACGTGTAGGGGTGTAAACATTGCTTGAACCTAGAGATAGAGCGAAAGTTTTTGTTTCAGCCATAGGCTGTTTAAAACCCGCGTTTCAATCCGCGTTCTTTTAAATATTTTTTTATTTAAATATGCTTTGGGGAAAGGAAGGAGCCTTATGCTTTTGTGGGGACTCCACGGAATTGTGGACACCAGAACCTAAGCAGGTCGAGATTCATATTTTTGTAGCGTGAGCGACACTGCGCGGATTGGAAGGAATTCGCGTGTCCTCTGCGCCGACCAAGCTGCGCATGCGCGAGAGCCACGCTACCCCACAGGGATACAGCTGCCGTGCCGCCGCCGCAACCAGTTGCTGAGGAAAAGGAGAAAGGGTGGGTTGAGCGAGAGAGAGGGAAAAGGAAACTAACCATATGCCCATGAAATCATAGTTAAGAAGGAGGCGTAGGATTAGGGGAAAGGGGTGTGTCGAACGAGATAAATAGAAAGAGACTGTGTCCATGACAGTATAGTTCGGCGTTCGTAACTCGGCATTTATAGGCCACTTCTAAGTGCGCTGCTGGGCAAGTTGGTGACTGAGCATATTTGAAGAAAATAGCGCAAGAGACGAGGCGTGGAAGTAGTCAACACGACCGCCACTAACAACTGAATGTATTCCAAAGCATGAGCGTTTGAATGCACAGCGACAGATGCTCATGAAGGAAAAGAAGAATACCAGCGTTCGTAAACCACCGGTGTTCAACGACTGGCACTCGAACACTAGCGTTTGGAGCATGGATGAAAGAAGCGGAATAACGCCGTCGCGTTCCACTCTTAAAAGCGTAGCTTAAGCGTTCTGCCAACACCACCTAGAAGAAGAAGAGGGTGTTGGTTCCACATGGGTGTGTCAAGCGAGAGAGAGAGAGAGAGAAAGGAAGCACAACCATACCCATCGCAGAATAGTTTGGAGTTCCCAGTTCGTGGTTCATAGACCGGCGTTCATAAACCTCCGGCGTCGCACAACTGCCGCGTTGCGCGCTACTGCGCATGCGCGAGGAAAGTGCGCCGTGTGCATAAAAGAAAATTGGGACAAGCAAAGTTAAACCAAGCTCATGCTACGTATTTACTGGCATAGCAGAGCTAAGGCACTCCCAATTTTTTTCTTGTACATTTCTTGTACATTGTATTTTTTACATTAGTTTATAAGAAAGGAAAGGCGCACTATCTTTTTGACTTTCAAGGTTGTTCAAGCTGAAAACCTCCGTGATGCTGATGGCACGGAAATTAGGTTTTGGGGACAGAAAGCATTCTTACTTTTGAGTGTATCCACGGGATTGTGGACGCCTACACCTAATCATGTTTTCATATATTTCTTGTATATTGTACATTGGTATATAACTAAGGAAAAGTGCAGTATATGTCTTTGATGTCCAAGGTTGTTTAAGGTGACGTCCCATAACCCAGGGCTGCATCTCCGTTTTTTTAATTGCTTCATAGGAAAGGTAAGCCGCAGTATCTCTCACACTTGTTCGGTGGACACCTGAGCCGGGCCGCAAATGAAGGGAGGAAGGTGTGAGTGAAATTGGAAAGGGTGGTGCAACCGCGGTGGAATTTGGTGCCACGGCGAAATCACTGCATCGCGCCCAATGAAGCTTTCAAAAGTCAACAATGAATTTAAATACCCTTGTTCAACTACGTGTCGAATAAAACCAAAAGCGAGATGTTTCTTATCTCCCTAAGCCTCCACGCGTTGCCGCGAATTGCGTTTATGTTTAAGGGGTGTGTTGCTTTGTATAATTTTGGTGTTTCGACAGCCTCTTAATAGAGTTTAAAGTTCGCGCTTGCTTTTGTGTGCTCTCTGCCCCCCCCCCCCCCCCCCCTCTTCCTTCCGTGCCTTTCATGTCGGTATGTCTGACTACCTTTCCCAAACGTTCACGCTTCTTGCCACAATAGCCGAGCACAGAGCTCATCTTCCATCTACTACACGGGCATATTTTGCAGCCGGCCAGCTGCGCAATAAAATTCAGGGGTACTTTGGCTCACTAAAGTGCTTCAAGGGGGAAGCCTTCCTCACCCCGCTGCTTAGGTATTGACTGCGAGGCCGTTTGTGATTGACTAGAATTATGACAGACACTGCGCCTTTTCTTTGTTGTCAACTAATTTTAAACGCCGCTGATGCCTGCTGTACTGTTTCTATTTATATATACGCTCCGCGGGGCGGCGTTCGAGGAAGCGCCCGGATGGAATGCTTGACGGGGTCAGCTTCGTATATGCAAGAATGTCCTGGTGACGTCATCACCAGTCATGACATCATGACCGGATGTGATGTCATTATCACTGCCGGTTATTAGAGATGGCCAAATATGACGCCATGACGACGTCATATGCAGGCATGCTGTCACGGCCGATGTCGTCACCATGTGATGGCTATGGACGTCAGCGTCTAACCATTACTAGTGGTTAGAGATAGTTACCATGATGAGTACTAGTTAGTGTTATTAAACACCCCTTAACTAGTAAGTGATGGTTAGTGACATTTATGATGACTTCCTAATGTATGGATTCCTATGGGCATGTGCTTAAATATTTTATTATTAGAAGGAAATTATGAAATTATCATGACAATGCCTTAAATCATGTTGCGATATCATGCGGTTCTTATTAAGTATCGATTCAATGGTGGTTAGCTTATGCAGATATAAGGCATGCACCCGAAATGCGGAAACATTTGGTAACGAAAGTATGAGGCAATATAGGTTCTCGCCTTAAAAAATAATTACCTTGCTTTACCGGAAAGGAAAGGCACCCTATCTGTCACACTTTTAAGGCGAAAGCCTTTAATGGCTCATGCTGTCGTGGACAAAGTGTGTCCCCCTTTTGTGGCGTTTTGATTGGCCGAGGCGGGATGCGTCCCTGCCATCTGCATTGCTACACTTGAACGCGCGCCAAGGAACGCCACGTGACAGGTGCGATGTTGTACTGTCCAAACACGCAAAGCCCTTTATACTAAGTGGCAGCTAGGGGCAGAGGCACTTTATTTATTTTTTACTTTTGTCTGCCTCGCCACAGAATATATCCAGACACGCTTGCCGGAGAATGTGTGATAGATACTATTCCTTTGCTTTCCTGTAAATAATTATTATTATATGTAACACTGCAACGAATGCCGTCAAGAGGATAACGATGGGAGGACAACTGTAGGATAGCCAGGGTAGGCTTTCGCCATTCTCCTCTTAAGAGACATCTAATGGACCCTCTAATTTTTTTTCCTGGGGACACTTGAACCGGAAGGGAGGAAAGTGGAACCGAAAGTGGAAAGACAGAAAGGGCAACTGGGTAATGAAGTGCTGCGGAGTAATATAGACCACCTTGGGATCTTTAACGTGAACTGATATCGCATAGCACGCGGACGCTTATTGGTTTCGCCTCAATCAGAACGCAGCCGCTGGATGTCGCGTTCGAACCCGGGAGTAGACGGGCGTCTTAACAACTGCGCCAGGACGGCGGGGTACCAGCCGTGCGACCAGAGCTCGAATTTCACCTATACCATGTCAACAAACGCTGTAGACACTTTCGCTCTCTCTGTCCTTCTCTCTCTTTTTCCTTTTATCTCTGTGGTGCTCCGTCATGCGTGCCATAGTTGCTACTAGAGCTGCAATAAAGTTACGTGAACAAGATGCATGGTAAGCGTTGTGTAGCCAGACACATTGCGAACGCAGCATACGTTCCGCAGCAATTGCGCCGATTGTCACATAGGATGCCTATTGTCGTGACTTGAGACTGACGTACCGAAGCAGCAGTGAGGCTTTTCTTGTCTATGTGAAGCGGTTAGGGCGCGTCAGGTGTCCATGGAAAAAATGTGCGGCAGATACTGCGCCTTTCCGTTCTTGTTAGCGAAATTGTTATTATTGTTGCCAAGTTAGTTGTGGGTGGGCTGCAGCAACCTCTGCGTTTTGCACTTATCAGTCCAGGCCACATAATTGCAGGTAACAGCAAGTTACATTAACAGCCGCATGTGAGCCAAGGAGCGAGGTGAAAGTTTTAGAAAGAGTTGCCTGTCTCAAACGTGAGAGAAAAAATTTCACTTCGGTTTCGAATCGTTCTCACATTCTACGTCGTCTTGTTTTGTTATTATAGATGCCAGCAAACGTCTAATCCGACTTACCCTCCTGGGGGACAACATTTTCTCTTAGGCGTTATCTGTGCCTTTTGAAGGGCTCCGCAAATGGTACGGAGTTTTGCTTTACATATGAAGGCGATGCCATAGCCGCAGCGCCGCCAGTCAGTACGCGCACGTGCGTGCACGCGGGGCAGGCGAAAGCAGTGCTATCCGCATGCCTCTAAAATTTTAAAAACACAACGACTCACCGAAGCCGAGAGTTCGTCCCTAGCTTCACGGCGATAATCCAGACAGCACAAGCGATGTTAATCGGAGCTGAGCATGGAAACTATCTACCGCAGGAAGCGATCCGAAAACCGGCTCACTGGAGCTAGCCCTGCACACCACGTCCAGACATTGTTGCTGAGGGGAGATCAACAAGGGACAGCAGCGACAAGTGTTTTTCTCGCCTGCGCCGAAAAGTATTTTGAATGTCCACTTGTGCGAGGACCTCGTTCAGAGGTTCAATAAGAATGAGTTGAAATGTGTACAGGACTTCGGTGCTGGACGGTTTAAGGTCACTTTTAAGACCAAGCAGGCGGTCGATCGCTTCTTAGCTGATCCTGTCGGGCGCGTGAAGGATGCAGCGAATAGGTTTGAGTACCGCAGAGTCCGCTCTCGGTTATTGAGAGTGTTTGGGTTTCCGTCGGACTCGCCGACCGCTCAGCTTGTGTCGGAGCTCGAGGCGTACGGAAAGGTGTTGTCAAGGCAGCTGAAAAACGTTCCGGGGTTTCCGGACGTTGAAAGCGGTAGTCTCAGGATTAAGATGGGGATGGCTAGGCCAGTTCCAAACATTTTGATAGTCGGAGAGAGGATCGTGGTGTGCGAGTACGACTGAGTGACGCGTCTGTGCCGCTTGTGCAGGCGCGTGGGGCATCTTGCTTCAGCGTGTCCAACTCCTAACTGCAAGCGCTTCGCGCAGTACGGACATGAAGATTTCGTTATTTTTCCTCTTCTTCTTTTGCTACTTCTTCACCGGCTTCCATATTGCCACGGTACCACGCCGACTACTCGAAAACCTAGCGCAGTGTAGCTTTTCGTTACAATATTCCGGCCAATGCTTCACCCACAAGCAGACATTTCCGTGTAGCCTCAGATATATAACTTCTTCATGAAGAAATAGAAATAAGACCGAGAGCACTGCACAATTTGCATTTCATGGCGTTCACCCAACTGCATACTGCACCTTAATTTCTCCAAAACCTGACTTAAACGGAGAGGCAGCACTAGGTTGTACGATGTCCACTCACGTTAAAGGCACAGAGTTGGCCGAATTGCTCTGTAGCCATCCACTACGGTACCTCTTACTCTACGCTTCCAAGCCTATTTTGCTTGTCCCGTGCCTGACACATTATGTCACTTTCATTTTACATAAACCAACGTCAATATTCAAGAAAAATTATCAAAACATCACCTTGACCTTGTTAGGTGTAGGTGTCTACAATTCCGTGGCGTCCACTCAAAAGTACTAAGGCTGTTTCTTTTCCGCGTAACCTTATTTGAACATTAATTATGAAAAAACCGCGGATTTAAAAGCGGATGTTTAAAGGTTGTCGCCTCAACATTCACAGCTTCCGCACTATAAACAGATTGAAGCCATTCCTAAACCCACCCAGCGTTAGTTACACTTAGTTTTTATTTCATTTTTTATTCCCCTATTATCAAAAATTGTTATGTTAATATTTGACAAGAATTTTTTTATCAATCACCATCATCGCTATCCATCAATTGTACATGCGGTGCTAATACTTCCATTATAATTCTTGGTTTGCAGGAAAGGAAAGGCGCAGTATCTGTGGCGCACATCTCGAAGGCCCGCTCAGACCTCGTGAAATAGGTCATTGGCTTTAACATAATGCTAATATATTCAAGAAAAGGTTTCTCCTAGATACTACAAGTAGCCGATAGAATAGCACTAAAAGGTAACCAGGGGGTTTTTCTCTGTCTTCATGAAGCAAAAAATATACAAAGTAACTAATTCACGCTGAATTGCTATGAAGAGACGAAAACCTCCTAATGAACGGCGCACGGCGATGCGTTTCTCAGCTGATCTTGATGGAGTCTAAACGTTAATTTTTGGTCAAAGCATGTAGTTGCCACAACAGCGGAGCACACACCAGTAAGCATGTTCCGTCTGCTAAACGAGCATGACTACAGCACACACGTCTTCAACACTTGTAGCTAACCAGCAGGAACGCATAGCAGGACAGCCAAATTCCTCAGGAAAATTAGATTTTCTTATCTGTGTACGTTGCACTGCTACATGTAATTAAAATTGGTTTGCAGGAAAGGAAAGGCGCGGTATCGCTCATACTTTCTCCAGCAAGTGTGATTTTGGACGGTGCACTATCGCTCCTGTCTCTTGGCTTTACTTAAGGGGGGTTGGGGGGGCTTGCAGAAGACAGCAACACTAGACAAGAACCAATCTCGAGGAATCTTGCAGAAAATGACAGATCTCGCGCACCCATCTCGCGCAAAAATCTCGTGAACAACTCAAGCGCGGGGATTTGGTTACATGAATCTAGACATACTTTTGCCCTAAACGTTGTCAGAGCATCCAATCCGCCAGCAACCAACCGAAAAAATAAGCACATACTAAACCGCTCTGCTCCGCCGGCAGCGTGCTGTCAGTCAGGTGCAAATATTCGCAATAGACTACAAATCGTCGCCCTAGACATTCTCATGGAAGTCAGTGGAAAAGAAGAGCTGAAACCGGTAGCGTCGACAACCAGTTAGTTCGACCCATAGTTTGACAAAAGCAAGCCTGAATACCCACATACACGCGACTGCTCCCTGCATACGTCGCTGGTAAAGAGGATATTGTCTATGAGGTTTAGCTGATGGTAGTTTTGGCTACCCTGTAGCTAAGCTGCCAATATGCTGGGCATTTGGAAACTAAAACCATACCAAACAGGTCTTGACTGTCATGAAGGAAGCTTTGTGGTCGTCCGAAGCCCTGCACTACCAGGACTTGTTGTTGTTGTCCTCTAATTTGATGGCACATGCCCACACAGGGGGATCGGCCAAGAATTGGGGTGCAGAGATATTAGATTTTGAGATGTATAACTACATCGCCAAAATAAATAAAAATAAAGCTCGGTTAAGGTGTCCGCGGATAATTGCAGCAAATACTGCGCCTTTTCTTTGCTGTCAACTATTTTTAAGCCCCGCTCATGCCTGCTGTACTGCGTCTATTTCTATGTGCTCTGTGGTGCGGTGCTCACAGAAGCGCCAAATAAAGGGCGCCGCACGGAGGCTGGGATCGAACCCCCGGCGGGGTCAGCTTCATATATGCGTTAATCTCCTGGTGACGTCATCACCAGTCATGACGGAATGTGACGTCGGTATCACTTCTGGTTAATTAGTAATCGCCGGATGGGACACCATGATGATGTCCATCCGGTCATGATGTTATGGCCGATGACGTCACTACGTGATGGCGTCATAGTCAGTCATTTGTCATTACTCATGCCGATTTATTCATGAGTAATGACAAATAAAATGAGTTAATGACTATTAGATCATTAGTTAATACTGGTCAGTGCAACGTAGGATGAGGGGGTTGAGCTGGTGGGGCTAAGATGGGGGCGGAGCTGGTTACGAGATTGACGGCGACGCCAACAGCTACGACGACACGGAACGCGGGAGCGGGCGCCAAAGAGCTGCGCTCTAAAATTTTAGAGGGCACATTGGACCACTAAAGTATGATGCGGCGAAAGCCGTTATAGAGCGGTGGATCGTAGCCCTCCACTACGACACCTCTATCAACACTCTCTTCTTTCATTCCCGCCTTCCTCTCTTCCTTTGAGATGTGGTAGATGTGTCCGCGGAGAATTGTGACCGATAGTGCGCTTTTTCTATCCTGCGAATCAATTTCAAACGCCGCTGCTGCCTGCTGCACTGACGCCTTCTGGACATCTGAACATTCTTCTTTTTGCTGTGTGGTGCGGCGTTCAAGCAAGCGGCAAATGAAAGCCTCCGCACGGACGCCCAGCCGGAATAGTTTCGTATAGGCACGAATCGCCTGGTGACGTCATGACCTGTCGTGACGGTACATGGCGCGCCCCTTGACGAACAAACCAGCATTTGATAGAACGCATCAAAGTTCACCGGTGTTCTATAATTTGTTTACAGCAAAGGAAAGGCGCAGGCGCATTATCTGTCACTTGCGGAGTCCCGCTATCATCCTTACGACAGACAAGGGGGTTTATGGATAGCGCTCCACGATCCGGGGCATGGCGCCGGCAATTTGGCGACCATTTGAGCTGGAACTGCCTTTTTTTTTTTTTTCGAAACCAATCTTCTTCTTGTCTCCTCCTCTGATACCTTGCTTGGATCTTCGCTGACACCAAGCTCATCCTCCACCGGATGCTTCAAAGGCGTGCTGCTGTCCATGGAGACCTCTGATGTTGCTGAGGCTTCTACGCCCCTTTCTCCCCTTTCTAGAAAGTAATGTAATAAAACAGACTCAAGGAATATGTATACAATCAGCCGCAAAGACGTTCTTTTTTATACTGTCCCGTAGTAGTGGCAAGGTCGACGACACAAATGAAGGGTCGATGATTGCACGGAAGAAACTCTTTATTGGGCTGACTTGCGCCCGCAAAATAACTAAGCAACACGGCGCTGGCGATAGCAAAAAACGCGCTCGTCGACCGTCGGACAAAGAATGCCCGTCACACTCGTCAACGCTCAATTTAAAGGCTGCTCAGAACAATCTAGATAACGTCGCAAACAGCTGCCAGCACAAGCTGGAACATTGTAGAAATACACGCGAGTGGCCGGAATTTTCGGGAAAGATCTCGGTGCATCATGCGCTACAACGAAGCTGATAAAGGTGTGACTCGCGACATCGAGCATTAACAAACAAAGAATACAGAACTGATACGCCATCCAGAATCAGAGTGATAAGGCCGTGTGGCGGCGGCTATTAAAAAACAACAAATACAGTTTTGAAGGTTTCGCGGCAATACTTCACACATCAACCTTTTTTGTCAAAACGTGGCTTCGTACAAAAGGGACTTTTGTGCCATGGTCAGTAGACTGTCGCGTGTGTCTGCAACCAGAAACTATTGATGTTAGATGATTGCTTTGCGTATTGCCCTGATGCAGCGTTGTTTTTTCTTGCGACATTCTTAAATGGACTGTCAAAAAGAACATTGATATTACGCCCTATACTATCAGATTTTTGCCTACAATGGAAGCTTCTGAGGCGCCATGTGACCTTTTTGTGCTCATGGGACTTTTTAGCCTGTGGAAGAGCCCCATGTCAGATCGCCACGTAGACCCACCACGTTCATCGAAGTATCTGTTGAGACACGATGGGCTATGGTGCGGGAGTATTGCTACGCACGATCGACCTCCTGCCTGGCTTCCTTTACTAGATGCATGTATATGTTTCCCGGAATTTGGTGTGTGGGCAAAGTGAGGGCGGAATCCGACGTGGTTAAACTTCTCGAAGTACTTCCATGCAATAATGAAAAAAAAGTCCGAGCATAGCGCAGTTGGTAAAGCGCTAGACTGGGGTCCAAAGGGTTGAGGTTCGATTCACGGAGGAGGCAAGGTTTATTAATTAATTTTTAACTCTCGCTCTTGAAATGTGAGACTTCTGCTGACAACCTTCTGTCGACAACAATAAGGTATAAAAGCTTTTCGCATTAAAATGTTTCCGACGGCTCGGCGTATCCCCCGCCTGGGACGCTTTGAACGCCGTCCAGCTGGAGCAATAAATAAATAAATTGCTTTACCGGAAAGGAAGGGCGCCGTATCTGTCACTTTTTTCTGGAGACACCTGGACCGGAAAGGAAGAAAGTCGGAGTGAAAGTGGAAAAAAATTACCGATGATTACGTTACTTCCTAATGCGAAATTTGAGCGCAGCAAATAAGCTGTTTCCCCTTTTCGATAGATTGAGGCAAAGAAATCGAGCAACACATGTATGCGCTATCACAGAATTTTTTTTTTATTTTTCACACGTATTCCTTTAACAAAGAACGGCAGCGGCAATTTCGGCTCGGGCGCTGCACATATACAGATCCGCCGCCACCGATCTGGCTCTCTGATTGCCACAGCACAGGGGTTGCATTGGAGGAGGAGCGAAGAAAGGAATTAACAACCTTTGACAACCGGAGACTCGCAGGAAGAGGGGGGAGGAGGGCGGCGTGTACACCCAGCGGCAAACGATGGGGGCAGAAGCGCGCGCAGCAAGCGGACAACGCGATAAAGGGAGGAGGGAAGAGATAGCAGCGACTGACTGATGCTGCTGACGCCGATAGTGAGTCAACCCCAGCTGCGGAGTTGATTTCAGGGACAATGCCGCCGATGCCGACGCAAACAGTATGATACCCCCGCTTCCGCAGCGCCAAGAACCAGGTCTAGCCGTGGGAAGGTGGTCACTTATTCGTCGACGTGCCGGGGCCTACGTGAAATAACCGGCCCGTCGGCAACTGAAGAGCACCCTATCCGCCACACAGGAACAGGGGGGGGGGGGGACCCTCCCCTCCTCTTTCTGCATGGCGGCGACGGTGTTCTATGCAGTCACGTTATCTTGACTCTCTAGCAGCGTCAGCGGCATCCAGCTATATCAGTCGGTCGCTGCTAGCGCTGGGGGGATGAAAGGGGGGCGGAGCTGGTTACGAGGCCGACGACGACGCCGACGCGAAACCCAGGAACGGACGCCAAAGAGCTGCGCTCTAAAAGAGCGAAAGGAACCGTAGCGGAGGGCTGCGGAGTAATTTCAACCACCTGGGGATCTCCAACGTACACTGAGATCGCACAGCACACGGACGCCTATTGGTTTCGCCTCCATCAAAACTCAGCCGCTGGCGGTCGCGTACGAACGCGGGTACTCCGGAACAGTAGTCGGACGTCTTAACCACTGCGCAGGACGGCTGGGCTACAGCTGTGCAGTCGGAGCTCGGATTTCACCCAGGCCATGACAAAAAACGCTGTAGGCTCTCTAGCTATCTGTACCTCTCTCACTGTATTTCATTCTATCTCTCTGATGTTGCGTCCTGGGTGCCATGTTTCTGTAGAGCGGCAATGACGTCACGTGAATAAGATCCGTAGCACGCGTTGTGGATCCAGACGCTTTGCGAACGCAGCATACTTTCGGCATCAATTCCGCCGATTGTCGCATAGCATGCCTATTGTCGTGACGTGGGACTGACGTAAGAAAGGAGCACCCAGGCTATTCTTGTCTATGTGGTGCAGTTAGGGCTCATCACGTGTCCCCAGAAAAAAAAAAAAAAAAAAAGGTACGGCAGATACTGCGACTTTCAGTTCTGGTCAGCCAAACTGTTATTATTATCATTGCCGTGTATACCCTGTGAGTGGGGGCAGCGGCCTCTGCGTAGTTGACTTAGCAGTCCAGGCCATTTTATCGCAGGAAAAAGGAAGTTACATTAACAGCCGCATGTCAGCCATGGAGCGCGTTGAATATTAAGGAAAACGTTTTTCCTATCTCAAGCAAGAGGAGAAAAAGATTTACTTTAACTTCGAGTATTCTTTATGATATACGTCGTCTTGTTACGTAGAATACAGCGGTCAGAAAACTGCTCATTCGCCTTCCCCTTGTGGGGAACAACATTTCTTCGGTTGCGTTGTAGACTCTTGAAGGGCTCCGCGAATGGGACGGAGTATTGCTTTACATAAAAATATGTGGTGTTCATGAAACTGCTTCGTGAGTCGTACGAAGTTGTTTCGATTCAAAATTAACTATAAACGGATTATGCGAATCCAAGATTGGTTAACGAATGCGTATAGCCTCACTGCGCGTTTCTGATCTCTTAATAACAGCTTCTGCTTCTCTAGCGAGAAACTGTACTCATCTCGCTGTTCGTCCTTCTTCTTGGCTTCCCTGCATGAAAGAGCAGCAGTATCGATTACGCTTTAGGCACAGTGGCATATGTTTGCAGTCTGCACATGCGCAGCCATCAAGCCGGTCGTATATCGAAAAATGTGGTATACGCCTACGCTATATTAACAAACTGCAGCCGATTTAGCTTAGCTGGGAAAAACAGAAGTACCCACAAGCAGAAATTTCCATGTAGCCTCTGATCTATAACTTCTTCATGAAATAATAGAAATAAGACCGAGAGCACTACACAATTTGCATTTCATGGTGTCACCCAAATGTATACTGCGCCTTAATTTCTCCAAAACCTTACTTAAACGAAGAGGCAGCACTAGGTTGTACGATGTTCACTCACGTTAAAGGCCCAGAATTGGCCGAATTGTTCCGTAGCCTTCTTCTACGGTACCTCTTACTTTACGCTTCCAAGACTATCTTGCTTCTCCCATGTCTGGCACATTATGTGCTTTTCCTTTTATATAAACCAATGCACAATATTCAAGAAAAATTATCGTAACATCACCTTGACCTTGTTAGGTGTCATCATCATCATCATTATCATCATCAGCCTGACTATACCCACTGCAGGGCGAAGGCCTCTCCCATATTTCTCCACTTAACCCGGTACTGTGCTAGCTGCATTCACTTGACCCCCGCGAACTTCTTAACCTCATCCACCCACCTAACTTTCTGCCGCCCCCTGGTATGCTTTCCTTCTCTTGGAATCCAGTGTGTTACCCTAAGCGACCATCGGTTATCCCCTCTTCGCAGTACATGTCCTGCCCATGTCCATTTCTTCTTCCTAATTTCCACTAGAATGTCGGTAACTTGAGTTATTTCTCTGACCCACTCTGCACGCTTCCTATCTCTTAATGTTACCCCTACCATTTTTCGTTCCATAGCCCTCTGGGTTGTCCTCAACTTAAGTAGAACTCTCTTGGTTAGCCTCCACGTTTCAGCCCCATAGTTGAGTACAGGTAAGATGCAACTGTTGTATGCTTTCCTCTTGAGCGATACCGGTAAGCTGCTAGTCATACTCTGCGAGTGCTTGCCAAATGCGCTCCATCCCAATCTTATTTTTCTTGTTATTTCCTTTTCATGGTCCGGATCTGCGGTTACTACCTGTCCTAAGTACACATAATCGCCTACTACTTCCAGTATTTCGCTACCTAATGTAAACTACTGTTCCTTCCCGAGGCTGTCGAACATTATCTTAGTCTTCTGCATATTGATTTTCAAGCCTACCTTTATACTTTTTTTGTCTAGGTCATCAATCATTATTTGCAGTTCATCCCCCGAGTTGCTTAGCAAGGAAATCTCATCAGCAAATCGCAGATTACTGAGGTATTCTCCATCTACCCTTATCCCTAACTGCTCCCATTCCAAGTCTCTGAATACTTCCTCTAAGCAAGCAGTGAATAGTACTGGGGAGACTGTGTCTCCTTGCCTAACACCTTTCTTTATGGGAATTTTGTTACTTTCTTTATGCAGAACTATGGTTGCTGTGCTGCCACTATATACAACTTCCAGCACTTTCACGTATGGCTCGTCTACACCCTGATTTCGTAATGCCTGCATCAACGCCGATGTTTCAACTGAGTCAAATGCCTTTTCGTAATCAATGAATGCTAAGTATAAAGGATAATTATATTCCGAGCATTTTTCTATCACCTGATTGATAGTATGGATATGATCGATGGTAGACTACCGTTTCCGAAAACCTGCTTGATCCTTTGCTTGATTGCAGTCTAAGGTTGTCCTGATTCTATTAGCGATTACCTTAGTAAATACCTTACACGTAACAGACAGTAAGCTGATTGGTCTGTAATTTTTATTGTCCTTAGAGTCTCCTGTCTTATGAATGAGGATAATGTTTGCATTCTTCCGTGGTTCCGATACCGTCGATGACACCAGGCACTGCGTATACAGGGTGGCCGGTTTCTCTTGCACGATATCCCTCCCGTGCTTTAGCAAATCTGTAGTTATCTGATCCTCTCCAGCTGATTTCCCCCTTTTTATAGTTTCTAATGCTTTCTT
Source organism: Amblyomma maculatum (assembly GCF_055883805.1). Taxonomy (NCBI): domain Eukaryota; kingdom Metazoa; phylum Arthropoda; class Arachnida; order Ixodida; family Ixodidae; genus Amblyomma; species Amblyomma maculatum. Next base: position 21,060,758 of record NC_139344.1, read on the forward strand.
GACCTCGTCCTTCGTCACTGCCCTTACAAAAATGCATGTAGGGTTTCTATAGAAATTCGAAAGCGTTGTGTCAATACACGCTGTTGAAAGTCTGTCGATAATCGGCAACATCTTGGATGATGCAGTGTTGACCTCTTGTTGAGCGCTTATGAAATAGTGGCCCATGTGTTTCTTAAGAGCGCTTTTGGAATTCGCGCAACTGAAATTCTGTTGATTTCAGGCTCAAATGCTTCAGAAACTCTGCAAGTGACGCTTTTTGATTTTCTGCTACCTTTCCACTCCTGAACAACAGAAAATAGTACACGACCATCGGTTTGCCAGGAGGTGATTTTCATTAATGCAAAAGTAGTACAGTACATCTCCTAGCTGCGATAAGTCACCACATTCTATGTTCTGCCCGACCAATCAACAATCCTGTCTGATCAGTGCTGGTTAATGATAAGCATAGTGAGGCATAAAAGAACAAAACAGATCTTGATCTTTTAAGCCCCATTATACTTACTCACTCATTAACCTACACTAAACTGACTAAATTGTTGATTGGTCGAGCAGAACATAGAATGTGTTGACTGACCGCAGCAAGGATATGTGCTGTGCTACTTTTTCATTAATGTAAACCACCTCGTGCCTGCTCCTGGCTAACCGTTGATCACGCAGCATTTTCTGTTAATCCGCAGCGGAAAGGGAACACAGAATAAAAAATGCGCGTTAATGAGAAAGAAGAAATATGCATCTTTGGTGAACCCATAACATGAGCTGGGTTGTTTATTTGCTTTATTTCAATTCATGTGCAAGGTATGACGCCAGGCTGTTCTTTGCGTAAAACGCTGATACGTCCGGGAACTCCTCGCATGTGATGCTGAAATAAACAATATAAATCATAATTAAGTTGCGGTATATACTAACCTAAAAATAGAGCAAAGGCATTTGTGCGCTGCTCCACGTCATAGCTCAAGAAATTTCTTGTCTAAAATGAGTTGTCACTGTCTTTCACTGCTTAGACGGCATCGACCGCCGCCTCCACAGCTCGGCAGCACTACCACATCGTTCATTTTTCCCGATAAACAATATATGCTGCCGTCAAAGATCCCATTGTGAATATAAATAGCAAAGTGCAGGTCACAAGCATTACTACCCAGAAAACTTCAAGCAAAATTACCAACTATAGGCACTAAAATGAGTGGAAACAAAAACAAACACTGCAAAAATGGCGGAGCTGCACAGATTCAATAATCCACAATGTGTGACAGAGGCATATTATGATCTTGATAATGTGTCCGTCTCAGCGCGAGTAGCGTATCGAAAGAGTACAGCACTGTGCCGAACAATCCGTCAAAAACGGTCACCGGTTAAAAAAAAGAAAGAAAATGTCGCCATTCTAGCTGGCGTTCCATCGGCCCCAGCGTCCGCGTAGAGACAAGCCTCGTTCTCTCTCTCTCTCTTCCCCTCCTTTTTTTTTCCGACGAGGCTGGTTTGTCTGCTAGAAATATTTACATGCGGGCTTCACCTTGTAGCACACACTGTACAAGACTGGCACAAACACGAATAGGAAAAAGTAAAACACTCACCAAAGTGCAGACGCTCCCTCCGCCCGCGCTGGCTTTTCGCCTAGAATCCAAAACGCCTGCGACTGTTGAACATCTTAAACACGTCCTCCTTGCGCAGAAGCTGCCGCCCAAGAGCGGAGTCCTCCGAAGACTTAAATTCGTACGTTCGCGCTCCAATTTGAACAAAACGATCTTCGTGATAATCACCAGCAAAAAACCTACATACGGTGCTTCGTTCACAGTGCAATATGCGACCACGGTGGCGGGAAAACGCCAACTGAACTGGCACATCGCCGCACTCAGCGTACCCGCGTCTGCGTGCAAAGAAAACGGGGCGCAGAACAGCTTCGGTGAAAAGCCGCCACCCCCGCTGCGCGACTGCTGAAGCCAAGGTCATCTCCGTGAAAACAAACCACGGTGAAGGCAGAGAGCGGAGACCAAGCGGGAGCTACCCCTCCTCCCTCCCCCTTTTTTCCCCCCAGCCGACAGGAAGCAACCCTCGACCTCTCTGGACATGCTGGCGCCGGTCGCGGGGCACGGGGGAAGTGGGATGCGGACAGAGCAAGGCGGCGGCCGAATGTTTCTTTGAAAAGAAGAGTCGCCGTTAGAAGACGCATGCAATCTTGTTTTTTTTTCTTTTTTTTTTTCATACGCGAATGTTTTTGCTATGCGTGTTAACTCTATAGTATGCGTGGGATCAATCCGTGATTATTAGAACCCCTCAATGTTTAAAGTGACTTCATTTTAGCATGGTGTCCACTAAGAAAGGAAGGAAAAGAAAAAAATAACAGTAAAATTCTCCAAAGACATACAGCGGTGGAGGATTCCAGTACAGACTGCACCTCATTTTGCGGCAAAAAGCTACGGGCAAAAATACCTATGCTTGGGCAGAATGTCAGACCCTGAAGCAAATATATAGTGAACTTTGGAACTGGTTTAAAAAAGCTCTGTCCTGCCCTACATGGTAGGTTCAATCTAGGATCCTGTTTGTTAGTATGATGACTCACTGAACTTGTTTTATGATAAATATAAAATATGTCCTACCACTAAAGTTACCTTCTGCGACATACAGAAGCTGATCCATTACGGATTCTGATTGACATTCAACGATGTATTTGCATTATTAGTGGAGGCTTTGCCATCATGAAGTTTTTAGGGCATATTTTCCCTGTGTTGCGAAGCTTGAGCTAAGTGTGCACCGTTAATATGTACTTTTATATAACATGAACGAGCACGCAACTGCATGCTGCTCTTATATTTCCCTTTGCAGAATGTGGCCAATAGTTGATTACAAGTGAGACCAAAAATTCATAACGAAATTGTCACATCATGTTCTTATCATTTGTGCCTAAAACTACTTAAAAACATGGGTCAGCTTGAACAGTACACGCTAATTGTTCGTGAACGTTGAAAACTGACAACAAAAAGCACATAGAAAAAATTGCACAAAAAGTCTATTGGGTAGAACACAATGAAAATTCTGTTGGCCCCGTAAAGATTGCATTCAGCTGGGGTTGAATGTCTATCGAAATTCAGTAAATTCAAAAGGCGGTCAATAATCCAACAATAGAGTTTCAAAACTCATTTTTGTAAGGGTGGTGGAACGTGTGACTGTTTTTTCCTGCCGCCAATCTCGTTACGATCCTGACTAGTTTGGCTGCTGTAGAGATCTGTATAGAACTCCTCGGCTACTTTGACTATCTTGTCCATATTCGTGATGACGTTGCCCGCCTTGTCCCTTATCGCATACATCTGGTTTTTGCCTATGTCCAAGGTCTTCTTTACCGCTTTAAGGCTTCCCCCGTTCTTTACAGCATGTTCAATGTTCTCCATGTTATACTTCCTTATATAAGCCACCGTGCGCTTATTGATTAGCTTTGATATCTCGGCCAATTTGTTCTAGTCTATTCGATTGGAAGCTTTCATACTCTGGCGTTTCTTAATCAAATCTTTCGTCTCTTTATACAGCTTACCGGTATCCTCTCTAACTATCCTAAAGGCGGATATTAAACGGTTGTCGCATCAACATTCAGAGCTTCCGTTTTATCAATAGATTTCAGCCATTCCTAAACCCCCCTAAGTGTTTTACTTCAATTACAAAATTTAGTTTTTATTTCATTTTTATTCTCTTATTATGAAATATTAATATTTTAGTATTTCATAAGTATTTTGGTATGAATTACCATCATCACTATCTATCATTTTTACATGCGTTACCAATGCTTCCATTATAGTTCTTGGTTTGCAGGAAAGGAAAGGCGCAGTATCTGTGGCGCACATCTTGAAGGCCCGGTCAGACCTCGTGAAATAGGTCATTGGCTTTAACATAATGCTAATATGTTCAAGAAAAGGTTTCTCCAAGATACTACAAGCAACTGATAGAATACCACTAAGAGGTAACCAGCGCTTTGTTTCTCTTTCTTCATCAAGCAAAAAATATACAGAAGAACTATGTCACGCTGCATTGCTATAAAGAGATGGAAACCTCGCGATGAACAGCACACGTCGCTGCGTTTCTCAGCTGATCTTGATGGAGTGTAAACGCGATGACGTTTGGTCAAAGCATGTAGTTGCCACAACAGCGGAGCACACACCAGTAAGCATGCTCCGTCTGCTAAGCGAGCATGACTACAGCACACACGTCTTCAACACTTGTAGCTAACCGGCAGGAACGCATAGCAGGACAGCCAAATTCTTCAGGAAAATTAGATGCTCTATTAGATGTCTCTTAAGAGGATAATGGCGAAAGCCTTTACCCTTCGGCTTCTACCAATTGCCTCTCATTGGTTGCCTCTTATCCGCGTTGGTTTCACTGCTACATGTAATTATGATTGGTTTCCAGGAAAGGAAAGGCGCACTATCTGTCGTACTTTCTCCGGCATTTGTGATTTTGGACGGTGCACTATCGATCCTGTTGGGTGGCTTTCCTTAGCGTGCGTTCAAGTGGGGAATTGCACAAAACAGCAACGCTAGACAAGAACGCATCTCGCAGAATCTTGCAGAATATGACAGATCTCTCACACTGATCTGACGCGCAAATCTCGTGCACAACTCTGGCGCAGGGGATTTCGTTCCGTGTGCCTAGAAATGATTTCGCCCTAAAAGATCTCGCAGCATCCAAGCCGCCAGCAACCAACCGCAAAAAACAAGCACGTACTAACGCTCTGCTGGGCCGGCAACATGGTGTCAGTCAGGTGCAAAGGTTCGCAGCAGGCAACAAATTATCGTTGTGGTCATTCTCATGGAAGTCAGTGGAAAAAAAGTTCTGAATCCAGTAGCGCCCATAGCGCGTTGATTCGACCTAGTTTGACAAAAGCTAGTCTGAATACCCACATACACGCGACTGCTCCCATGCATCCATTGCTGGTATAGAGACTATCGTCTATCAGGTTTAGCTGGTGGCAGTTGTGGCTAACCTGCAGCTGAGCTTCCATGATGCTGGCCCGTTGGGAATTAAAACCATACACAACTGTTCTTGACATTCATGAAGGAAGCTTGTTGTTGCGACTGTACGAAGAGGGAAAAGAAAATTCACGGGCCTGTGAGTGAGTGAGTGAAAAACTTTATTAAGTATATTTAAGGGAGGGGGATATGTAGTTGGGGTCCCTAGTCCGGGACTCCAGCGGCTGCCGCTGCTACCCGCGCACGTGTCACGAGGGCCCGTTGGGCCTCTAGTCCAGAGCTGGATAGGGCAGCCTCCCACCCCTCAATTGTTGGCACTGCATTCGGATCATCTGGAGGATTGTGTGGGCAGGTCCACACCATGTGGTGCAGGCCTGCCTTTTCCCCGCAATATTTGCATTTGGGGTCGCAGAACCCGGGGAGTATTGTGTTTAAACGGGCTGGTGTGTTCTACTGGCTCTGTAACTGAGCCACCTCTGCTGCCTCATGCACACTGAAAAAGAGAATAGAAAAGAAAGAAATAGAAGAGGGAGAGAAAGACGCCCGTCGCAACAGCCGTCCTTTACGACCGAAGCAGTGGCGGGTGCAGTGAGAGCATAAAACAGATAAAAATAGGTGGCAGGGTAGCCCCCCTGAAGGAAGCTTTGTGGTCGTTTGAAGCCTTCAACTACCGGCACCTATTTCTCAATTATTGCACTGCGACTTTGCTCCTTTTCTTCACAGCTCGGTTAGGGTTTCTGCGCAGAAATGTGGCAGATAATGCGCCTTTTCTTTGCTCTGAACCAATTTTAAATGCCGCTGATGCCTCCTGTACTACTTCATTGCTCTGTGGTACAGCGTTCAGGAAGCGCCAAATTAGAGACGCTGCACCGACGCCTGGATCTGACGCCCAGCGGGGTCAGCTTCGTATATGCATGAATCGCCTGGTGACGTCAGCTCCTGTCGTGACGGTACATCGCGTGCCCCTTGTGGAACACAACATGCATCTCATTTGATGCATCAATGTTCACCGGCGTTTTATAATTCGTTTACAGGGAAGGAAAGGCGCAGTATCTGTCACTCGAGCACTCCCGCTATCATCCTCACGATAGACAAGGGGAATTATGAAGACCGTTTCACGACCCGGGGCGTGGCGCAGGTGGTAAAGCGCTGGGCTCAGGATCCAATGGATGGAGATAGGATTTCCCGTGGAGACATGTTTTATTAATCTATTTTTAACTCTTACTCTCGAAAGCGCGACACCTGTGCTGACAACCTTCTGCTGAAAAGCTTCAGTCGACCACCTTCTGTCCACAACGATGACCCACAAAATGCATTCGTCTTAAAATGTGACTGTGCGAGCAACGCAGTCCCGCTAGAAAAATAATGAGCCTGAAAACCGTCATGGAAACGAAGAAAGCAATGCGACAGGATTAACACATGAGAACGTGAAGTAAACGCCAACGTTTACGCGGCAGAACGTGGAGGATGATCTTAAAACCCACCGTTTAACAGCATCTCGAATAACATCAAAACATAACAGACAACAAAGACACAGCACAGACACAGCGGAGACACAAAAAATTGAGCCTCTATGCAACGAGCCCTAGACCTTGATGAGAGGCAGCAAACAACTCCTAATGGCTACTGATACCTCGAGAGAGAGAGAGAGAGAGAGAGAGGGAGAGAGAGAGAGAAAACGTAATTTCAAAAAGAAAAAGAAAAGAGAAAGGAAAAAAAGAAAAAAGGGGGGGGGGGGCAGTGAGTGGAGTCTTCATTTCAAGACCCCAGTGGCCTGGGCTGCCGCTCTTGCCTGAGTTACCAGCCTACGCTGGGTCTCTAGATCATAGCATTGCAGAGTGGCCTCCCACTGCGCCTCCGAATGGTGCATGTTTATCTGTGGAGGTTTGGGGCCTTTTGCACCCCCATGTGACGTGATAGGCGGTGGGCTGGTCATTGCACCAAGGGCATACGTCTGTGTAGTGTTCTGGGAACATTATGTTGTATTGATGTAGGTTGGGTTAGTGTTGGTTTGGAGCTGTCTCCATTCCTGCATTTCTTGTGCATTTAGACACTTGTGTGGAGAGGGATATATCCTACGTTGTTCCCGTAGGTACTTAAGTCGCGCGCCGTAAGTCGCTGGGACAGGAATGCTGGTTGTGAGATCGGGATTGGTGGCCGTTCGGTTTGCGTGACCTCGAGATATCCTCACGTTTGGCCAAGAACCTTAGCTCTTGTTTCGAAGGGAATATCGATGCAACACTAATACATTTTTCCTTCTCTGATCGTTTGCTGTGCTTCTAATATTTCCTATGTTTGCTGGTCATGGTGCCCGTGGATGATAGAGCATTCATTGTTTTAGTAGCGCTGTGCATTTGCAGGACCTGCAGGGCTTGGAAAAATTGACATCAATTGCTGATTGCGTCAACTTCCCGTTATGTTCACTCAGACGTTCATTAATGCACCTTCCTATGTGGCTATATGTAGCTTGCACCACATGTTAGCCGAATATTGTAGACATAGGCTTCTTAGTAGGCTGCAAATCTTTTGCCGTGTTTTATGGGCCATTGCGGCTTGGCATTCTTGCCGGGGCAGGTGTTCTTGCAAAGCCTTGAAAGCTTGACGGGAGCCGAGCAACACCATTAGAGTCTTTTACTGCTTACCGCTACCTTCTACCGCTACCGCGCAGGCGTGAGTACGCATGCGCAGATCACCTCGATGGCGACAGGTGGCGCCACTTTTCTGTCAAATTCCTGGGCACACCACACGCAGGGACCTATTAGCGTGTGCTGTGCTGACGGTGCCCGGTAGCGGTAGACGGCCGCGGTTAGCAGCAGCGGTAAACAAATAGCCTCTATTGACGTTCCTTGCGTGCTCCGATATTTCTTTTTTTTTTGGTTGTCAGAAACCGCGCGTATATACAGTATCAATTCCACCTTAGTTTTTCTTGTGTATCACGGGTGTCTGCATCTTAACTTCCCTCTTAGCTTCGGCGCTCAAACATGCCTCAATTTCCAGCGCAGGCTTTCAGCTACTGAAATTGACATGTTACCTGGGTAGCTCGGGAAGTTGAGACGCGTGATGTTAAAGCGTAAGCTCATTTTCATCGAATGATGGCGAAACTTCTTGAGTGCGACAGTGAAGCAATGTTGCACAACAGCTCTCTGTAGAAATTTCGAGTGAGAAGACTCGCTTGGGAAAAGACCCATGTTAGCCCTCTTCTCAATGCCACCTCCGCTGTGTGGTCCTCTGCAAACGTGAGACGGAGATCCAGAAACCTAATGGATCATACTGAGGGAAGTTCATGTGGTAATTGCAGTGGTTCTAGGACAATCTTGAAGTTTTATACTGCCAACAATAACTTTATTTTGGGATTCCACTATATGGCTTGGTGATCATTGACATATGTAAACGTTTTTACGAGACCGGAGCCGAACTGATTGGCGAAGATGGATTCTCGATTGGCCAAAACGAGGTCACCAAGCACCGTGCCTATGCATGGTCCGAAGCATATTCCCTGTTTTTTAAGTATATCGATTTGTCGTAGCGAACAAATATAGAAGCTTAAAACTTCTAAAAAGGCTGACAAAGTAACGCCTTCTGTGTTTTGATATTTTACCGGTACGTGGCAATCTCGGTATGCTACAATACAAGACAGCATTACACAATGAGGTAGAGTATAATTCAGGTCTTTAACGTCAAAAGAAAACGCCCAGCACCTTCTGCGGCCGCGCCATTGCAGAAAATCTATGGCTGAGAATGAACCCTAGACAAAAATGAGTCTTGAGCTGCTAACATTGCCAGGTGACTTTGAAGGTACATCGCTAAACACTTCTGCCAAGTCCCTACTTCTGCCACGATCGCACGGAAAGGGCGATCAAATTTAAAAAGGCAGTGGCATCACTTTTCAAGAATTCTGCGATATTCAAGGATTAAAATTTCCATAAACTGTCGGTAATGGATGCAAATTGTTTTTGCTCTGCCATTAAAACTGAAGACGTAATCGACGATTAAAATTCAAGCTTCTCCCACCAGTACTGAAGGACTGCGTAGAAGCTCGGTTATGTCGTCACGGACTGTAATACTTCTTCTCTTCGTTAATTTCGCCAACATCCTGCGGTGCCTTTTCTGATGTCACCAAAATATGGTTCTAGGCCTTCACTTTTGGTAGCCCTGTGTTTACTTCGAACCAAGCAGTTCTATGCGGGAAACATACCCGTGCCATCAATGACGTACATACATCAATCATGTGCCCCCACGCGTCGCTCTGCGCTGTGCGGAGAAGCCTGAAGCCGAAGCGGTTTTAATCACTATTTGCATCATTGTTTGAAATGATAGCGCGGTTAATCTGGAAGCTGTAATCATTCAATTCCTTGAAAGTCGCCAAAATCTTCAACCGGTGTAGTTCACCTTTAACTGTTTTGCTGAAAAAACGCTTCGAAGTTATTAGAGTCACTATTCTCGATGTTCTGGACTAACCGGTCGAGCTTGAGATGCTTACGATTCTTTTTCGCTTGAGCACTCTATTTTGCTAGTAATACGCACGCCAGTACATTGAATAAAACCAGACCCTAGGGCAGAATTGAGACTTGTTCATTGAACAAATTTAAAGGCAACACAGGAAACCCAGTTCCAAACCTTTTGAAAGTCGGAGAGAGGATCGTGCAGTGCCAGTACGACGGAGTGACGCGTCTGTGTCGCTTGCGCTGGAGCGTGAGGCATCTTGCGTCAGCGTGCCCAACTCCTAAGGGCAAGCGCTGCGCGCAGTACGGACATGAGGATTGTGAGGCCGATTGCGCGCTCTGAGGGTGATCACGCCATTTCCGCATGCACGAAGCGGTCGTTTGCTTCGGCGACTGTCGCCGCCGCTTCGAGCGGGCCGGCAGCCGCTGCTGCGGGGCAGCCGCCGCTGCCACCCCCATCCCTGACGCAGGTTGCCACTGGGTGACCAGCCGAGGAGAACAGAGTAGAGGAGCAGCAGCTTGTTGGAGGCGTGGGTGAGAAGGCGGTTCTTTCCGCGCCCACTGCTGCGAGGGAGCTCTAGCTTGCCTTGGTAAACCAGGCGAAGGATATGTTGAGTGCTTAATTTGTGTTCTTAAATAAACTGTTTTTCTCTCTCACTCTCCGCCACGCTCGCTTCATCCGAGTGTGCGAGCGGGCTCCACTCGCGCCCTCCGCGGCGCTGGCATAGGAAGCGACCGCGGCCGCGGCCGACGCCGCACAGGCTGAAAAGGTGCCTGAGGATGCAGCCTTGCAGAGGGCTGCCGAGCCGCCACAATCCGCCGCTATCCACGCGCGATTTGTCGTGACAAGGACGAAGTGGCGCGGGAAGCACGCGCAAAAGCAGAACGGAGCGGAGGTTGACACCGACTCCGAGGGTGCCTCCTCCCAGGCTAAGACAGGTCGGCCTGCTGCCAAGCAGGTGGTCGTGGCGGTTGCACGGAACCCCTCCGACGGGCACGAGGAACCTAGTGCGGCATCTCCCAGCCAGGAAGAGAGTTCGGACATGGAATAGGAAGTCGACATTAGAGAAAGTCAGCGTCCTCCTTCTCTTCCTATTGAGCTAGATCCCTGTTTGGCGTGTAAGGGCCAGGGATGTGCGTGTTTTGCAGAGGCCGATGAGGCAGAGCTCCCCCCCTCTGTCTCACCATTCTCTTCGTCCATATGGTCCGCTTGCTCCTTCTGGAATGTGGTTGACTCTGAATGATCTGAGGGTTCCAGTTCCTCCTCGTCCTCATCTTCATCCCCCTTCACTTACGACTCCGCTACTAAAGAGGAGTCCCCGACCGCGCGGTTGGGGCACCTTCAGATCCTCAAGTTTTATTTTTCCAGGTCTCTTGCGCCGATAATTCCGCCTTTCGCGGGTTTCCATTCCTGTTTATTGGTTTTTCAGGTAGCTTCTTCTTTTCCATTCACCATGGCATCGCTTACAATAGCTACTTTAACTGCCGTTGCATGTCCCGCCGTCCCAAACAAGCTGACATTGTTCAGCTTGCTCGCTCTAAACTCATAGATATTTTGGTTTTGCAAGAGACCTACATCCATCCTCTTGGCCAGATCAAGAGCTTCGACAGAACATTTGGCACCAGGTCTTGCTAGAGCTATGGCGCGTCAGGTTCCCGTGGGGTTCGTGTCATTCTTATGCCATGCTTCCGCGGCTCGGTTTTGCGCCACTTCAAGGATGCTGAGGGCCGCGTCCTGTCTGTAGAACTCGATTCTGGCTTTCGCATAGTTAACAGCTATGCTCCGAATAATAGTCGCGCTCAGGGTGCGGCACCTTGACTCCCAGTTAATAGGTCCATCCAAGATAGTTCTGGTCGGTGATTTCAACTGTGTCCTTGACAGGGCGGATCGCCTCTCTTCTCGCGGCACTCCGCCTAAGGAGCGGGATAGGCAGGGAGTGCGGGCACTTAGGGAGCTGGTCGAGGAGCTAGATCTGGTTCATGCCTAGAGGGTTCTCTGCTCAGGACAGTCAGGGATGACTCGAACTGGGAGGCGCCTTCATAGTAGGCTAGACCGTTTCTATGTTTCTCCAACACTGGCTTATGACATGCACCTTATGTGGTCGGTCCCGTTCGCGTTGAGTGATCACAGGTGTGTTATCCTTCGCTTGAGTGATGGGATCCTGGTCCCTCGCGAGAAGGGGACTTGGCGCCTCAACTCGCGGATTTAAGAGGACCAGGAGATCTTTAAGGAAGTCTTCGTATTCTTATAAATTCTCTCCAGTCCAACTCAGGTTTAGACGGTGCAGGATGGGAGGGCATTAATACCGGTTTTCATTGGGCGAGCAGGAGTAAGAGCAACGAGCAGCCAGAGCAACGCACGAAAGCACTGGGGACGCGCGTTCTCGTCTCCGCAATGGAACATTCACGCTGCTCGGAGAGCAGCGTACCGAGACGGAGCGCGTGACGTCAGGCGTCATGTGATCAAACTTTTCCCGCGCTTGCGTTGCCCGTATCTGCCGGCCGAACGCCACCGCTGCCGTCTTCCGCCATTTTCTCGACCGTCCTGCCCGGGCTCCGGGCGGCGAATAACCAGAAGCACGGCAGGTCTCGAGGAAGAAAGCGCGCGCGCTCTCCCTCGAGACCGGCCATGCCAGAAGTGACATCAAAAAGGTCACGTGACTTCCTCCGTTCTCTCTGTACTCCGCCGCTGGCGACGGAGCACCGAGGACTGTTCTCGACTGATCCCAGGACCCCAAAAGCGCGCCTCCTCTGCCAATGGAACACAACGCTACTGCTCCTGTTCGACCACTGGTAGGCGCTGAAACTCACGAGAGCACTTTTTGTGCAGCTAAAAGGACTCCTGTTCGCCCAATGCAAACCGGATGACTGTTTCAAGGCAGCAGGAATGAGGCGGGCCCGTGAGGGGCGAAAGGAGATTACCGTCGTCTGTGGTGTCATCCTCCTGTTTTCCAAGCCTCTTTCTGCTGGCCAGGGGGTCACGGAAGCACTCGCCTAGCAGCGCATCCGGCTCCGAAAATTGCTCCAGTGACGCTGGCATGGCCTTAGGTTTATGGCGCGCGCTGAGCAGTGGGAGAGGGAGCATTTTTGCAGCAGCTACTTTCTCCGACACCTCTTTGCGCGCACGGAGACTTCCCTCATAGAATTGGTAGACCCAGTTACGGGGTCCGTCTCCAGCACTCCGGACGCTGTTCTTAAAGCAGAACGGCAGTCTTATTTCGTTCTTTATCAGGCTCCAGCTCCAAACACAGCTACGTGTCCTTTTAAAACGCCCCCCAACCCAGTTCACCTATCAGCAGCTCCTTTGGATGAGATAGAACTAGAAGCGGCGCTCAAGTCGTTCCATAAAAACCGTTGCCCAGGCTTAGACGGTCTGACTACTGAGTTGTACGACAAGTTCTGGGGGCCGCTATGGAAGCCTTTTACCGCCCTTTAAATGAGCTCCTGGGTATGGGGATGCTTTCAGGTACTAAAAGGGAAAAACAGATCACTCTCTTTTGTAAGGATGAGTCGAGACGCGCAGACCTGAGAGCCTGGCGTCCCATCATGCTCCTGAACGTCGACTACAAGCTCATAGCCAAGTGCCTGTCCTCTCGTTTAAGTTCCTTCCAGATATCATAGGTCCCTATCAGGCTTTCAGTGTCCCTGGTCGTTCCTTTAAAATTCAGGGTTTTCCCTCAGGGACCTTTTCCTTTGGGCTCAACACAGGGTATTCTTTATTCTTTTCATCTGGAAAAGGCATTTGATGTAGTCAGTCATCCATACTTATTCCAAGTCCTGGAGGAAGCTGGTATAGACTCTGATTTCCAGCGCATGGTTAGAGTTCTATTTTGCAGGCCAGTTTCTGCCGTTACTGTACTAGGTCGCACCTCAGAAGCCTTCGACGGGGGCCGTGGACTTAGGCAGGGATGCCCTCTATCACCTGCTCTGTACGTGCTCGCGTGAACTCCTCTTACAAGGGCACTTTCGTGACAGTCGAATAGCTCGTTTTCCGCTTCCGCAAGGTTCTCCATCAGCTCCCATCTGTGCCTATGCAGATGACCTAACCACTGTCATCCCGGACGAGGCTTCTCTTTACTCCGTTCTGGATGTCATGGAGGTGTACTGTAAGGCGTGTGGGGCTAAGGTTAATAGGTCGAGAGTTCCGCCCTCTATGCTGGTTGTGCACCATCCAGTCCTCGGCCTGCTCATGATCTCCCCGTGAAGGCTTAAGCCCGCCTCCTTTTATTTTCACTTTAATTTGGAAGGTCTTTCAGACAGGAATTGTTCGTTTCCTCAAGAGATAATTGAATCGAGGGCAGGAGAGTATGAGAAGCTCTTGTGTCCGCTCACGGCTCGGGCCACTATCACGCTGTCCCTCCTGTTTTCCGTGCTGACCTTTGTGGCCGGCGTAAACCCTCTGTCGGCTCGGATGAAGCTCCACCTGGAGCGGATCCTTTTCCGTTTCTTGTGGAGTGGAGATCCGGACAAGGTCAAAACATTTGTGGTGAAGCTGCCTAGGGACAGGGGAGGCCTTGGCATCTCCGACCTGGGCATTGTAGCCTCAGCCTTGCACGTAAGGTGGACCCAAGTGCCATTGAACTTGGACATGCCTTTAACTCGAAGCCTGACTTCGTTTTTTCATAGTACGGCGACTCCGCCTTTTCGCCCAGAGCACGTATTCTCATTGCGTGCCACAGTCGGCTCTCCATCCCCCTTTTATGCTCAGGCAGCTACCTGCCATGAGCGTCCCCGTAAGCCGGAGGCAGACATTCATGTGGTTTCGGTTCCTCTAAAGGAATTAGGATTCTGACTCCCAGTCTCCCTCCCCACCGCTGCCAGTACGACCTTGTCCATGTTAGGCCCTGCTGGCGGTATATTACAGCGGATATTTGGAAACAAGCAGAGCGTCCTTTATGTACCGCTTCGCCAGGGGAGTCCTCCCCATCAAGGTTCCAGCTTGCGACCAACTTGTCCGATTTGGGGGGGTAGAGAAGACACTGTGCACATATTCTCGCAGTGTCTTCTTCCGAAGCGCTTCTTCGTCATGTAGCTAATCTCTTCCAGTTTCCGGGTATGCCGTACTACACTGCGCAATAACTGAATCCGTTGCCAGCCATAGCCGTTAACCAGTTCGTCCTCCTGCTCGTGGAGTGTGTGTGCCAAGTACGGCTGGCGCGCTGCGCGGCCGCATACAACAGCAGAGTTCTGGGCCTCCCTGAAGTAACTGCAAAGGTACGGAAGAAGGTCTGGTTCTGCCTGTAGCGGGAACGTCGCATTCTTGGCGAGCGGAGGTTCTCGAAGATTTGGTGCGGGCCGTCTATGATCTTCTCGGTTAAGTGTGAAACATTCTCTGTGTCGCTATGACTTTATTATAAGGAATGGGCGTCCTTAATGGCATTCGTTGCGTTGTCATGAAGGTCCGCCTCGTTGGTTCAATGCCACGATGGCGCTGCAGGTCGTCTTTGCGTAAGATGCCACTCACTTTTGTGGGGGCATCGCGCGGCGGCCCCCTTGTCCGGGTAGGGCCTTCACCTCGAACTAAAAAGCTCTCCAGATCCCACATCGCCCTAGGGGGAACCTTCCCACAGGTGTTGAATGGATGATGATGGGCTGATGAGTTATGAGTGACTCTGGGGGACGGCAGTTCCGGGTGACAATCACCCCTCCCCATATGACAACGGAAAGTGGTATTCATGGAACTGATATGTAAGTCCTACGGCGTTGTTTCGATTCAAAATTAACTATAAACGGAATATGCGAATCCAAGATTGGTTAACGAATGCGTATAGCCTCACTGCGCGTTTCTGATCTCTTAATAACAGCTTCTGCTTCTCTAGCGAGAAACTGTACTCATCTCGCTGTTCGTCCTTATTCTTGGCTTCCCTGCATGAAAGAGCAGCAGTATCGATTACGCTTTAGGCACAGTGGCATATGTTTGCAGTCTGCACATGCGCAGCCATCAAGCCGGTCGTATATCGAAAAATGTGGTATACGCCTACGCTATATTAACAAACTGCAGCCGATTTAGCTTAGCTGGGAAAATGCAGAAGTAAATGGGCTAACTATTGTCACGCTTGTGGAGCTTTGGGTATCCAAATCATCTGCTAGTTCAGACGTTTTATTGGCCTCAACAATTCTCGCGGCGTCGAATCGAAGGCAGCGTTCCATGTTTTAGGCCATCTGCGAGCGGGTGCCGCCTCTGATGGCCACGTGTGTGCGACGCACCACTTTCTGATTGGGCACGTGGATTTGACACGCCGCTTCCTAACTGAATACAGCTAAGAGACGATGGGATGCAGCGTGTATAGCACAAGAGTACAGCACTTAAACACGGAGGCTGTTCGGCGACGGCGAATACGTAGTTCTCCATTTGGCTAGCGAATCCCATCTGTTCGCTCCACCGCGTTATAGATGCCCAGGCGTGGCGATGTTACCTACGCGAGAGTGTACTAGGATCGCTGTCCCGAAAAGCGGTCACCCTACCCCTCAACTGTCGGGGTGAATTTCGTATCGTTCCAAATGTGTCAAAAAAAAAGAAAACAAGAAAACGTCATGACGGAAAGTGGTGTCATGCAAATTACTCTGCCCTCTTAGCATCCATGTGCTACTGAAAATAGAGATTTCTTTATGGTAGGCCTTCTAATCGACGCCATATTCATGCGCAGTCATGGACAGCATTTTGCGAGATGGAGGAGCAGCATTTGAAAGCAGCCTAGGGGTCACCGGGCGGCGATATGATAGCATTGATTGATAGACTAAACTTTAATGTCCAACGGATAAGGTGATCTATACCACCCCCCGACACGCAGGTCAGGGGCAGGTGCCCCCGCCTCAGATGCAGGCTGCCAGGTCTTGGGTCCCAGCAGCCTCTTCAGCCAGTTGGACGAGCAGGAGCGG
Source organism: Amblyomma maculatum (assembly GCF_055883805.1). Classification (NCBI taxonomy): domain Eukaryota; kingdom Metazoa; phylum Arthropoda; class Arachnida; order Ixodida; family Ixodidae; genus Amblyomma; species Amblyomma maculatum. Next base: position 21,077,028 of record NC_139344.1, read on the forward strand.
GAGCTCAGGGTCCGAGCTGCGCAGCAGGGTGTCGCAGGTGTCTCGACTGCCTATATTGTGCGTCCCCCTGGGAGAATACGGGCATTCACATGTTATGTGATCGAGGGTCCCTCGACTCTCGCCACAAAGATTGCACTTATCACTCCTAGCCTCAGGAAACATGTGGTTCGCCATACCAGGTGCAGATATTGTATGTTTGCAGTCACCGCCACGCGACTGCTTGTCTTCTGTTTAAATTTGGGTCTAGCGTGGGAGGATGCGCTAGGGATGACTGGGCGCATTCGAGTCCTCTTTTCGCCTGGATGACTGCCTGAGCGCTTGTTTCTAGAGGGGGAGGCTTCTCCCGAACTTTGTGGCTTGTGCTTGCTGACCACGTCTTCTTTATCGCATATTTAAGGAATGTTGCAGTCTCGCATTTTTACCTGCTCTCTTTCGGTGATTAATTGTGCTGGTGTGTGTGTATATTGTGAGCCTTCTGTGGACCTTCTTTCATTTGTACATGCCATCATCATCTTCTTTCATTTGTACATACCATCATCATCGTCCCGTGGCGCCGGCTCCGGCGTGTGCCTGGGTAGGTGATCGGAATAAAACGCTAGACAAGGCTTCGCTCTCCTTGCCGCCATGACCTCGCCGTCTTGACCTAGCCTTCTTCCACAATATATATAAAAGTTAAAAACAAAGACATAACGCTTCCCTTGGCCTCGCCGACTGTTGGCTTCTTTCCTTCATTTATTACTACGAGCACCCTCATTTCCCCTTAATTGATCTGCTTGTGTATATATATATATATATATATGTATGTGTGTGTGTGTGTGTGTGTGTGTGTGTGTGTGTGTGTGTGTGTGTGTGTGTGTGTGTGTGGTGTGTGTGTGTGTGTGTGTGTGTGTGTGTGTGTGTGTGTGTGTGTGTGTGTGTGTGTGTGTGTGTGTGTGTGTGTGTGTGTGTGTGTGTGTGTGTGTGTGTGTGTGTGTGTGTGTGTGTGTGTGTGTGTGTGTGTGTGTGTGTGTGTGTGTGTGTGTGTGTGTGTGTGTGTGTGTGTGTGTGTGTGTGTGTGTGTGTGTGTGTGTGTGTGTGTGTGTGTGTGTGTGTGTGTGTGTGTGTGTGTGTGTGTGTGTGTGTGTGTGTGTGTGTGTGTGTGTGTGTGTGTGTGTGTGTGTGTGTGTGTGTGTGTGTGTGTGTGTGTGTGTGTGTGTGTGTGTGTGTGTGTGTGTGTGTGTGTGTGTGTGTGTGTGTGTGTGTGTGTGTGTGTGTGTGTGTGTGTGTGTGTGTGTGTGTGTGTGTGTGTGTGTGTGTGTGTGTGTGTGTGTGTGTGTGTGTGTGTGTGTGTGTGTGTGTGTGTGTGTGTGTGTGTGTGTGTGTGTGTGTGTGTGTGTGTGTGTGTGTGTGTGTGTGTGTGTGTGTGTGTGTGTGTGTGTGTGTGTGTGTGTGTGTGTGTGTGTGTGTGTGTGTGTGTGTGTGTGTGTGTGTGTGTGTGTGTGTGTGTGTGTGTGTGTGTGTGTGTGTGTGTGTGTATGTGTGTGTGTGTGTGTGTGTGTGTGAGAGTGTGTGTGTGTGTGTGTGCGTGTACGTTGTCACCAAGAGGACTACAGCCGTTGTTAGAGAAGCGCTGTTCTTTCCATAGTCCGTTGTTCGTCTAGTTTTGCGCTCACCAGTCTTCATAGAAAACAACTAAACATAATAACTGTCGGCAGAATGATGGCCATAAAACGGTTTAGCATATTTATGATAATTTATGCCGTCTTCATTATCACTTCGCAAGACAGTCCGCAAGTGCTCTTTACCACATGTTGCATTTCAGCAAACCAACACTGCATAGATCCCAGGAGAGACATTGTGCAGGCTACGTATAGCCCAAGCACGATGGGTGTAGAGAGGAAAAGCTAAATTTGGAAGCAGGAGGAGAAACGCGGCGTGCACTAGTGTTTAAAAGAGCTACTCAGCACGGGGAAACCAAACCGAGGATCTTTTGGCTTCCCTAAACTCCAAAGTTACATTCTTCGCAGAAAAAAACAATCTGCTGTCGAGCTCGTTTGAAGCCAGGAACTCTTCATGAAAAGCGAGATGATGATAATGAGCAGGAGGAGACACCTCTGTAATGCCATTCTGTTTTCCCACAAAATGTGACTGCCCCTCACCAAGTATCACACCGGCCCATGATTCTTATCGCGCATCTTGAGACTGAAGTGCAGCGCCCCCAGCTTCCGCTCTGGATAAGTGTAAGGAAATGTGACCGCGGGGCCACGCCGCCGTTCCGCGAGCCGAAGACGAAAACGAAGGCGCAAATCTAGCGAAGCCCGGCTGATCGAACGAGTTTCCTGCGCCCGTTTCACGCACGTTGTTTTGCTTACGTTTTGTTAATGTGCACACTGCTTATTTTGCCGAGCACCCACATCGGACAAGCCATGTCTACCAATAAGGGGAAAAAAAATAGCTGTGGATTAGCTTGTGGTTAAACCCGAAGTTACGGTAAAGCGAGCTGCGTGGCTACGCTTAAGTTCAGCTTCAAAGTAAAGACATGGATATTGCGCATAGTAGCTTACTCTGAGGTTTCAGCTTTATTTATGCCATAGGGAATTACTTCACGTGTGAGCACTTCTTGCCTCTCTTCGGTGACCATTCTGGTGTAAAAGACTTCTTGTGGTATGACTTCGCTTCTACGTCGAACTCCGAGGCACACCGTCATCACAACGTTCGAACGAGCCTTGTGTCCTAGCAACTCGCTCTTGTCGTTCTTCTCTACCAACTACCGAGCTATCTGTTGAGTTCTTCTTCTTGTTCTTATTATTCATATTTTACTTTTTCTTCTTTTTCTTCTTAGTCTACTTTCTGTTTATTCTTTTTCCTCCTCTTCTTCTTCTTCTACTACTTGTTCACCGCCTTCCATATTGCCACGCCGACTATTTGAAACCTACCGCTGTGTAACTTTTCGTGTAATAGAAATAAGACCGAGAGCACTGCACAATTTGTATTTCATGGCGTTCACACAACTGGATACTGCACCTTAATTTCTCGAAAACCTTACTTAATCGGAGAGGCAGCACTAGGTTGTACAATGCTCACTCACGTTAAAGGCCCAGAGTTGGCCGAATGGCTCCGTAGCCTTCCAATACGGTACCTCTTACTCTACGCTTTCAAGCCTATCTTGCTTCCCCTATGTCTGGGACATTATGTGCTTTTCCTATTATATAAACCAATGAACAATATTCAAGAAAAATGATCATAACACGACCTACACCTAGTTAGATATAGGTGTCCAGAATTCCGTGGCGTCCACTCAAAGGTATAAGGCTGTTTTCTTTCCGCGAAACCTAATTTAAATAATAATTATGAAAAAACCGTGGATTTAAAAGCGGATAATAAACGGTTGTCGCATCAACATTCGCAGCTTCCGTTTTATCAATCGATTGAAGCCATTCCTAACCTCCCCCCCCTCCCAAGTGTTTTACTTCAGTTACTTCAGTTTTATTTCATTTTTTATTCATTATTTTAATATTTCATAAATATTTTGGTATCAATTACCATCATCACTATCTATCATTTTTTACATGCGGTACTAATGCTTCCATTATAGTTCTTGGTTTGCAGGAAAGAAAAGGCGCAGTGTCTGTGACGCACATCTTCAAGGCCCGCTCAGACCTCGTGAAATAGATCATTGGCTTTAGCATAATGCTAATATGCTCAAGAAAAGGTTTATCCAAGATACTACAAGCAGCCGATAGAATACCATTAACAGGTAACCAGCGCGTTGTTTCTCTGTCTTCATTAAGCAAAAAATATACAAAAGAACTCTTTCACGCTGAATTGCTATGAAGAGAAGAAACCTCACGATGAACGGCGCACGGAGATGCGTTTCTCAGCTGATCTTGATGGAGTGTAAACGCGATGACTTTTGGTCAAAGCATGTAGTTGCCACAGCAGCGGAGGACACACCAGTAGGCATGTTCCATCTGCTACACGAGCATGAATACTGCACACACGTCTTCAACACTTGTAGCTAACCAGCATGAACGCAGAGCAGGATAGCCAAATTCTTCAGAAAAATTAGATGCTCTATTAGATGTCTCTTAAGAAGAGAATAGCGAAAGCCTTTACCCTTCGGCTTCTACCAATTGTCTCTCATTGTTTGGCTCCTATCCGCGTTCGTTGCACTGCTACATGTAATTATGATTGGTTTCCATGAAAGGAAAGGAGCACTATCTGTCATACTTTCTCCAGCAAGTGTGATTTCGGACGGTACACTATCGCTTCTGTTGGGGGCTTTCTTTGGCGTGCGTTCAAGTGGGGAATTGCAGAAAACAGCAATGCTAGACAAGAACGCATTTCGCGGAATCTTGCTGAATATGACAGATCTCTCACACAGATATGACGCGCAAATCTCGTGCACAACTCTCACGCAGGGGATTTCGTACTATGAGCCTAGAAATGATTTCTCCCTAAACGATCTCGGAGCATCTAAGCCGCAAGCAACCAACCGCAAAAAACAAGTACGTATTAACGCTCTGCTAAGCCGGCAACATGTTGTCAGTCAGGTGCAAAAGGTTCTCAACAGGCAACAAATTATCGTTCTAGTCAATCTCATGGAAGTCAGTGGAAAAGAAGTTCTGAAACCAGTAGCGCCCATAGCGCGTTGATTCGATCTAGATTGACAAAAAAGCTAATCTGAATACCCACATACTCGCGACTGCTCCCATGAAACCGTCGCTGATATAGAGACTATGTTGATTCGACCTAGTTTGACAAACGCTAGTCTGAATACCCACTTACACGCGACTGCTCCCGTGAATTCGCCGCTGGTGTAGAGACTATTGTCTATCAGGTTTAGCTGGTTGCAGTTGTCGCTACCCTGTAGCTGAGCTGCCATGATGCTGGCCAGTTGGGAACTAAAACCATACCTAACAGTTCTTAACATTCATGAAGGAAGCTTGTTGTTGCGACTGTAGGAAGAAGGAAAAGGAAAAGAAAATTCACGGGCCTGATACTGGCTCTGTAGCTGAGCAACCTTCGCTGCCTCGTGCGCACTGAAAGAGAAAATGGAGAGGAATTCTTTCTTCTCTATTTTCTCTTTCAGTGCGCATAGAGGAGGGAGAGAAAGACGCCCGTCGCAACAGCCGTCCTTTACCGCTGAATCGGTGGCGGGTGCAATGACGGCGTACAACAGATAAAAATAGGTGGCAGGGTTGCCCCCCTGAATAAAGCTTTGTGGTCGTCCGAAGCTATCAACTACCGGCACCTATTTCTCTCTTTTTTCACTGCAACGTTGCTCCTTTTCTTCACAGCTCGGTTAGGGTGTCTGCGCAGAAATGTGGCAGATAATGCGCCTTTTCTTTGCTGTCAACCAATTTTAAATGCCGCTGATGCCTCCTGCACTACTTCATTTCTATATGCTCTGTGGTACAGTGTTCGAGGAAGCGCCAATTGAGAGGCGCTGCACGGACGCCTGGATCGGACGCCCAGCGCGCTCAGCTTCGTATATGCACGAATCGCCTGGTGACGTCAGGTCATGTCGTGACGGTACATCGTACGCCCCTTGTCGAACACAACATGCATCTTATTGCACGTATCAAAGTTCACCGGCGTTTTATAATTCGTTTACAGGAAAAGAAATTCACAGTATCTGTCACTAGAGCAATCCCGCTATCATCCTCGCGATAGACAAGGGGAATTATGGAGACCGTTTTACGACCCGGGGCTTGGTGCAGGTGGCAAAGCGCTGGGCTGAGGATGCAATGGATGGAGATTAGATTTCCCGTGGAGATATGCTTTATAAATCTATTTTTAACTCTCACTCTCGAAAACGTGACACCTGTGCTGACAACCTTCTGCTGACAAGCTTCAGTCGACCACCTTCTTTCGACAAGGATCACCCACAAAATGCTCTCGCCTTACAATGCGACGTGCGAGAAATGCAGTTCGCTCTAGAAAAACATGACCCTGAAAACCGTCATGGAAAGGAAGAAAGCAATGCGACAGGATTAACACATGAGAACGTGAAGTAAACGCCAACATTTGCACTGCAAACCGTGGAGGATAAACTTAAAAGCCACCGTTTAACAGCATGTCGAACAACACCAAAACCTAACAGACAACAATGACATTGCACAGACACAGCACAGACACAAAAAATTGAACCTCTATGCAACGAGCCCTAGAGCTTGACGAAAGGCAGCAAACAACTCCTAATGGCTATTGCTACCTCGATACCTCTCAAGTTTGGCCAAGAAACTTAGCTCTTGCTTCGAAGGGAATATCGATCCAACACTGATACATTTTTTACTTCTCTGATAGTTTGCTGTGTTTCTAATATTTCCTATGTTTGCTGGTCATGGTGCCCGTAGATGATAGAGCATTCATTGTTTGAGTAGCGCTGTGCATTTGCAGGACCTGCAGGACATGGAATAATTGACATCAATTGCTGATTGCGTCAACTTCCCGTTATGTTCTCTGAGACATTCATTAATGCACCTTCCTGTGTGGCTACATGTAGCTTTCACCACATGTGAGCTGAATATTGTAGACATAAGCTTCTTAGCAGGCTGCAAATCTGTTCACGTGTTTTATGGGCGATTGCGGCTTGGCATTCTTGCCGGGCAGGTGTTCTTGCAAAGCCTTGAATGCTTGATGGGGGCCGAGCAACAACATTAGAGTCCTTTACCGCTTACTGCTACCGCCTACCGCTACTGTGCAAGCATCAGTACTCATGCGCAGATCACCTCGAGGGCGACAGATGGCGCCACGTTCATGTCAAATTTCTGCGGACTCCACGTGAAGGGACCTATTAAGCGTGTACTGTGCTGACGGCGCGCGGTAGCGGTAGACGGCCGCGGGAAGCGGCAGCGGTAATCGAATAGCCTCTATTGACGTTCGTGCGTCCTCTGATTTTTTTTTTTTTGGTTGTCAGAAACCGATTGTATATACGGTATCAATTCCACCTTAGTTTTTCTCGAGTACCACGGTTCTCTTCGTCCTAGGTTCCCCCTTAGCTTCGGCGCTCAAACATGCCTCGATTTTCAGCGCAGGCTTTCAGCTACTGAAACTGACATGTTACCTGGGTAGCCCGGGAAGTTGAAACACGTGATGTTAAAGCCTAAGCTCATTTTCATCGAACGATGGCGAGACTTCTTGAGTGCAACAGTGAAGCAATGTTGCACAACAGCTCTCTGTACAAATTTCGAGTGCGAAGACTCGATTGGGAAAAGACCCATGTTAGCCCTCGGCTCAAAGCCACCTCACTGTGTGGTCCTCTGCAAGCGTGAGACGGAGATCCAGAAACCTAATGGATCATACTGAGGGAAGTTCTTGTGGGAATTGCAGTGGTTCTAGGACAATATTGAAGTTTTATACTGCCAACAGTAACTTTATTTTAGGATTCCACTATATGGCTAGGTAAGCATCATGCCTGTACTCACCTATGGTGCTGAAACGTGGAGGCTAACCAAGAGAGTTCTACTTAAGTTGAGGACCACCAAGAGGGCTATGGAGCGATACATTGTAGGGGTAACACTAAAAGATAGAAAGCGTGCAGAGTGGGTCAGAGAAATAACTCAAGTTACCGACACTCTAGTAGAAATTAAGAAGAAGAAATGGACATGGGCAGGACTTGTAGTGCGAAGAGACGATAACCGATGGTCGCTGAGGGTAACAAACAGGATTGCAAGGGAAGGAAAGCGTAGCAAGGGGCGGCAGAAAGTTAGGTGGGCGGATGAGATTAAGAAGTTCGCAGGGGTCAAGTGGATGCAGCTAGCACAGAACCGGGTTAAGTGGAGAAATATGGGAGAGGCCTTCGCCCTGCAGTGGGTATAATCAGGCTGATGATGATGATGATGATGATGATGATGATGAATCATTGACGTATCTAAAAAGCTCGGTGATGTCGTCACGGACTGTAATACTTCTTCTCTTCGTTACTTTCGCCAACATCCTGCGGTGCCTTTTCATATGTCACCAAATAATTTTTCTAGGCCTTCACTTTTGGTAGCCCTGAGTTTACTTCAAACCAAGCCGTTTTATGCGGGAAACACAGTCGTGCCGTCAATGAGATACATACATCATCATGGGCCCCCACGCGTCGCTGTGCGCTGCGGAGATGCCTGAAGCCGGAGCGGTTTTAATCACTACTTGCGTCACTGTGATGGCATTCCAGCTGAGTTGCTTCAAAACCTCAGCCATGACGCTGTTAACATTCTGCATACATTATGTCAGAAGATTTGGACAACCCTGCAGTGGCCACAGGATTGGAGGAGGTCAGTTTACATCCCCATTCCAAAGAAAGGCAGTGCCAAAGATTGTTCCAACTACCGAACGATCGCGCTTATTTCACATGCTAGCAAGGTGATGTTTTAAAATCCTCCAAGGTAGGCTGCAGCAGTATATGGATCGGGAGCTTCCCGACGTGCAAGCTGGGTTTCGCAAGGGCAGAGGAACTAGACACCAAATTGCCAACTTTCGCTGGATCATGGAAAAAGCAAGAGAGTTCCAGAAACTCATCTACTTCTGCTTTATTGACTATGCGAAAGCGTTTGACTGCGTAGATTATAGCAGATTGTGGCAAGCTCTCCAAGAGATGGGAGTTCCAATTCACCTCATCTGTCTCCTCAGGAACCTGTATGAAGGGCAAGAGGCCACAGTCAGAACTGGGCATGGTCTTACTGATTGGTTTCCGATCGAGAAATTAGTGAGGCAAGGCTGCATACTGTCTCCCTGCCTATTTAACCTATATGCAGAGTGCATCATGAGCAAGGCCGGTCTGGACGAGTCTTCAGCTGGAGTGAAGATTGCTGGAAAACGTATCAACAACATTAGATATGCGGATGATACCACTTTAATGGCAGAAAGTGAAGTGGAACTCAAGAGACTTCTGATGCGCGTACAAGAAGAGAGTGAGAAGTTTGGGCTTAAACTGAACATTAAAAAGACAAAGATCATGGCGTCTTGCCCTATCAAGTCCCGGAGCATCAATTGACAAGAAGTGGAAGCTGTGACAGATTTTCTGTTCTTGGGCTCCAAGATTACCTCGGAAGGAGACTGCAGCCATGAAATTAGGAGACGCCTGCTCCTGGGAAAGATAGCAATGGTTAGCCTTGACCGCCTAGTAAAGAGCAGAGACATTAGTCTGCCAACCAAGATCGGTATAACTCGTGCTATGGTCTTTCCAGTTGTGATGAATGGATGCGAGAGTTGGACTGTGAAAAAGGCTGACCGCCGAAGAATTGACGCGTTTGAATTGTGGTGCTGGCGAAGACTCTTGAGAGTTCCTTGGACTGCCAGAAGATCAAATCAGTCGATATTGTCGACCATAAACCCTGGCTGCTCATTGGAGGGTCAAATTCTAAAGTTAAAGCTCAGCTACTTTGGTCATCTGATGAGAAGAAACGATTCGCTGGAGAAAGATTTGATGTTGGGAAAAGTTGAGGGTCGCCGGAGAAGGGGTAGGCAGCGAACGCGATGGTTAGATGGCATCCTCGAGGCACTGAAGATGAAGTTATGGGATGTTAGGATGATAGTGAGAGACCGGAAAGCGTGGCGTGGCATGGTCCATAGGGTCACGAAGAGTCGGACACGACTGAACGACTGAACTGAACTGAACTTGAAATGATAGCGCGGTGATATTTCGCACGCTTAACATGGAAGCTGTAATCATTCGGTTCCTTGAAAGTCGCCAAAATCTTTAAATGGTGCAGTTCACCTGTCAGTGTTTTGCTGGGAAAAACGCTTCCACATTATTAGAGTCACTATTCTCGATGTTCTAGACCAACCGATCGAGCTTGAGATGCTTACGATGCTTTTTCGCTTGAGGTCTCTATTTGGCTTGTACTACGCCTTTACGTTGAATAAAACCAGACTCGAGGGCAGAAAGGACTTGTTCATCGAAAAAATTTAAAGGCAACACAGGAAACTCACCTTCTTTATTCGTTGAGAGATATCAAACACTGTTTTCCATCAAACCAGAGGACACTCGTGCCAAAGTAACACGAGGTCATGGCCTGTTACAACGCATAACCATGTCCACTACCTCATCGAAATGCACTGGTCACTAGCCTTGTCAACCGGCAGTGGTTCGGGCGCACATGTACTTAGTTCCAAATCAAATTGCTGGCCGAGGCGAAGTATTTGTGTCACATATCCCAGTCGGAAAAAACTACAGAATATTTTCTGTTGTTACGATAGAATTTCTGTGCGGCTTTTGACGGGAAACCTGTTGTGACAACAGAACATTCTGTAGTAACATCAGAAATATCTGTAGTTACAACAGAAGAGTGCTACAGAACTACAAACAACAGAAATATACTACAGACAAACTAAAAACTGCAGAAAAGTACTACAGAACTACAGAAAACTCTGATGCTTACGACAGAACTACAGGATGTTTTGTAGTATTTTTGACACAGTTCTGTAGATTTTTTCGACTGGGATATATCTTCGGGATAAGCTGACGTGCACCTGGATGTGTAAGTAACTTGAGCTGGACGGCTTCTTAGGAGGTATCAACCAGTGTAGCTGTGCCAATTGGCGATCCACATGCACTTGGTAGTCCGAGAGAGCAGACAGGTAAACTCCTTCAATTTTATATATGCTCTATAAGGGGGTCACTTCTGAAGTGGGTGACATGATAGCAGTCCCTGAAGAATCTTCCCTGCGTCCGCCACTCCGACCTGAGAATCCTGCAGATCAAGGAAACCGCCGAAAATCGCCTTGACTGACAAAGGAAAACCCTGAAGCAAATGCAAAATCAACGGGCGCGTGCTTGACATCCGGCACTGGCAGTCAAGGAAACTAGAACACATGGATCTAAAAACTGAAGAGAGAAATAGCCCGATGTACAAGAAATGTTATCAATAAGAGTGAACGTTTGGGCAAGTTAGTCAGACATACTTGACATGACAGGCGTGGCAGAAAGAGACGAGGACAGAGAACACCCAGACAAGCGCCAACTTTCAACTTTATTAAGATGCTGTCGAAGAGCCGAATTTATAAAAAGCAACAGACCCCTTAAACATGAAAACCACAATTCGCGGCAACACTTGGAGACTAAATGCGGTAAGAAACAACATTTCGCTCATGAGCACTAGATCTGCTATCAAGCAAAGAATGGATCCCCGCACTTGGGAAACCCTTCAGTACAAAAAGCAACACCCGAATCATCAAACAACGAATGGACCCCAAAATGCAAGCCAGCAAGGCGAGGAAGGCTTTACAAAATATTTACACACAGAAGATCAGAAACACTATGACATTTCATTTTAAACCTAACACGAGCTTACCCCCGAGAGAAAAAGAAATGACAACTTAAAAAAAAAATATTATTGTAATAACTGACATTGAAAAAAAAATACCACGACGGGATTAACACATGACAACGTGAGGGGACACGTCAACAATAGCACGGTAGAGCTTGATAAATGAATTTAGAACCACCGTTTAACAGCGTTTCGATAAAACCAAAAAGCTAAACAGGCACCAAAGACATGGCAGAGAAACGGCAGAGAACCGCGACGAGATTGATAATGAGAACGAAGACTGAACCGGCTACAATGACAGGGCAAAACGTGCAGGGGTGTAAACATTGCTTGAACCTAGTGATAGAGCGAAAGTTTTTGTTTCAGCCATAGGCTGTTTAAAACCCGCGTTTCAATCCGCGTTCTTTTAAATATTTTTTTATTTAAATATGCTTTGGGGAAAGGAAGGAGCCTTATGCTTTTGTGGGGACTCCACGGAATTTTGGACACCAGAACCTAAGCAGGTCGAGATTCATATTTTTGTAGCGTGAGCGACACTGCGCGGATTGGAAGGAATTCGCGTGTCCTCTGCGCCGACCAAGCTGCGCATGCGCGAGAGCCACGCTACCTCACAGGGATACATCTGCCGTGCCGCCGCCGCAACCAGTTGCTGAGGAAAAGGAGAAAGGGTGGGTTGAGCGAGAGAGAGGGAAAAGGAAACTAACCATATGCCCATGAAATCATAGTTAAGAAGGAGGCGTAGGATTAGGGGAAAGGGGTGTGTCGAACGAGATAAATAGAAAGAGACTGTGTCCATGACAGTGTAGTTCGGTGTTCGTAACTCGGCATTTATAGGCCACTTCTAAGTGCGCTGCTGGGCAAGTTGGTGACTGAGCATATTTGAAGAAAATAGCGCAAGAGACGAGGCATGGAAGTAGTCAACACGACCGCCACTAACAACTGAATGTATTCCAAAGGATGAGCGTTTGAATGCACAGGGACAGATGCTCATGAAGGAAAAGAAGAATACCAGCGTTCGTAAACCACCGGTGTTCAACGACTGGCACTCGAACACTGGCGTTTGGAGCATGGATGAAAGAAGCGGAATAACGCCGTCGCGTTCCACTCTTAAAAGCGTAGCTTAAGCGTTCTGCCAACACCACCTAGAAGAAGAAGAGGGTGTTGGTTCCACATGGGTGTGTCAAGCGAGAGAGAGAGAGAGAGAGAAAGGGAGCACAACCATACCCACCGCAGAATAGTTTGGAGTTCCCAGTTCGTGGTTCATAGACCGGCGTTCATAAGCCTCCGGCGTCGCACAACTGCCGCGTTGCGCGCTACTGCGCATGCGCGAGGAAAGTGCGCCGTGTGCATAAAAGAAAATTGGGACAAGCAAAGTTAAACCAAGCTCATGCTACGTATTTACTGGCATAGCAGAGCTAAGGCACTCCCAATTTTTTTCTTGTACATTTCTTGTACATTGTATTTTTTACATTGGTTTATAAGAAAGGAAAGGCGCACTATCTTTTTGACTTTCAAGGTTGTTCAAGCTGAAAACCTCCGTGATGCTGATGGCACGGAAATTAGGTTTTGGGGACAGAAAGCATTCTTACTTTTGAGTGTATCCACGGGATTGTGGACGCCTACACCTAATCATGTTTTCATATATTTCTTGTATATTGTACATTGGTATATAACTAAGGAAAAGCGCAGTATATGTCTTTGATGTCCAAGGTTGTTTAAGGTGACGTCCCATAACCCAGGGCTGCATCTCCGTTTTTTTAATTGCTTCATAGGAAAGGTAAGCCGCAGTATCTCTCACACTTGTTCGGTGGACACCTGAGCCGGGCCGCAAATGAAGGGAGGAAGGTGTGAGTGAAATTGGAAAGGGTGGTGCAACCGCGGTGGAATTTGGTGCCACGGCGAAATCACTGCATCGCGCCCAATGAAGGTTTCAAAAGTCAACAATGAATTTAAATACCCTTGTTCAACTACGTGTCGAATAAAACCAAAAGCGAGATGTTTCTTATCTCACTAAGCCTCCACGCGTTGCCGCGAATTGCGTTTATGTTTAAGGGGTGTGTTGCTTTGTATAATTTTGGTGTTTCGACAGCCTCTTAATAGAGTTTAAAGTTCGCGCTCGCTTTTGTGTGCTCTCTGCCCCCCCCCCCCCCCCCCTCTTCCTTCCGTGCCTTTCATGTCGGTATGTCTGACTACCTTTCCCAAACGTTCACGCTTCTTGCCACAATAGCCGAGCACAGAGCTCATCTTCCATCTACTACACGGGCATATCGCGCAGCCGGCCAGCTGCGCAATAAAATTCAGGGGTACTTTGGCTCACTAAAGTGCTTCAAGGGGGAAGCCTTCCTCACCCCGCTGCTTAGGTATTGACTGCGAGGCCGTTTGTGATTGACTAGAATTATGACAGACACTGCGCCTTTTCTTTGTTGTCAACTAATTTTAAACGCCGCTGATGCCTGCTGTACTGTTTCTATTTATATATACGCTCCGCGGGGCGGCGTTCGAGGAAGCGCCCGGATGGAATGCTTGACGGGGTCAGCTTCGTATATGCAAGAATGTCCTGGTGACGTCATCACCAGTCATGACTTCATGACCGGATGTGATGTCATTATCACTGCCGGTTATTAGAAATGGCCAAATATGACGCCATGACGACGTCATATGCAGGCATGCTGTCACGGCCGATGTCGTCACCATGTGATGGCTATGGACGTCAGCGTCTAACCATTACTAGTGGTTAGAGATAGTTACCATGATGAGTACTAGTTAGTGTTATTAAACACCCCTTAACTAGTAAGTGATGGTTAGTGACATTTATGATGACTTCCTAATGTATGGATTCCTATGGGCATGTGCTTAAATATTTTATTATTAGAAGGAAATTATGAAATTATCATGACAATGCCTTAAATCATGTTGCGATATCATGCGGTTCTTATTAAGTATCGATTCAATGGTGGTTAGCTTATGCAGATATAAGGCATGCACCCGAAATGCGGAAACATTTGGTAACGAAAGTATGAGGCAATATAGGTTCTCGCCTTAAAAAATAATTACCTTGCTTTACCGGAAAGGAAAGGCACCCTATCTGTCACACTTTTAAGGCGAAAGCCTTTAATGGCTCATGCTGTCGTGGACAAAGTGTGTCCCCCTTTTGTGGCGTTTTGATTGGCCGAGGCGGGATGCGTCCCTGCCATCTGCATTGCTACACTTGAACGCGCGCCAAGGAACGCCACGTGACAGGTGCGATGTTGTACTGTCCAAACACGCAAAGCCCTTTATACTAAGTGGCAGCTAGGGGCAGAGGCACTTTATTTATTTTTTACTTTTGTCTGCCTCGCCACAGAATATATCCAGACACGCTTGCCGGAGAATGTGTGATAGATACTATTCCTTTGCTTTCCTGTAAATAATTATTATTATATGTAACACTGCAACGAATGCCGTCAAGAGGATAACGATGGGAGGACAACTGTAGGATAGCCAGGGTAGGCTTTCGCCATTCTCCTCTTAAGAGACATCTAATGGACCCTCTAATTTTTTTTCCTGGGGACACTTGAACCGGAAGGGAGGAAAGTGGAACCGAAAGTGGAAAGACAGAAAGGGCAACTGGGTAATGAAGTGCTGCGGAGTAATATAGACCACCTTGGGATCTTTAACGTGAACTGATATCGCATAGCACGCGGGCGCTTATTGGTTTCGCCTCAATCAGAACGCAGCCGCTGGATGTCGCGTTCGAACCCGGGAGTAGACGGGCGTCTTAACAACTGCGCCAGGACGGCGGGGTACCAGCCGTGCGACCAGAGCTCGAATTTCACCTATACCATGTCAACAAACGCTGTAGACACTTTCGCTCTCTCTGTCCTTCTCTCTCTTTTTCCTTTTATCTCTGTGGTGCTCCGTCATGCGTGCCATAGTTGCTACTAGAGCTGCAATAAAGTTACGTGAACAAGATGCATCGTAAGCGTTGTGTAGCCAGACACATTGCGAACGCAGCATACGTTCCGCAGCAATTGCGCCGATTGTCACATAGGATGCCTATTGTCGTGACTTGAGACTGACGTAACGAAGCAGCAGTGAGGCTTTTCTTGTCTATGTGAAGCGGTTAGGGCGCGTCAGGTGTCCATGGAAAAAATGTGCGGCAGATACTGCGCCTTTCCGTTCTTGTTAGCGAAATTGTTATTATTGTTGCCAAGTTAGTTGTGGGTGGGCTGCAGCAACCTCTGCGTTGCGCACTTATCAGTCCAGGCCACATAATCGCAGGTAACAGCAAGTTACATTAACAGCCGCATGTGAGCCAAGGAGCGAGGTGAAAGTTTTAGAAAAAGAGTTGCCTGCCTCAAACGTGAGAGAAAAAATTTCACTTCGGTTTCGAATCGTTCTCACATTCTACGTCGTCTTGTTTTGTTATTATAGATGCCAGCAAACGTCTAATCCGACTTACCCTCCTGGGGGACAACATTTTCTCTTAGGCGTTATCTGTGCCTTTTGAAGGGCTCCGCAAATGGTACGGAGTTTTGCTTTACATATGAAGGCGATGCCATAGCCGCAGCGCCGCCAGTCAGTACGCGCACGTGCGTGCACGCGGGGCAGGCGAAAGCAGTGCTATCCGCCTGCCTCTAAAATCTTAAAAACGCAACGAATCACCGAAGCCGAGAGTTCGTCCCTAGCTTCACGGCGATAATCCAGACAGCACAAGCGATGTTAATCGGAGCTGAGCATGGCTACTATCTACCGCAGGAAGCGATCCGAAAACCGGCTCACTGGAGCTAGCCCTGCACACCACGTCCAGACATTGTTGCTGAGGGGAGATCAACAAGGGACAGCAGCGACAAGTGTTTTTCTCGCCTGCGCCGAAAAGTATTTTGAATGTCCACTTGTGCGAGGACCTCGTTCAGAGGTTCAATAAGAATGAGTTGAAATGTGTACAGGACTTCGGTGCTGGACGGTTTAAGGTCACTTTTAAGACCAAGCAGGCGGTCGATCGCTTCTTAGCTGATCCTGTCGGGCGCGTGAAGGATGCAGCGAATAGGTTTGAGTACCGCAGAGTCCGCTCTCGGTTATTGAGAGTGTTTGGGTTTCCGTCGGACTCGCCGACCGCTCAGCTTGTGTCGGAGCTCGAGGCGTACGGAAAGGTGTAGTCAAGGCAGCTGAAAAACGTTCCGGGGTTTCCGGACGTTGAAAGCGGTAGTCTCAGGATTAAGATGGGGATGGCTACGCCAGTTCCAAACATTTTGATAGTCGGAGAGAGAATCGTGGTGTGCGAGTACGACTGAGTGACGCGTCTGTGCCGCTTGTGCAGGCGCGTGGGGCATCTTGCTTCAGCGTGTCCAACTCCTAACTGCAAGCGCTTCGCGCAGTACGGACATGAAGATTTCGTTATTTTTCCTCTTCTTCTTTTGCTACTTCTTCACCGGCTTCCATATTGCCACGGTACCACGCCGACTACTCGAAAACCTAGCGCAGTGTAGCTTTTCGTTACAATATTCCGGCCAATGCTTCACCCACAAGCAGACATTTCCGTGTAGCCTCAGATATATAACTTCTTCATGAAGAAATAGAAATAAGACCGAGAGCACTGCCCAATTTGCATTTCATGGCGTTCACCCAACTGCATACTGCATCTTAATTTCTCCAAAACCTGACTTAAACGGAGAGGCAGCACTAGGTTGTACGATGTCCACTCACGTTAAAGGCACAGAGTTGGCCGAATTGCTCTGTAGCCATCCACTACGGTACCTCTTACTCTACGCTTCCAAGCCTATTTTGCTTGTCCCGTGCCTGACATATTATGTCACTTTCCTTTTACATAAACCAACGTCAATATTCAAGAAAAATTATCAAAACATCACCTTGACCTTGTTAGGTGTAGGTGTCTACAATTCCGTGCCGTCCACTCAAAAGTACTAAGGCTGTTTCTTTTCCGCGTAACCTAATTTGAATATTAATTATGAAAAAACCGCGGATTTAAAAGCGGATGTTTAAAGGTTGTCGCCTCAACATTCACAGCTTCCGCACTATAAACAGATTGAAGCCATTCCTAAACCTACCCCGCGTTAGTTACACTTAGTTTTTATTTCATTTTTTATTCCCCTATTATCAAAAATTGTTATGTTAATATTTGACAAGAATTTTTTTATCAATCACCATCATCGCTATCCATCAATTTTACATGCGGTGCTAATACTTCCATTATAATTCTTGGTTTGCAGGAAAGGAAAGGCGCAGTATCTGTGGCGCACATCTCGAAGGCCCGCTCAGACCTCGTGAAATAGGTCATTGGCTTTAACATAATGCTAATATATTCAAGAAAAGGTTTCTCCTAGATACTACAAGTAGCCGATAGAATAGCACTAAAAGGTAACCAGGGGTTTTTCTCTGTCTTCATGAAGCAAAAAATATACAAAGTAACTAATTCACGCTGAATTGCTATGAAGAGACGAAAACCTCCTAATGAACGGCGCACGGCGATGCGTTTCTCAGCTGATCTTGATGGAGTCTAAACGCGTTAATTTTTGGTCAAAGCATGTAGTTGCCACAACAGCGGAGCACACACCAGTAAGCATGTTCCGTCTGCTAAACGAGCATGACTACAGCACACACGTCTTCAACACTTGTAGCTAACCAACAGGAACGCATAGCAGGACAGCCAAATTCCTCAGGAAAATTAGATTTTCTTATCTGTGTACGTTGCACTGCTATATGTAATTAAAATTGGTTTGCAGGAAAGGAAAGGCGCGGTATCGCTCATACTT
Organism: Amblyomma maculatum; assembly: GCF_055883805.1. NCBI lineage: Eukaryota > Metazoa > Arthropoda > Arachnida > Ixodida > Ixodidae > Amblyomma > Amblyomma maculatum. The sequence goes on from NC_139344.1 coordinate 21,095,017, forward strand.
TCTCCAGCAAGTGTGATTTTGGACGGTGCACTATCGCTCCTGTCTCTTGGCTTTACTTAAGGGGGGTTGGGGGGGGGCTTGCAGAAGACAGCAACACTAGACAAGAACCAATCTCGAGGAATCTTGCAGAAAATGACAGATCTCGCGCACCCATCTCGCGCAAAAATCTCGTGAACAACTCAAGCGCGGGGATTTGGTTACATGAATCTAGACATACTTTTGCCCTAAACGTTGTCAGAGCATCCAATCCGCCAGCAACCAACCCAAAAAATAAGCACATACTAAACCGCTCTGCTCCGGCGGCAGCGTGCTGTCAGTCAGGTGCAAATATTCGCAATAGACTACAAATCGTCGCCCTAGACATTCTCATGGAAGTCAGTGGAAAAGAAGAGCTGAAACCGGTAGCGTCGACAACCAGTTAGTTCGACCCATAGTTTGACAAAAGCAAGCCTGAATACCCACATACACGCGACTGCTCCCTGCATACGTCGCTGGTAAAGAGGATATTGTCTATCAGGTTTAGCTGATGGTAGTTTTGGCTACCCTGTAGCTAAGCTGCCAATATGCTGGGCATTTGGAAACTAAAACCATACCAAACAGGTCTTGACTGTCATGAAGGAAGCTTTGTGGTCGTCCGAAGCCCTGCACTACCAGGACTTGTTGTTGTTGTCCTCTAATTTGATGGCACATGCCCACACAGGGGGATCGGCCAAGAATTGGGGTGCAGAGATATTAGATTTTGAGATGTATAACTACATCGCCAAAATAAATAAAAATAAAGCTCGGTTAAGGTGTCCGCGGATAATTGCAGCAAATACTGCGGCTTTTCTTTGCTGTCAACTATTTTTAAGCCCCGCTCATGCCTGCTGTACTGCGTCTATTTCTATGTGCTCTGTGGTGCGGTGCTCACAGAAGCGCCAAATAAAGGGCGCCGCACGGAGGCCGGGATCGAACCCCCGGCGGGGTCAGCTTCATATATGCTTTAATCTCCTGGTGACGTCATCACCAGTCATGACGGAATGTGACGTCGGTATCACTTCTGGTTAATTAGTAATCGCCGGATGGGACACCATGATGATGTCCATCCGGTCATGATGTTATGGCCGATGACATCACTACGTGATGGCGTCGTAGTCAGTCATTTGTCATTACTCATGGCGATTTATTCATGAATAATGACAAATAAAATGAGTTAATGACTATTAGATCATTAGTTAATACTGGTCAGTGCAACGTAGGATGAGGGGGTTGAGCTGGTGGGGCTAAGATGGGGGCGGAGCTGGTTACGAGATTGACGGCGACGCCAACAGTTACGACGACACGGAACGCGCGAGCGGGCGCCAAAGAGCTGCGCTCTAAAATTTTAGAGGGCACATTGGACCACTAAAGTATGATGCGGCGAAAGCCGTTATAGAGCGGTGGATCGTAGCTCTCCACTACGACACCTCTATCAACACTCTCTTCTTTCATTCCCGCCTTCCTCTCTTCCTTTGAGGTGTGGTACATGTGTCCGCGGAGAATTGTGACCGATAGTGCGCCTTTTCTATCCTGCGAATCAATTTCAAACGCCGCTGCTGCCTGCTGCACTGACGCCTTCTGGACATCTGAGCATTCTTCTTTTTGCTGTGTGGTGCGGCGTTCAAGCAAGCGGCAAATGAAAGCCTTCGCACGGACGCCCAGCCGGAATAGTTTCGTATAGGCACGAATCGCCTGGTGACGTCATGACCTGTCGTGACGGTACATGGCGCGCCCCTTGACGAACAAACCAGCATTTGATAGAACGCATCAAAGTTCACCGGTGTTCTATAATTTGTTTACAGCAAAGGAAAGGCGCAGGCGCATTATCTGTCACTTGCGGAGTCCCGCTATCATCCTTACGACAGACAAGGGGGTTTATGGATAGCGCTCCACGATCCGGGGCATGGTGCCGGCAATTTGGCGACCATTTGAGCTGGAACTGCCTTTTTTTTTTTCGAAACCAATCTTCTTCTTGTCTCCTCCTCTGATACCTTGCTTGGATCTTCGCTGACACCAAGCTCATCCTCCACCGGATGCTCCAAAGGCGTGCTGCTGTCCATGGAGACCTCTGATGTTGCTGAGGCTTCTACGCCCCTTTCTCCCCTTTCTAGAAAGTAATGTAATAAAACAGACTCAACGAATATGTATACAATCAGCCGCAAAGACATTCTTTTTTATACTGTCCCGTAGTAGTGGCAAGGTCGACGACACAAATGAAGGGTCGATGATTGCACGGAAGAAACTCTTTATTGGGCTGACTTGCGCCCGCAAAATAACTAAGCAACACGGCGCTGGCGATAGCAAAAAACGCGCTCGTCGACCGTCGGACAAAGAATGCCCGTCACACTCGTCAACGCTCAATTTAAAGGCTGCTCAGAACAATCTAGATAACGTCGCAAGCAGCTGCCAGCACAAGCTGGAACATTGTAGAAATACACGCGAGTGGCCGGAATTTTCGGGAACGATCTCGGTGCATCATGCGCTACAACGAAACTGATAAAGGTGTGACTCGCGACATCGAGCATTAACAAACAAAGAATACAGAACTGATACGCGATCCAGAATCAGAGTGATAAGGCCGTGTGGCGGCGGCTATTAAAAAACAACAAATACAGTTTTGAAGGTTTCGCGGCAATACTTCACACATCAACCTTTTTTGTCAAAACGTGGCTTCGTACAAAAGGGACTTTTGTGCCATGGTCAGTAGACTGTCGCGTGTGTCTGCAACCAGAAACTATTGATGTTAGATGATTGCTTTGCGTATTGCCCTGATGCAGCGTTGTTTTTTCTTGCGACATTCTTAAATGGACTCTCAAAAAGAACATTGATATTACGCCCTATACTATCAGATTTTTGCCTACAATGGAAGCTTCTGAGGCGCCATGTGACCTTTTTGTGCTCATGGGACTTTTTAGCCTGTGGAAGAGCCCCATGTCAGATCGCCACGTAGACCCACCACGTTCATCGAAGTATCTGTTGAGACACGATGGGCTATGGTGCGGGAGTATTGCTACGCACGATCGACCTCCTGCCTGGCTTCCTTTACTAGATGCATGTATATGTTTCCCGGAATTTGGTGTGTGGGCAAAGTGAGGGCGGAATCCGACGTGGTTAAACTTCTCGAAGTACTTCCATGCAATAATGAAAAAAAAGTCCGAGCATAGCGCAGTTGGTAAAGCGCTAGACTGGGGTCCAAAGGGTTGAGGTTCGATTCACGGAGGAAGCAAGGCTTATTAATTAATTTTTAACTCTCGCTCTTGAAATGTGAGACTTCTGCTGACAACCTTCTGTCGACAACAATAAGGTATAAAAGCTTTTCGCATTAAAATGTTTCCGACGGCTCGGCGTATCCCCCGCCTGGGACGCTTTGAACGCCGTCCAGCTGGAGCAATAAATAAATTGCTTTACCGGAAAGGAAGGGCGCCGTATCTGTCACTTTTTTCTGGAGACACCTGGACCGAAAAGGAAGAAAGTCGGAGTGAAAGTGGAAAAAAATTACCGATGATTACGTTACTTCCTAATGCGAAATTTGAGCGCAGCAAATAAGCTGTTTCCCCTTTTCGATAGATTGAGGCAAAGAAATCGAGAAACACATGTATGCGCTATCACAGAATTTTTTTTTTATTTTTCACACGTATTCCTTTAACAAAGAACGGCAGCGGCAATTTCGGCTCGGGCGCTGCACATATACAGATCCGCCGCCACCGATCTGGCTCTCTGATTGCCACAGCACAGGGGTTGCATTGGAGGAGGAGCGAAGAAAGGAATTAACAACCTTTGACAACCGGAGACTCGCTGGAAGAGGGGGGAGGAGGGCGGCGTGTACACCCAGCGGCAAACGATGGGGGCAGAAGCGCGCGCAGCAAGCGGACAACGCGATAAAGGGAGGAGGGAAGAGATAGCAGCGACTGACTGATGCTGCTGACGCCGATAGTGAGTCAACCCCAGCTGCGGAGTTGATTTCAGGGACAATGCCGCCGATGCCGACGCAAACAGTATGATACCCCCGCTTCCGCAGCGCCAAGAACCAGGTCTAGCCGTGGGAAGGTGGTCACTTATTCGTCGACGTGCCGGGGCCTACGTGAAATAACCGGCCCGTCGGCAACTGAAGAGCGCCCTATCCGCCACACAGGATTAGGGGGGGGGGGACCCTCCCCTCCTCTTTCTGCATGGCGGCGACGGTGTTCTATGCAGTCACGTCACGTTATCTTGACTCTCTAGCAGCGTCAGCGGCATCCAGCGATATCAGTCGGTCGCTGCTAGCGCTGGGGGGATGAAAGGGGGGCGGAGCTGGTTACGAGGCCGACGACGACGCCGACGCGAAACCCAGGAACGGACGCCAAAGAGCTGCGCTCTAAAAGAGCGAAAGGAACCGTAGCGGAGGGCTGCGGAGTAATTTCAACCACCTGGGGATCTCCAACGTACACTGAGATCGCACAGCACACGGACGCCTATTGGTTTCGCCTCCATCAAAACGCAGCCGCTGGTGGTCGCGTACGAACGCGGGTACTCCGGAACAGTAGTCGGACGTCTTAACCACTGCGCAGGACGGCTGGGCTACAGCTGTGCAGTCGGAGCTCTGATTTCACCCAGGCCATGACAAAAAACGCTGTAGGCTCTCTAGCTATCTGTACCTCTCTCACTGTTTTTCATTCTATCTCTCTGATGTTGCGTCCTGGGTGCCATGTTTCTGTAGAGCGGCAATGACGTCACGTGAATAAGATCCGTAGGACGCGTTGTGGATCCAGACGCTTTGCGAACGCAGCATACTTTCGGCATCAATTCCGCCGATTGTCGCATAGCATGCCTATTGTCGTGACGTGGGACTGACGTAAGAAAGGAGCACCCAGGCTATTCTTGTCTATGTGGTGCAGTTAGGGCTCATCAGGTGTCCTCAGAAAAAAAAAAGGTACGGCAGATACTGCGACTTTCAGTTCTTGTCAGCCAAACTGTTATTATTATCATTGCCGTGTATACCCTGTGAGTGGGGGCAGCGGCATCTGCGTAGTTGATTTAGCAGTCCAGGCCATTTTATCGCAGGAAAAAGGAAGTTACATTCACAGCCGCATGTCAGCCATGGAGCGGGTTGAATATTAAGGAAAACGTTTTTCCTATCTCAAGCAAGAGGAGTAAAAGATTTACTTTAACTTCGAGTCTTATTTTTGATATACGTCGTCTTGTTACGTAGAATACAGCGGTCAGAAAACTGCTCATTCGCCTTCCCCTTGTGGGGAAGAACATTTCTTCGGTTGCGTTGTAGACTCTTGAAGGGCTCCGCGAATGGGACGGAGTATTGCTTTACATAAAAATATGTGGTGTTCATGAAACTGCTTCGTGAGTCGTACGAAGTTGTTTCGATTCAAAATTAACTATAAACGGATTATGCGAATCCAAGTTTGGTTAACGAATGCGTATAGCCTCACTGCGCGTTTCTGATCTCTTAATAACAGCTTCTGCTTCTCTAGCGAGAAACTGTACTCTCGCTGTTCGTCCTTCTTCTTGGCTTCCCTGCATGAAAGAGCAGCAGTATCGATTACGCTTTAGGCACAGTGGCATATGTTTGCAGTCTGCACATGCGCAGCCATCAAGCCGGTCGTATATCGAAAAATGTGGTATACGCCTACGCTATATTAACAAACTGCAGCCGATTTAGCTTAGCTGGGAAAATGCAGAAGTACCCACAAGCAGAAATTTCCATGTAGCCTCTGATCTATAACTTCTTCATGAAATAATAGAAATAAGACCGAGAGCACTACACAATTTGCATTTCATGGTGTCACCCAAATGTATACTGCGCCTTAATTTCTCCAAAACCTTACTTAAACGAAGAGGCAGCACTAGGTTGTACGATGTTCACTCACGTTAAAGGCCCAGAATTGGCCGAATTGTTCCGTAGCCTTCTTCTACGGTACCTCTTACTTTACGCTTCCAAGACTATCTTGCTTCTCCCATGTCTGGCACATTATGTGCTTTTCCTTTTATATAAACCAATGCACAATATTCAAGAAAAATTATCGTAACACCACCTTGACCTTGTTAGGTGTCATCATCATCATCATTATCATCATCAGCCTGACTATACCCACTGCAGGGCGAAGGCCTCTCCCATATTTCTCCACTTAACCCGGTACTGTGCTAGCTGCATTCACTTGACCCCCGCGAACTTCTTAACCTCATCCACCCACCTAACTTTCTGCCGCCCCCTGCTACGCTTTCCTTCTCTTGGAATCCAGTGTGTTACCCTAAGCGACCATCGGTTATCCTCTCTTCGCAGTACATGTCCTGCCCATGTCCATTTCTTCTTCCTAATTTCCACTATAATGTCGGTAACTTGAGTTATTTCTCTGACCCACTCTGCACGCTGCCTATCTCTTAATGTTACCCCTACCATTTTTCATTCCATAGCACTCTGGGTTGTCCTCAACTTAAGTAGAACTCTCTTGGTTAGCCTCCACGTTTCAGCCCCATAGTTGAGTACAGGTAAGATGCAACTGTTGTATACTTTCCTCTTGAGCGATACCGGTAAGCTGCTAGTCATACTCTGCGAGTGCTTGCCAAATGCGCTCCATCCCAATCTTATTGTTCTTGTTATTTCCTTTTCATTGTCCGGATCTGCGGTTACTACCTGTCCTAAGTACACATAATCGCCTACTACTTCCAGTATTTCGCTACCTAATGTAAACTACTGTTCCTTCCCGAGGCTGTCGAACATTATCTTAGTCTTCTGCATATTGATTTTCAAGCCTACCTTTCTACTTTTCCTGTCTAGGTCATCAACCACTATTTGCAGTTCATCCCCCGAGTTGCTTAGCAAGGAAATGTCATCAGCAAATCGCAGATTACTGAGGTATTCTCCATCTACCCTTATCCCTAACTGCTCCCATTCCAAGTCTCTGAATACTTCCTCTAAGCAAGCAGTGAATAGTACTGGGGAGACTGTGTCTCCTTGCCTAACACCTTTCTTTATGGGAATTTTGTTACTTTCTTTATGCAGAACTATGGTTGCTGTGCTGCCACTATATACAACTTCCAGCACATTCACGTATGGCTCGTCTACACCCTGATTTCGTAATGCCTGCATCAACGCCGATGTTTCAACTGAGTCAAATGCCTTTTCGTAATCAATGAATGCTAAGTATAAAGGATAATTATATTCCGAGCATTTTCCTATCACCTGATTGATAGTATGGATATGATCGATGGTAGACTACCATTTCCGAAAACCTGCTTGATCCTTTGCTTGATTGCAGTCTAAGGTTGTCCTGATTCTATTAGCGATTACCTTAGTAAATACCTTACACGTAACAGACAGTAAGCTGATTGGTCTGTAATTTTTATTGTCCTTAGAGTCTCCTGTCTTATGAATGAGGATAATGTTTGCATTCTTCCGTGGTTCCGGTACCGTCGATGACACCAGGCACTGCGTATACAGGGTGGCCGGTTTCTCTTGCACGATATCCCTCCCGTCCTTTAGCAAATCTGTAGTTATCTGATCCTCTCCAGCTGATTTCCCCCTTTTTATAGTTTCTAATGCTTTCTTGACCTCGTCCTTCGTCACTGGTGGAACGTGTCACTGTTTTTTCCTGCCGCCAATCTCGTTACGATCCTGACTAGTTTGGCTGCTGTAGAGATCTGTATAGAACTCCTCGGCTACTTTGACTATCTTGTCCATATTCGTGATGACGTTGCCCGCCTTGTCCCTTATCGCATACATCTGGTTTTTGCCTATGTCCAAGTTCTTCTTTACCGCTTTAAGGGTTCCCCCGTTCTTTACAGCATGTTCAATGTTCTCCATGTTATACTTCCTTATATCAGCCACCGTGCGCTTATTGATTAGCTTTGATATCTCGGCCAATTTGTTCTAGTCTATTCGATTGGAAGCTTTCATACTCTGGCGTTTCTTAATCAAATCTTTCGTCTCTTTATACAGCTTACCGGTATCCTCTCTAACTATCCTAAAGGCGGATATTAAACGGTTGTCGCATCAACATTCAGAGCTTCCGTTTTATCAATAGATTACAGCCATTCCTAAACCCCCCTAAGTGTTTTACTTCAATTACAAAATTTTGTTTTTATTTCATTTTTATTCTCTTATTATGAAATATTATTATTTTAGTATTTCATAAGTATTTTGGTATGAATTACCATCATCACTATCTATCATTTTTACATGCGTTACCAATGCTTCCATTATAGTTCTTGGTTTGCAGGAAAGGAAAGGCGCAGTATCTGTGGCGCACATCTTGAAGGCCCGGTCAGACCTCGTGAAATAGGTCATTGGCTTTAACATAATGCTAATATGTTCAAGAAAAGGTTTCTCCAAGATACTACAAGCAACCGATAGAATACCACTAAGAGGTAACCAGCGCTTTGTTTCTCTTTCTTCATCAAGCAAAAAATATACAGAAGAACTATGTCACGCTGCATTGCTATAAAGAGATGGAAACCTCGCGATGAACAGCACACGTCGCTGCGTTTCTCAGCTGATCTTGATGGAGTGTAAACGCGATGACGTTTGGTCAAAGCATGTAGTTGCCACAACAGCGGAGCACACACCAGTAAGCATGCTCCGTCTGCTAAACGAGCATGACTACAGCACACACGTCTTCAACACTTGTAGCTAACCAGCAGGAACGCATAGCAGGACAGCCAAATTCTTCAGGAAAATTAGATGCTCTATTAGATGTCTCTTAAGAGGATAATGGCGAAAGCCTTTACCCTTCGGCTTCTACCAATTGCCTCTCATTGGTTGCCTCTTATCCGCGTTGGTTTCACTGCTACATGTAATTATGATTGGTTTCCAGGAAAGGAAAGGCGCACTATCTGTCGTACTTTCTCCGGCATTTGTGATTTTGGACGGTGCACTATCGATCCGGTTGGGTGGCTTTCCTTGGCGTGCGTTCAAGTGGGGAATTGCACAAAACAGCAACGCTAGACAAGAACGCATCTCGCAGAATCTTGCAGAATATGACAGATCTCTCACACTGATCTGACACGCAAATCTCGTGCACAACTCTCGCGCAGGGAATTTCGTTCCGTGAGCCTAGAAATGATTTCGCCCTAAAAGATCTCGCAGCATCCAAGCCGCCAGCAACCAACCGCAAAAAAACAAGCACGTACTAACGCTCTGCTGGGCCGGCAACATGGTGTCAGTCAGGTGCAAAGGTTCGCAGCAGGCAACAAATTATCGTTGTGGTCATTCTCATGGAAGTCAGTGGAAAAAAAGTTCTGAAACCAGTAGCGCCCATAGCGCGTTGATTCGACCTAGTTTGACAAAAGCTAGTCTGAATACCCACATACACGCGACTGCTCCCATGCATCCATTGCTGGTATAGAGACTATCGTCTATCAGGTTTAGCTGGTGGCAGTTGTGGCTAACCTGCAGCTGAGCTTCCATGATGCTGGCCCGTTGGGAATTAAAACCATACACAACTGTTCTTGACATTCATGAAGGAAGCTTGTTGTTGCGACTGTACGAAGAGGGAAAAGAAAATTCACGGGCCTGTGAGTGAGTGAGTGAAAAACTTTATTAAGTATATTTAAGGGAGGGGGATATGTAGTTGGGGTCCCTAGTCCGGGACTCCAGCGGCTGCCGCTGCTACCCGCGCACGTGTCACGAGGGCCCGTTGGGCCTCTAGTCCAGAGCTGGATAGGGCAGCCTCCCACCCCTCAATTGTTGGCACTGCATTCGGATCATCTGGAGGATTGTGTGGGCAGGCCCACACCATGTGGTGCAGGCCTGCCTTTTCCCCTCAATATTTGCATTTGGGGTCGCAGAACCCGGGGAGTATTGTGTTTAAACGGGCTGGTGTGTTCTACTGGCTCTGTAACTGAGCCACCTCTGCTGCCTCATGCACACTGAAAAAGAGAATAGAGAAGAAAGAAATAGAAGAGGGAGAGAAAGACGCCCGTCGCAACAGCCGTCCTTTACGACCGAAGCGGTGGCGGGTGCAGTGAGAGCATAAAACAGATAAAAATAGGTGGCAGGGTAGCCCCCCTGAAGGAAGCTTTGTGGTCGTTTGAAGCCTTCAACTACCGGCACCTATTTCTCAATTATTGCACTGCCACTTTGCTCCTTTTCTTCACAGCTCGGTTAGGGTTTCTGCGCAGAAATGTGGCAGATAATGCGCCTTTTCTTTGCTCTGAACCAATTTTAAATGCCGCTGATGCCTCCTGTACTACTTCATTGCTCTGTGGTACAGCGTTCAGGAAGCGCCAAATTAGAGACGCTGCACCGACGCCTGGATCTGACGCCCAGCGGGGTCAGCTTCGTATATGCATGAATCGCCTGGTGACGTCAGCTCCTGTCGTGACGGTACATCGCGCGCCCCTTGTGGAACACAACATGCATCTCATTTGATGCATCAATGTTCACCGGCGTTTTATAATTCGTTTACAGGGAAGGAAAGGCGCAGTATCTGTCACTCGAGCACTCCCGCTATCATCCTCATGATAGACAAGGGGAATTATGAAGACCGTTTCACGACCCGGGGCGTGGCGCAGGTGGTAAAGCGCTGGGCTCAGGATCCAATGGATGGAGATAGGATTTCCCGTGGAGACATGTTTTATTAATCTATTTTTAACTCTAACTCTCGAAAGCGCGACACCTGTGCTGACAACCTTCTGCTGAAAAGCTTCAGTCGACCACATTCTGTCCACAACGATGACCCACAAAATGCATTCGTCTTAAAATGTGACTGTGCGAGCAATGCAGTCCCGCTAGAAAAATAATGAGCCTGAAAACCGTCATGGAAAGGAAGAAAGCAATGCGACAGGATTAACACATGAGAACGTGAAGTAAACGCCAACGTTTACGCGGCAGAACGTGGAGGATGATCTTAAAACCCACCGTTTAACAGCATCTCGAATAACATCAAAACATAACAGACAACAAAGACACAGCACAGACACAGCGGAGACACAAAAAATTGAGCCTGTATGCAACGAGCCCTAGACCTTGATGAGAGGCAGCAAACAACTCCTAATGGCTACTGATACCTCGAGAGAGAGAGAGAGAGAGAGAGAGAGAGAGAAAACGTAATTTCAAAAAGAAAAAGAAAAGAGAAAGGAAAAAAGAAAAAAAAAAGAAAAAAAGGGGGGGGGGCAGTGAGTGGAGTCTTCATTTCAAGACCCCAGTGGCCTGGGCTGCCGCTCTTGCCTGAGTTACCAGCCTATGCTGGGTCTCTAGATCATAGCATTGCAGAGTGGCCTCCGACTGCGCCTCCGAATGGTAAATGTTTATCTGTGGAGGTTTGGGGCCTTTTGCACCCCCATGTGACGTGATAGGTGGTGGGCTGGTCATTGCACCAAGGGCATACGTCTGTGTAGTGTTCTGGGAACATTATGTTGTATTGATGTAGTTTGGGTTAGTGTTGGTTTGGAGCTGTCTCCATTCCTGCGTTTCTTTTGCATTTAGACCCTTGTGTGGAGGGGGATATATCCTACGTTGTTCCCGTAGGTACTTAAGTCGCGCGCCGTAAGTCGCTGGGACAGGAATGCTGGTTGTGAGATCGGGATTGGTGGCCGTTCGGTTTGCGTGACCTCGAGATATCCTCACGTTTGGCCAAGAACTTTAGCTCTTGCTTCGAAGGGAATATCGATGCAACACTAATACATTTTTCCTTCTCTGATCGTTTGCTGTGCTTCTAATATTTCCTATGTTTGCTGGTCATGGTGCCCGTGGATGATAGAGCATTCATTGTTTTAGTAGCGGTGTGCATTTGCAGGACCTGCAGGGCTTGGAAAAATTGACATCAATTGCTGATTGCGTCAACTTCCCGTTATGTTCACTCAGACGTTCATTAATGCACCTTCCTATGTGGCTATATGTAGCTTGCACCACATGTTAGCCGATTATTGTAGACATAGGCTTCTTAGTAGGCTGCAAATCTTTTGCCGTGTTTTATGGGCCATTGCGGCTTGGCATTCTTGCCGGGGCAGGTGTTCTTGCAAAGCCTTGAAAGCTTGACGGGAGCCGAGCAACACCATTAGAGTCTTTTACTGCTTACCGCTACCTTCTACCGCTACCGCGCAGGCGTGAGTACGCATGCGCAGATCACCTCGATGGCGACAGGTGGCGCCACTTTTCTGTCAAATTCCTGGGCACACCACACGCAGGGACCTATTAGCGTGTGCTGTGCTGACGGTGCCCGGTAGCGGTAGGCGGCCGCGGTTAGCAGCAGCGGTAAACAAATAGCCTCTATTGACGTTCCTTCCGTGCTGCGATATTTGTTTTTTTTTTTTTTGGTTGTCAGAAACCGCGCGTATATACAGTATCAATTCCACCTTAGTTTTTCTTGTGTATCACGGGTGTCTGCATCTTAACTTCCCTCTTAGCTTCGGCGCTCAAACATGCCTCAATTTCCAGCGCAGGCTTTCAGCTACTGAAATTGACATGTTACCTGGGTAGCTCGGGAAGTTGAGACGCGTGATGTTAAAGCGTAAGCTCATTTTCATCGAATGATGGCGAAACTTCTTGAGTGCGACAGTGAAGCAATGTTGCACAACAGCTCTCTGTAGAAATTTCGAGTGAGAAGACTCGTTTGGGAAAAGACCCATGTTAGCCCTCTTCTCAAAGCCACCTCCGCTGTGTGGTCCTCTGCAAACGTGAGACGGAGATCCAGAAACCTAATGGATCATACTGAGGGAAGTTCATGTGGGAATTGCAGTGGTTCTAGGACAATCTTGAAGTTTTATACTGCCAACAATAACTTTATTTTGGGATTCCACTATATGGCTTGGTGATCATTGACATATCTAAACGTTTTTACGAGACCGGAGCCGAACTGATTGGCGAAGATGGATTCTCGATTGGCCAAAACGAGGTCACCAAGCACCGTGCCTATGCATGGTCCGATGCATATTCCCTGTTTTTTAAGTATATCGATTTGTCGTAGCGAACAAATATAGAAGCTTAAAACTTCTAAAAAGGCTGACAAAGTAACGCCTTCTGTGTTTTGATATTTTACCGGTACGTGGCAATCTCGGTATGCTACAAGACAGCATTACACAATGAGGTAGAGTATAATTCAGGTCTTTAACGTCAAAAGAAAACGCCCAGCACCTTCTGCGGCCGCGCCATTGCAGAAAATCTATGGCTGAGAATGAACCCTAGACAAAAATGAGTCTTGAGCTGCTAACATTGCCAGGTGACTTTGAAGGTACATCGCTAAACACTTCTGCCAAGTCCCTACTTCTGCCACGATCGCACGGAAAGGGCGATCAACTTTAAAAAGGCAGTGGCATCACTTTTCAAGAATTCTGCGATATTCAAGGATTAAAATTTCCATAAACTGTCGGTAATGGATGCAAAGTGTTTTTGCTCTGCCATTAAAACTGATGACGTAATCGACGATTAAAATTCAAGCTTCTCCCACCAGTACTGAAGGACTGCGTAGAAGCTCGGTGATGTCGTCACGGACTGTAATACTTCTTCTCTTCGTTAATTTCGCCAACATCCTGCGGTGCCTTTTCTGATGTCACCAAAATATGGTTCTAGGCCTTCACTTTTGGTAGCCCTGTGTTTACTTCAAACCAAGCAGTTCTATGCGGGAAACATACCCGTGCCATCAATGACGTACATACATCAATCATGTGCCCCCACGCGTCGCTCTGCGCTGTGCGGAGAAGCCTGACGCCGAAGCGGTTTTAATCACTATTTGCATCATTGTTTGAAATGATAGCGCGGTTAATCTGGAAGCTGTAATCATTCAATTCCTTGAAAGTCGCCAAAATCTTCAACCGGTGTAGTTCACCTTTAACTGTTTTGCTGAAAAAACGCTTCGAGGTTATTAGAGTCACTATTCTCGATGTTCTGGACTAACCGGTCGAGCTTGAGATGCTTACGATTCTTTTTCGCTTGAGCACTCTATTTTGCTTGTAATACGCACGCCAGTACATTGAATAAAACCAGACCCTAGGGCAGAATTGAGACTTGTTCATTGAACAAATTTAAAGGCAACACAGGAAACCCAGTTCCAAACCTTTTGAAAGTCGGAGAGAGGATCGTGCAGTGCCAGTACGACGGAGTGACGCGTCTGTGTCGCTTGCGCTGGAGCGTGAGGCATCTTGCGTCAGCGTGCCCAACTCCTAAGGGCAAGCGCTGCGCGCAGTACGGACATGAGGATTGTGAGGCCGATTGCGCGCGCTGAGGGTGATCACGCCATTTCCGCATGCACGAAGCGGTCGTTTGCTTCGGCGACTGTCGCCGCCGCTTCGAGCGGGCCGGCAGCCGCTGCTGCGGGGCAGCCGCCGCTGCCACCCCCATCCCTGACGCAGGTTGCCACTGGGTGACCAGCCGAGGAGAACAGAGTAGAGGAGCAGCAGCTTGTTGGAGGCGTGGGTGAGAAGGCGGTTCTTTCCGCGCCCACTGCTGCGAGGGAGCTCTAGCTTGCCTTGGTAAACCAGGCGAAGGATATGTTGAGTGCTTAATTTGTGTTCTTAAATAAACTGTTTTTCTCTCTCACTCTCCGCCACGCTCGCTTCATCCGAGTGTGCGAGCGGGCTCCACTCGCGCCCTCCGCGGCGCTGGCATAGGAAGCGACCGCGGCCGCGGCCGACGCCGCACAGGCTGAAAAGGTGCCTGAGGATGCAGCCTTCCAGAGGGCCGCTGTGGCGGTCGCGGCTGCCGAGCCGCCACAATCCGCCGCTATCCTCGCGCGATTTGTCGTGACAAGGACGAAGTGGCGCGGGAAGCACGCGCAAAAGCAGAACGGAGCGGAGGTTGACACCGACTCCGAGGGTGCCTCCTCCCAGGCTAAGACAGGTCGGCCTGCTGCCAAGCGGGTGGTCGTGGCGGTTGCACGGAACCCCTCCGACGGCACGAGGAACCTAGTGCGGCATCTCCCAGCCAGGAAGAGAGTTCGGACATGGAATAGGAAGTCGACATTAGGGAAAGTCAGCGTCCTCCTCCTCTTCCTATTGAGCTAGATCCCTGTTTGGCGTGTAAGGGCCAGGGATGTGCGTGTTTTGCAGAGGCCGATGAGGCAGAGCTCCCCCCCTCTGTCTCACCATTCTCTTCGTCCATATGCTCCGCTTGCTCCTTCTGGAATGTGGTTGACTCTGAATGATCTGAGGGTTCCAGTTCCTCCTCGTCCTCATCTTCATCCCCCTTCACTTACGACTCCGCTACTAAAGAGGAGTCCCCCGACCGCTCGGTTGGGGCACCTTCAGATCCTCAAGTTTTATTTTTCCAGGTCTCTTGCGCCGATAATTCCGCCTTTCGCGGGTTTCCATTCCTGTTTATTGGTTTTTCAGGTAGCTTCTTCTTTTCCATTCACCATGGCATCGCTTACAATAGCTACTTTAACTGCCGTGGCATGTCCCGTCGTCCCAAACAAGCTGACATTGTTCAGCTTGCTCGCTCTAAACTCATAGATATTTTGGTTTTGCAAGAGACCTACATCCATCCTCTTGGCCAGATCAAGAGCTTCGACAGAACATTTGGCACCAGGTCTTACTAGAGCTATGGCGCGTCAGGTTCCCGTGGGGTTCGTGTCATTCTTATGCCATGCTTGAGCGGCTCGGTTTTGCGCCACTTCAAGGATGCTGAGGGCCGCGTCCTGTCTGTAGAACTCGATTCTGGCTTTCGCATAGTTAACAGCTATGCTCCGAATAATAGTCGCGCTCAGGGTGCGGCACCTTGACTCCCAGTTAATAGGTCCATCCAAGATAGTTCTGGTCGGTGATTTCAACTGTGTCCTTGACAGGGCGGATCGCCTCTCTTCTCGCGGCACTCCGCCTAAGGAGCGGGATAGGCAGGGAGTGCGGGCACTTAGGGAGCTGGTCGAGGAGCTAGATCTGGTTCATGCCTAGAGGGTTCTCTGCTCAGGACAGTCAGGGATGACTCGAACTGGGAGGCGCCTTCATAGTAGGCTAGACCGTTTCTATGTTTCTCCAACACTGGCTTATGACATGCACCTTATGTGGTCGGTCCCGTTCGCGTTGAGTGATCACAGGTGTGTTATCCTTCGCTTGAGTGATGGGATCCTGGTCCCTCGCGAGAAGGGGACTTGGCGCCTCAACTCGCGGATTTAAGAGGACCAGGAGATCTTTAAGGAAGTCTTCGTATTCTTATAAATTCTCTCCAGTCCAACTCAGGTTTAGACGGTGCAGGATGGGAGGGCATTAATACCGGTTTTCATTGGGCGAGCAGGAGCAAGAGCAACGAGCAGCCAGAGCAACGCACGAAAGCACTGGGGACGCGCGTTCTCGTCTCCGCAATGGAACATTCACGCTGCTCGGAGAGCAGCGTACCGAGGCGGAGCGCGTGACGTCAGGCGTCATGTGATCAAACTTTTCCCGCGCTTGCGTTGCCCGTATCTGCCGGCCGAACGCCACTGCTGCCGTCTTCCGCCATTTTTCTCGACCGTCCTGCCCGGGCTCCGGGCGGCGAATAACCAGAAGCACGGCAGGTCTCGAGGAAGAAAGCGCGCGCGCTCTCCCTCGAGACCGGCCATGCCAGAAGTGACATCAAAAGGGTCACGTGACTTCCTCCGTTCTCTCTGTACTCCGCCGCTGGCGACGGAGCACCGAGGACTGCTCTCGACTGATCCCAGGACCCTAAAAGCGCGCCTCCTCTGCCAATGAAACACAACGCTACTGCTCCTGTTCGACCACTGGTAGGCGCTGAAACTCACGAGAGCACTTTTTGTGCAGCTAAAAGGGCTCCTGTTCGCCCAATGCAAACCGGATGACTGTTTCAAGGCAGCAGGAATGAGGCGGGCCCGTGAGGGGCGAAAGGAGATTACCGTCGTCTGTGATGTCATCCTCCTGTTTTCCAAGCCTCTTTCTGCTGGCCAGGGGGTCACGGAAGCACTCGCCTAGTAGCGCATCCGGCTCCGAAAATTGCTCCAGTGACGCTGGCATGGCCTTAGGTTTATGGCGCGCGCTGAGCAGTGGGAGAGGGAGCATTTTTGCAGCAGCCACTTTCTTCGACACCGCTTTGTGCGCACGGAGACTTCCCTCATAGAATTGGTAGACCCAGTTACGGGGTCCATCTCCAGCACGCCGGACGCTGTTCTTAAAGCAGAACGGCAGTCTTATTTCGTTCTTTATCAGGCTCCAGCTCCAAACACAGCTACGTGTCCTTTTAAAACGCCCCCCAACCCAGTTCACCTATCAGCAGCTCCTTTGGATGAGATAGAACTAGAAGCGGCGCTCAAGTCGTTCAATAAAAACCGTTGCCCAGGCTTAGACGGTCTGACTACTGAGTTGTATGTCAAGTTCTGGGGGCCGCTATGGAAGCCTTTTACCGCCCTTTAAATGAGCTCCTGGGTGTGGGGATGCTTTCAGGTACTAAAAGGGAAAAACAGATCACTCTCTTTTGTAAGGATGAGTCGAGACGCGCAGACCTGAGAGCCTGGCGTCCCATCATGCTCCTGAACGTCGACTACAAGCTCATAGCCAAGTGCCTGTCCTCTCGTTTAAGTTCCTTCCAGATATCATAGGTCCCTATCAGGCTTTCAGTGTCCCTGGTCGTTCCTTTAAAATTCAGGGTTTTCCCTCAGGGACCTTTTCCTTTGGGCTCAACACAGGGTATCCTTTATTCTTTTCATCTGGAAAAGGCATTTGATGTGGTCAGTCATCCATACTTATTCCAAGTCCTGGAGGAAGCTGGTATAGACTCTGATTTCCAGCGCATGGTTAGAGTTCTATTTTGCAGGCCAGTTTCTGCCGTTACTGTACTAGGTCGCACCTCAGAAGCCTTCGACGGGGGCCGTGGACTTAGGCAGGGATGCCCTCTATCACCTGCTCTGTACGTGCTCGCGTGAACTCCTCTTACAAGGGCACTTTCGTGACAGTCGAATAGCTCGTTTTCCGCTTCCGCAAGGTTCTCCATCAGCTCCCATCTGTGCCTATGCAGATGACCTAACCACTGTCATCCCGGACAAGGCTTCTCTTTACTCCGTTCTGGATGTCATGGAGGTGTACTGTAAGGAGTGTGGGGCTAAGGTTAATAGGTCGAGAGTTCCGCCCTCTATGCTGGTTGTGCACCATCCAGTCCTCGGCCTGCTCATGATCTCCCCGTGAAGGCTTAAGCCCGCCTCCTTTTATTTTCACTTTAATTTGGAAGGTCTTTCAGACAGAAATTGTTCGTTTCCTCAAGAGATAATTGAATCGAGGGCAGGAGAGTATGAGAAGCTCTTGTGTCCGCTCACGGCTCGGGCCACTATCACGCTGTCCCTCCTGTTTTCCGTGCTGACCTTTGTGGCCGGCGTAAACCCTCTGTCGGCGCGGATGAAGCTCCACCTGGAGCGGATCCTTTTCCGTTTCTTGTGGAGTGGAGATTCGGACAAGGTCAAAACATTTGTGGTGAAGCAGCCTAGGGACAGGGGAGGCCTTGGCATCTCCGACCTGGGCATTGTAGCCTCAGCCTTGCACGTAAGGTGGACCCAAGTGCCATTGAACTTGGACATGCCTTTAACTCGAAGCCTGACTTCGTTTTTTCATAGTACGGCGACTCCGCCTTTTCGCCCAGAGCACGTATTCTCATTGCGTGCCACAGTCGGCTCTCCATCCCCCTTTTATGCTCAGGCAGCTACCTGCCATGAGCGTCCCCGTAAGCCGGAGGCAGACATTCATGTGGTTTCGGTTCCTCTAAAGGAATTAGGATTCTGACTCCCAGTCTCCCTCCCCACCGCTGCCAGTACGACCTTGTCCATGTTAGGCCCTGCTGGCGGTATATTACAGCGGATATTTGGAAACAAGCAGAGCGTCCTTTATGTACCGCTTCGCCAGGGGAGTCCTCCCCATCAAGGTTCCAGCTTGCGACCAACTTGTCCGATTTGGGGTGGTAGGGAAGACACTGTGCACATATTCTCGCAGTGTCTTCTTCCTGAAGCGCTTCTTCGTCATGTAGCTAATCTCTTCCAGTTTCCGGGTATACCGTACTACACTGCGCAATAACTGAATCCGTTGCCAGCCATAGCCGTTAACCAGTTCGTCCTCCTGCTCGTGGAGTGTGCGTGCCAAGTACGGCTGGCGCGCTGCGCGGCCGCATACAACAGCAGAGTCCCGGGCCTCCCTGAAGTAACTGCAAAGGTACGGAAGAAGGTCTGGTTCTGCCTGTAGCGGGAACGTCGCATTCTTGGCGAGCGGAGGTTCTCGAAGATTTGGTGCGGGCCGTCTATGATCTTCTCGGTTAAGTGTGAAACACTCTCTGTGTCGCTATGACTCTATTATAAGGAATGGGCGTCCTTAATGGCATTCGTTGCGTTGTCATGAAGGTCCGCCTCGTTGGTTCAATGCCACGATGGCGCTGCAGATCGTCTTTGCGTAAGATGCCACTCACTTTTGTGGGGGCATCGCGCGGCGGCCCCCTTGTCCGGGTAGGGCCCTCACCTCGAACTAAAAAGCTCTCCAGATCCCACATCGCCCTAGGGGGAACCTTCCCACAGGTGTTGAATGGATGATGATGGGCTGATGAGTTATGAGTGACTCTGGGGGACGGCAGTTCCGGGTGGCAATCCCCCTCCCCATCTGACAACGGAAAGTGGTATTCATGGAACTGATATGTAAGTCCTACGGCGTTGTTTCGATTCAAAATTAACTATAAACGGAATATGC
Organism: Amblyomma maculatum; assembly: GCF_055883805.1. NCBI lineage: Eukaryota > Metazoa > Arthropoda > Arachnida > Ixodida > Ixodidae > Amblyomma > Amblyomma maculatum. Next base: position 21,114,601 of record NC_139344.1, read on the forward strand.
GAATCCAAGATTGGTTAACGAATGCGTATAGCCTCACTGCGCGTTTCTGATCTCTTAATAACAGCTTCTGCTTCTCTAGCGAGAAACTGTACTCATCTCGCTGTTCGTCCTTATTCTTGGCTTCCCTGCATGAAAGAGCAGCAGTATCGATTACGCTTTAGGCACAGTGGCATATGTTTGCAGTCTGCACATGCGCAGCCATCAAGCCGGTCGTATATCGAAAAATGTGGTATACGCCTACGCTATATTAACAAACTGCAGCCGATTTAGCTTAGCTGGGAAAATGCAGAAGTAAATGGGCTAACTATTGTCACGCTTGTGGAGCTTTGGGTATCCAAATCATCTGCTAGTTCAGACGTTTTATTGGCCTCAACAATTCTCGCGGCGTCGAATCGAAGGCAGCGTTCCATGTTTTAGGCCATCTGCGAGCGGGTGCCGCCTCTGATGGCCACGTGTGTGCGACGCACCACTTTCTGATTGGGCACGTGGATTTGACACGCCGCTTCCTAACTGAATACAGCTAAGAGACGATGGGATGCAGCGTGTATAGCACAAGAGTACAGCACTTAAACACGGAGGCTGTTCGGCGACGGCGAATACGTAGTTCTCCATTTGGCTAGCGAATCCCATCTGTTCGCTGCACCGCGTTATAGATGCCCAGGCGTGGCGATGTTACCTACGCGAGAGTGTACTAGGATCGCTGTCCCGAAAAGCGGTCACCCTACCCCTCAACTGTCGGGGTGAATTTCGTATCGTTCCAAATGTGTCAAAAAAAAAGAAAACAAGAAAACGTCATGACGGAAAGTGGTGTCATGCAAATTACTCTGCCCTCTTAGCATCCATGTGCTACTGAAAATAGAGATTTCTTTATGGTAGGCCTTCTAATCGACGCCATATTCATGCGCAGTCATGGACAGCATTTTGCGAGATGGAGGAGCAGCATTTGAAAACAGCCTAGGGGTCACCGGGCGGCGATATGATAGCATTGATTGATAGACTAAACTTTAATGTCCAACGGATAAGGTGATCTATACCACCCCCCGACACGCAGGTCAGGGGCAGGTGCCCCCGCCTGAGATGCAGGCTGCCAGGTCTTGGGTCCCAGCAGTCTCTTCAGCCAGTTGGACGAGCAGGAGCGGGAGCTCAGGGTCCGAGCTGCGCAGCAGGGTGTCGCAGGTGTCTCGACTGCCTATATTGTGCGTCCCCCTGGGAGAATACGGGCATTCCCATGTTATGTGATCGAGGGTCCCTCGACTCTCGCCACAAAGATTGAACTTATCACTCCTGGCCTCAGGAAACATGTGGTTCGCCATACCAGGTGCAGATATTGTATGTTTGCAGTCACCGCCACGCGACTGCTTGTCTGCTGTTTAAATTTGGGTCTAGCGTGGGAGGATGCGCTAGGGATTACTGGGCGCATTCGAGTCCTCTTTTCGCCCGGATGACTGCCTGAGCGCTTGTTTCTAGAGGGGGAGGCTTCTCCCGAACTTTGTGGCTTGTGCTTGCTGACCTCGTCGTCTTTATCGCATATTTAAGGAATGTTGCAGTCTCGCATTTTTACCTGCTCTCTTTCGGTGATTAATTGTGCTGGTGTGTGTGTATATTGTGAGCCTTCTGTGGACCTTCTTTCATTTGTACATGCCATCATCATCTTCTTTCATTTGTACATACCATCATCATCGTCCCGCGGCGCCGGCTCCGGCGTGTGCCTGGGCAGGTGATCGGAATAAAACGCTAGACAAGGCTTCGCTCTCCTTGCCGCCATGACCTCGCCGTCTTGACCTAGCCTTCTTCCACAATATATATAAAAATTAAAAACAAAGACATAAAGTACCATCTCCAACGCTTCCCTTGGCCTCGCCGACTGTTGGCTTCTTTCCTTCATGTATTACTACGAGCACCCTCATTTCCCCTTAATTGATCTGCTTGTGTATATATATATATATATATATATATATATATATATGTGTGTGTGTGTGTGTGTGTGTGTGTGTGTGTGTGTGTGTGTGTGTGTGTGTGTGTGTGTGTGTGTGTGTGTGTGTGTGTGTGTGTGTGTGTGTGTGTGTGTGTGTGTGTGTGTGTGTGTGTGTGTGTGTGTGTGTGTGTGTGTGTGTGTGTGTGTGTGTGTGTGTGTGTGTGTGTGTGTGTGTGTGTGTGTGTGTGTGTGTGTGTGTGTGTGTGTGTGTGTGTGTGTGTGTGTGTGTGTGTGTGTGTGTGCGTTGTCACCAAGAGGACTACAGCCGTTGTTAGAGAAGCGCTGTTCTTTCCATAGTCCGTTGTTCGTCTAGTGTTTGCGCTCACCAGTCTTCATAGAAAAAAACTAAACATAATAACTGTCGGCAGAATGATGGCCATAAAACGGTTTAGCATATTTATGATAATTTATGCCGTCTTCATTATCACTTCGCAAGACAGTCCGCAAGTGCTCTTTACCACATGTTGCATTTCAGCTAACCAACATTGCATAGATCCCAGGAGAGACATTGTGCAGGCTACGTATAGCCCAAGCACGATGGGTGTAGAGAGGAAAAGCTAAATTTGGAAGCAGGAGGAGAAACGCGGCGTGCACTAGTGTTTAAAAGAGCTACTCAGCACGGGTAAACCAAACCGAGGATCTTTTGGCTTCCCTCAACTCCAAAGTTACATTCTTCGCAGAAAAAAACAATCTGCTGTCGAGCTCGTTTGAAGCCAGGAACTCTTCATGAAAAGCGAGATGATGATAATGAGCAGGAGGAGACACCTCTGTAATGCCATTCTGTTTTCCCACAAAATGTGACTGCCCCTCACCAAGTATCACACCGGCCCATGATTCTTATCGCGCATCTTGAGACTGAAGTGCAGCGCCCCCAGCTTCCGCTCTGGATAAGTGTAAGGAAATGTGACCGCGGGGCCACGCCATCGTTCCGCGAGCCGAAGACGAAAACGAAGGCGCAAATCTAGCGAAGCCCGGCTGATCGAACGAGTTTCCTGCGCCCGTTTCACGCACGTTGTTTTGCTCACATTTTGTTAATGTGCACACTGCTTATTTTGCCGAGCACCCACATCGGACAAGCCATGTCTACCAATAAGGGAAAAAAATTACCTGTGGATTAGCTTGTGGTTAAACCCGAAGTTACGGTAAAGCGAGCTGCGTGGCTACGCTTAAGTTCAGCTTCAAAGTAAAGACATGCATATTGCGCATAGTAGCTTACTCTGAGGTTTCAGCTTTATTTATGCCATAGGGAATTACTTCACGTGTGAGCACCTCTTGCCTCTCTTCGGTGACCATTCTGGTGTAAAAGACTTCTTGTGGTATGACTTCGCTTCTACGTCGAACTCCGAGGCACACCGTCGTCACAACGTTCGAACGAGCCTTGTGTCCTAGCAACTCGCTCTTGTCGTTCTCCTCTACCAACTACCGAGCTATCTGTTGTGTTCTTCTTCTTGTTCTTATTATTCATATTTTACTTTTTCTTCTTTTTCTTCTTAGTCTACTTTCTGTTTATTCTTTTTCCTCCTCTTCTTCTGCTTCTGCTACTTGTTCACCGCCTTCCATATTGCCACGCCGACTATTTGAAACCTACCGCTGTGTAACTTTTCGTGTAATAGAAATAAGACCGAGAGCACTGCACAATTTGCATTTCATGGCGTTCACCCAACTGGATACTGCACCTTAATTTCTCGAAAACCTTACTTAAACGGAGAGGCAGCACTAGGTTGTACAATGCTCACTCACGTTAAAGGCCCAGAGTTGGCCGAATGGCTCCGTATCCTTCCACTACGGTACCTCTTACTCTACGCTTTCAAGCCTATCTTGCTTCCCCTATGTCTGGGACATTATGTGCTTTTCCTATTATATAAACCAATGAACAATATTCAAGAAAAATTATCATAACACGACCTAGACCTAGTTAGATATAGGTGTCCAGAATTCCGTGGCGTCCACTCAACGGTATAAGGCTGTTTTCTTTCCGCGAAACCTAATTTAAATAATAATTAGGAAAAAACCGTGGATTTAAAAGCAGATAATAAATGGTTGTCGCATCAACATTCACAGATTCCGTTTTATCAATCGATTTAAGCCATTCCTAACCTCCCACCCCCCCTCCCAAGTGTTTTACTTCAGTTACTTCAGTTTTATTTCATTTTTTATTCATTATTTTAATATTTCATAAATATTTTGGTATTAATTACCATCATCTCTATCTATCATTCTTTACATGCGGTACTAATGCTTCCATTATAGTTCTTGGTTTGCAGGAAAGAAAAGGCGCAGTGTCTGTGACGCACATCTTTAAGGCCCGCTCAGACCTCGTGAAATAGATCATTGGCTTTAACATAATGCTAATATGCTCAAGAAAAGGTTTATCCAAGATACTACAAGCAGCCGATAGAATACCATTAACAGGTAACCAGAGCGTTGTTTCTCTGTCTTCATTAAGCAAAAAATATACAAAAGAACTCTTTCACGCTGAATTGCTATGAAGAGAAGAAACCTCACGATGAACGGCGCACGGCGATGCGTTTCTCAGCTGATCTTGATGGAGTCTAAACGCGATGACTTTTGGTCAAAGCATGTAGTTGCCACAGCAGCGGAGCACACACCAGTAGGCATGTTCCGTCTGCTACACGAGCATGACTACTGCACACACGTCTTCAACTCTTGTAGCTAACCAGCATGAACGCAGAGCAGGATAGCCAAATTCTTCAGAAAAATTAGATGCTCTATTAGATGTCTCTTAAGAAGAGAATAGCGAAAGCCTTTACCCTTCGGCTTCTACCAATTGTCTCTCATTGTTTGGCTCCTATCTGCGTTCGTTGCACTGCTACATGTAATTATGATTGGTTTCCATGAAAGGAAAGGCGCACTATCTGTCATACTTTCTCCAGCAAGTGTGATTTCGGACGGTACACTATCGCTTCTGTTGGGGGGCTTTCTTTGGCGTGCGTTCAAGTGGGGAATTGCAGAAAACAGCAATGCTAGACAAGAACGCATTTCGCGGAATCTTGCTGAATATGACAGATCTCTCACACAGATATGACGCGCAAATCTCGTGCACAACTCTCACGCAGGGGATTTCGTACCATGAGCCTAGAAATGATTTCTCCCTAAACGATCTCGGAGCATCTAAGCCGCAAGCAACCAACCGCAAAAAACAAGTACGTATTAACGCTCTGCTAAGCCGGCAACATGTTGTCAGTCAGGTGCAAAAGGTTCTCAACAGGCAACAAATTATCGTTCTAGTCAATCTCATGGAAGTCAGTGGAAAAGAAGTTCTGAAACCAGTAGCGCCCATAGCGCGTTGATTCGATCTAGATTGACAAAAAAGCTAATCTGAATACCCACATACTCACGACTGCTCCCATGAAACCGTCGCTGATATAGAGACTATGTTGATTCGACCTAGTTTGACAAACGCTAGTCTGAATACCCACTTACACGCTACTGCTCCCGTGAATTCGCCGCTGGTGTAGAGACTATTGTCTATCAGGTCTAGCTGGTTGCAGTTGTCGCTACCCTGTAGCTGAGCTGCCATGATGCTGGCCAGTTGGGAACTAAAACCATACCTAACAGTTCTTAACATTCATGAAGGAAGCTTGTTGTTGCGACTGTAGGAAGAAGGAAAAGGAAAAGAAAATGCACGGGCCTGATACTGGCTCTGTAGCTGAGCCACCTTCGCTGCCTCGTGCGCACTGAAAGAGAAAATGGAGAAGAATTCTTTTTTCTCTATTTTCTCTTTCAGTGCGCATAGAGGAGGGAGAGAAAGACGCCCGTCGCAACAGCCGTCCTTTACCGCTGAATCGGTAGCGGGTGCAATGACGGCGTACAACAGATAAAAATAGGTGGCAGGGTTGCCCCCCTGAAGGAAGCTTTGTGGTCGTCCGAAGCTATCAACTACCGGCACCTATTTCTCTCTTTTTTCACTGCCACGTTTCTCCTTTTCTTCACAGCTCGGTTAGGGTGTCTGCGCAGAAATATGGCAGATAATGCGCCTTTTCTTTGCTGTCAACCAATTTTAAATGCCGCTGATGCCTCCTGCACTACTTCATTTCTATATGCTCTGTGGTACAGTGTTCGAGGAAGCGCCAATTGAGAGGCGCTGCACGGACGCCTGGATCGGACGCCCAGCGCGCTCAGCTTCGTATATGCACGAATCGCCTGGTGACGTCAGGTCATGTCGTGACGGTACATCGCGCGCCCCTTGTCGAACACAACATGCATCTTATTGCACGTATCAACGTTCACCGGCGTTCTATAATTCGTTTACAGGAAAAGAAATTCACAGTATCTGTCACTAGAGCAATCCCGCTATCATCCTCGTGATAGACAAGGGGAATTATGGAGACCGTTTTACGACCCGGGGCTTGGTGCAGGTGGCAAAGCGCTGGGCTGAGGATGCAATGGATGGAGATTAGATTTCCTGTGGAGATATGCTTTATAAATCTATTTTTAACTCTCACTCTCGAAAACGTGACACCTGTGCTGACAACCTTCTGCTGACAAGCTTAAGTCGACCACCTTCTTTCGACAATGATCACCCACAAAATGCTCTCGCCTTACAATGCGACGTGTGAGCAATGCAGTCCCGCTAGAAAAATAATGAGCCTGAAAACCGTCATGGAAACGAAGAAAGCAATGCGACAGGATTAACACATGAGAACGTGAAGTAAACGCCAACATTTGCACTGCAAACCGTGGAGAATAAACTTAAAAGCCACCGTTTAACAGCATGTCGAACAACACCAAAACCTAACAGACAACAATGACATTGCACAGACACAGCACAGACACAAAAAATTGAACCTCTATGCAACGAGCCCTAGAGCTTGACGAAAGGCAGCAAACAACTCCTAATGGCTATTGCTACCTCGATACCTCTCAAGTTTGGCCAAGAAACGTAGCTCTTGCTTCGAAGGGAATATCGATGAAACACTGATACATTTTTTACTTCTCTGATAGTTTGCTGTGTTTCTAATATTTCCTATGTTTGCTGGTCATGGTGCCCGTAGATGATAGAGCATTCATTGTTTGAGTAGCGCTGTGCATTTGCAGGACCTGCAGGACATGGAATAATTGACATCAATTGCTGATTGCGTCAACTTCCCGTTATGTTCTCTGAGACATTCATTAATGCACCTTCCTGTGTGGCTACATGTAGCTTTCACCACATGTGAGCTGAATATTGTAGACATAAGCTTCTTAGCAGGCTGCAAATCTGTTCACGTGTTTTATGGGCGATTGCGGCTTGGCATTCTTGCCGGGCAGGTGTTCTTGCAAAGCCTTGAATGCTTGACGGGGGCCGAGCAACAACATTAGAGCCCTTTACCGCTTACTGCTACCGCCTACCGCTACTGTGCAAGCATCAGTACTCATGCGCAGATCACCTCGAGGGCGACAGATGGCGCCACGTTCACGTCAAATTTCTGCGGACTCCACGTGAAGGGACCTATTAAGCGTGTACTGTGCTGACGGCGCGCGGTAGCGGTAGACGGCCGCGGGAAGCGGCAGCGGTAATCGAATAGCCTCTATTGACGTTCGTGCGTCCTCTGATCTTTTTTTTTTTTGGTTGTCAGAAACCGCTTGTATATACGGTATCAATTCCACCTTAGTTTTTCTCGAGTACCACGGTTCTCTTCGTCTTAGGTTCCCCCTTAGCTTCGGCGCTCAAACATGCCTCGATTTTCAGCGCAGGCTTTCAGCTATTGAAACTGACATGTTACCTGGGTAGCCCGGGAAGTTGAAACACGTGATGTTAAAGCCTAAGCTCATTTTCATCGAACGTTGGCGAGACTTCTTGAGTGCAACAGTGAAGCAATGTTGCACAACAGCTCTCTGTACAAATTTCGAGTGAGAAGACTCGTTTGGGAAAAGACATATGTTAGCCCTCGGCTCAAAGCCACCTCACTGTGTGGTCCTCTGCAAACGTGAGACGGAGATCCAGAAACCTAATGGATCATACTGAGGGAAGTTCTTGTGGGAATTGCAGTGGTTCTAGGACAATATTGAAGTTTTATACTGCCAACAGTAACTTTATTTTGGGATTCCACTATATGGCTAGGTAAGCATCATGCCTGCACTCACCTATGGTGCTGAAACGTGGAGGCTAACCAAGAGAGTTCTACTTAAGTTGAGGACCACCCAGAGGGCTATGGAACGAAACATGGTAGGGGTAACATTAAGAGATAGAAAGCGTGCAGAGTGGGTCAGAGAAATAACTCAAGTTACCTACATTCTAGTAGAAATTAAGAAGAAGAAATGGACATGGGCAGGACTTGTAGTGCGAAGAGAGGATAACCGATGGTCGCTGAGGGTAACAAACTGGATTGCAAGGGAAGGAAAGCGTAGCAATGGGCGGCAGAAAGTTAGGTGGGCGATGAGGTTAAGAAGTTCGCAGGGGTCAAGTGGATGCAGCTAGCACAGAACCGGGTTAAGTGGAGAAATATGGGAGAGGCCTTCGCCCTGCAGTGGGTATAATCAGGCTGATGATGATGATGATGATGAATCATTGACGTATCTAAAAAACTCGGTGATGTCGTCACAGACTGTAATACTTCTTCTCTTCGTTACTTTCGCCAACATCCTGCGGTGCCTTTTCATATGTCACCAAATAATTTTTCTAGGCCTTCACTTTTGGTAGCCCTGAGTTTACTTCAAACCAAGCCGTTCTATGCGGGAAACACAGTCGTGCCGTCAATGAGATACATACATCATCATGGGCCCCCACGCGTCGCTGTGCGCTGCGGAGATGCCTGAAGCCGAAGCGGTTTTAATCACTATTTGCGTCACTGTGATGGCATTCCAGCTGAGTTGCTTCAAAACCTCAACCATGACGCTGTTAACATTCTGCATACATTATGTCAGAAGATTTGGACAACCCTGCAGTGGCCACAGGATGGGAGGAGGTCAGTTTACATCCCCATTCCAAAGAAAGGCAGTGCCAAAGATTGTTCCAACTACCGTACGATCGCGCTTATTTCACATGCTAGCAAGGTAATGTTTTAAAATCCTCCAAGGTAGGCTGCCGCAGTATATGGATCGGGAGCTTCCGGACGTGCAAGCTGGGTTTCGCAAGGGCAGAGGAACTAGACACCAAATTGCCAACCTTCGCTGGATCATGGAAAAAGCAAGAGAGTTCCAGAAACTCATCTACTTCTGCTTTATTGACTATGCGAAAGCGTTTGACTGCGTAGATCATAGCAGATTGTGGCAAGCTCTCCAAGAGATGAGAGTTCCAATTCACCTCATCTGTCTCCTCAGGAACCTGTATGAAGGGCAAGAGGCCACAGTCAGAACTGGGCATGGTCTTACTGATTGGTTTCCGATCGAGAAATTAGTGAGGCAAGGCTGCATACTGTCTCCCTGCCTATTTAACCTATATGCAGAGTGCATCATGAGCAAGGCCGGTCTGGACGAGTCTTCAGCTGGAGTGAAGATTGCTGGAAAACGTATCAACAACATTAGATATGCGGATGATACAACTTTAATGGCAGAAAGTGAAGTGGAACTCAAGAGACTTCTGATGCGCGTACAAGAAGAGAGTGAGAAGTTTGGGCTTAAACTGAACATTAAAAAGACAAATATCATGGCGTCTTGCCCTATCAAGTCCTTGAGCATCAATTGACAAGAAGTGGAAGCTGTGACAGATTTTCTGTTCTTGGGCTCCAAGATTACCTCGGAAGGAGACTGCAGCCATGAAATTAGGAGACGCCTGCTCCTGGGAAAGAGAGCAATGGTTAGCCTTGACCGCCTAGTAAAGAGCAGAGACATTAGTCTGCCAACCAAGATCGGTATAACTCGTGCTATGGTCTTTCCAGTTGTGATGTATGGATGCGAGAGTTGGACTGTGAAAAAGGCTGACCGCCGAAGAATTGACGCGTTTGAATTGTGGTGCTGGCGAAGACTCTTGAGAGTTCCTTGGACTGCCAGAAGATCAAATCAGTCGATATTGTCGACCATAAACCCTGACTGCTCATTGGAGGGTCAAATTCTAAAGTTAAAGCTCAGCTACTTTGGTAATCTGATGAGAAGAAACGATTCGCTGAAGAAAGATTTGATGTTGGGAAAAGTTGAGGGTCGCCGGAGAAGGGGTAGGCAGCGAACGCGATGGTTAGATGGCATCCTCGAGGCACTGCAGATGAAGTTATGTGATGTTAGGATAATAGTGAGAGACCGGAAAGCGTGGCGTGGCATGGTCCATAGGGTCACGAAGAGTCGGACACGACTGAACGACTGAACTGAACTGAACTTGAAATGATAGCGCGGTGATATTTCGCACGCTTAACATGGAAGCTGTAATCATTCGGTTCCTTGAAAGTCGCCAAAATCTATAAATGGTGCAGTTCACCTGTCAGTGTTTTGCTGGGAAAAACGCTTCCACATTATTAGAGTCACTATTCTCGATGTTCTAGACCAACCGATCGATCTTGAGATGCTTACGATGCTTTTTCGCTTGAGGTCTCTATTTGGCTTGTACTACGCCTGTACGTTGAATAAAACCAGACTCGAGGGCAGAAAGGACTTGTTCATCGAAAAAATTTAAAGGCAACACAGGAAACTCACCTTCTTTATTTGTTGAGAGATATCAAACACTGTTTTCCATCAAACCAGAGGACACTCGTGCCAAAGTAACACGAGGTCATGGCCTGTTACAACGCATAACCATGTCCACTACCTCATCGAAATGCACTGGTCACTAGCCTTGTCAACCGGCAGTGGTTCGGGCGCACATGTACTTAGTTCCAAATCAAATTGCTGGCCGAGGCGAAGTATTTGTGTCACATATCCCAGTCGGAAAAAACTAAAGAATATTTTCTGTTGTTACGATAGAATTTCTGTGCGGCTTTTGACGGGAAACCTGTTGTGACAACAGAACATTCTGTAGTAACATCAGAAATATCTGTAGTTACAACAGAAGAGTGCTACAGAACTACAGACAACAGAAATATACTACAGACAAACTACAGAACCACAGAAAAGTACTACAGAACTACAGAAAACTCTGATGCTTACGACAGAACTACAGGATGTTTTTTAGTATTTTTGACACAGTTCTGTAGATTTTTTCTACTGGGATATATCTTCGGGATAAGCTGACGTGCACCTGGATGTGTAACTAACTTGAGCTGGACGGCTTCTTAGGAGGTATCAACCAGTGTAGCTGTGCCAATTGGCGATCCACATGCACTTGGTAGTCCGAGAGAGCAGACAGGTAAACTCCTTCAATTTTATATATGCTCTATAAGGGGGTCACTTCTGAAGTGGGTGACATGATAGCAGTCCCTGAAGAATCTTCCCTGCGTCCGCCACTCCGACCTGAGAACCCTGCAGATCAAGGAAACCGCCGAAAATCGCCTTGACTGACAAAGGAAAACCCTGAAGCAAATGCAAAATCAACGGGCGCGTGCTTGACATCCGGCACTGGCAGTCAAGGAAACTAGAACACATGGATCTAAAAACTGAAGAGAGAAATAGCCCGATGTACAAGAAATGTTATCAATAAGAGTGAACGTTTGGGCAAGTTAGTCAGACATACTTGACATGACAGGCGTGGCAGAAAGAGACGAGGACAGAGAACACCCAGACAAGCGCCAACTTTCAACTTTATTAAGATGCTGTCGAAGAGCCGAATTTATAAAAAGCAACAGACCCCTTAAACATGAAAACCACAATTCGCGGCAACACTTGGAGACTAAATACGGTAAGAAACAACATTTCGCTCATGAGCACTAGATCTGCTATCAAGCAAAGAATGGATCCCCGCACTTGGGAAACCCTTCAGTACAAAAAGCAACACCCGAATCATCAAACAACGAATGGACCCCAAAATGCAAGCCAGCAAGGCGAGGAAGGCTTTACAAAATATTTGCACACAGAAGATCAGAAACACTATGACATTTCATTTTAAACCTAACACGAGCTTACCCCCGAGAGAAAAAGAAATGACAACTTAAAAAAAAAAAATATTATTGTAATAACTGACATTGAAAAAAAAATACCACGACGGGATTAACACATGACAACGTGAGGGGACACGTCAACAATAGCACGGTAGAGCTTGATCAATGAATTTAGAACCACCGTTTAACAGCGTTTCGATAAAACCAAAAAGCTAAACAGGCACCAAAGACATGGCAGAGAAACGGCAGAGCACCGCGACGAGATTGATAATGAGAACGAAGACTGAACCGGCTACAATGACAGGGCAAAACGTGTAGGGGTGTAAACATTGCTTGAACCTAGTGATAGAGCGAAAGTTTTTGTTTCAGCCATAGGCTGTTTAAAACCCGCGTTTCAATCCGCGTTCTTTTAAATATTTTTTTATTTAAATATGCTTTGGGGAAAGGAAGGAGCCTTATGCTTTTGTGGGGACTCCACGGAATTGTGGACACCAGAACCTAATCAGGTCGAGATTCATATTTTTGTAGCGTGAGCGACACTGCGCGGATTGGAAGGAATTCGCGTGTCCTCTGCGCCGACCAAGCTGCGCATGCGCGAGAGCCACACTACCTCACAGGGATACAGCTGCCGTGCCGCCGCCGCAACCAGTTGCTGAGGAAAAGGAGAAAGGGTGGGTTGAGCGAGAGAGAGGGAAAAGGAAACTAACCATATGCCCATGAAATCTGAGTTAAGAAGGAGGCGTAGGATTAGGGGAAAGGGGTATGTCGAACGAGATAAATAGAAAGAGACTGTGTCCATGACAGTGTAGTTCGGCGTTCGTAAATCGGCATTTATAGGCCACTTCTAAGTGCGCTGCTGGGCAAGTTGGTGACTGAGCATATTTGAAGAAAATAGCGCAAGAGACGAGGCATGGAAGTAGTCAACACGACCGCCACTAACAACTGAATGTATTCCAAAGCATGAGCGTTTGAATGCACAGCGACAGATGCTCATGAAGGAAAAGAAGAATACCAGCGTTCGTAAACCACCTGTGTTCAACGACTGGCACTCGAACACTGGCGTTTGGAGCATGGATGAAAGAAGCGGAATAACGCCGTCGCGTTCCCCTCTTAGCGTAGCTTAAGCGTTCTGCCAACACCACCTAGAAGAAGAAGAGGGTGTTGGTTACACATGGGCGTGTCAAGCGAGAGAGAGAGAGAAAGGGAGCACAACCATACCCATCGCAGAATAGTTTGGAGTTCCCAGTTCGTGGTTCATAGACCGGCGTTCATAAACCTCCGGCGTCGCACAACTGCCGCGTTGCGCGCTACTGCGCATGTGCGAGGAAAGTGCGCCGTGTGCATAAAAGAAAATTGGGACAAGCAAAGTTAAACGAAGCTCATGCTACGTATTTACTGGCATAGCAGAGCTAAGGCACTCCCAATTTTTTTCTTGTACATTTCTTGTACATTGTATTTTTTACATTGGTTTATAAGAAAGGAAAGGCGCACTATCTTTTTGACTTTCAAGGTTGTTCAAGCTGAAAACCTCCGTGATGCTGATGGCACGGAAATTAGGTTTTGGGGACAGAAAGCATTCTTACTTTTGAGTGTATCCACGGGATTGTGGACGCCTACACCTAATCATGTTTTCATATATTTCTTGTATATTGTACATTGGTATATAACTAAGGAAAAGCGCAGTATATGTCTTTGATGTCCAAGGTTGTTTAAGGCGACGTCCCATAACCCAGGGCTGCATCTCCGTTTTTTTAATTGCTTCATAGGAAAGGTAAGCCGCAGTATCTCTCACACTTGTTCGGTGGACACCTGAGCCGGGCCGCAAATGAAGGGAGGAAGGTGTGAGTGAAATTGGAAAGGGTGGTGCAACCGCGGTGGAATTTGGTGCCACGGCGAAATCACTGCATCGCGCCCAATGAAGCTTTCAAAAGTGAACAATGAATTTAAATACCCTTGTTCAACTACGTGTCGAATAAAACCAAAAGCGAGATGTTTCTTATCTCACTAAGCCTCCACGCGTTGCCGCGAATTGCGTTTATGTTTAAGGGGTGTGTTGCTTTGTATAATTTTGGTGTTTCGACAGCCTCTTAATAGAGTTTAAAGTTCGCGCTCGCTTTTGTGTGCTCTCGGCCCCCCCCCCTCCCCCCTCTTCCTTCCGTGGCTTTCATGTCGGTATGTCTGACTACCTTTCCCAAACGTTCACGCTTCTGGCCACAATAGCCGAGCACAGAGCTCATCTTCCATCTACTACACGGGCATATCGCGCAGCCGGCCAGCTGCGCAATAAAATTCAGGGGTACTTTGGCTCACTAAAGTGCTTCAAGGGGGAAGCCTTCCTCACCCCGCTGCTTAGGTATTGACTGCGAGGCCGTTTGTGATTGACTAGAATTATGACAGACACTGCGCCTTTTCTTTGTTGTCAACTAATTTTAAACGGCGCTGGTGCCTGCTGTACTGTTTCTATTTATATATACGCTCCGCGGGGCGGCGTTCGAGGAAGCGCCCGGATGGAATGCTTGACGGGGTCAGCTTCGTATATGCAAGAATGTCCTGGTGACGTCATCACCAGTCATGACTTCATGACCGGATGTGATGTCATTATCACTGCCGGTTATTAGAGATGGCCAAATATGACGCCATGACGACGTCATATGCAGGCATGCTGTCACGGCCGATGTCGTCACCATGTGATGGCTATGGACGTCAGCGTCTAACCATTACTAGTGGTTAGAGATAGTTACCATGATTTGCTCTCTCTGAGTACTAGTTAGTGTTATTAAACACCCGTTAACTAGTAAGTGATGGTTAGTGACATTTATGATGACTTCCTAATGTATGGATTCCTATGGGCATGTGCTTAAATATTTTATTATTAGAAGGAAATTATGAAATTATCATGACAATGCCTTAAATCATGTTGCGATATCATGCGGTTCTTATTAAGTATCGATTCAATGGTGGTTAGCATAGGCAGATATAAGGCATGCACCCGAAATGCGGAAACATTTGGTAACGAAAGTATGAGGCAATATAGGTTCTCGCCTTAAAAAATAATTACCTTGCTTTACCGGAAAGGAAAGGCCCCCTATCTGTCACACTTTTAAGGCGAAAGCCTTTAATGGCTCATGCTGTCGTGGACAAAGTGTGTCCCCCTTTTGCGGCGTTTTGATTGGCCGAGGCGGGATGCGTCCCTGCCATCTGCATTGCTACACTTGAACGCGCGTCAAGGAACGCCACGTGACAGGTGCGATGTTGTACTGTCCAAACACGCAAAGCCCTTTATACTAAGTGGCTGCTAGGGGCAGAGGCACTTTATTTATTTTTTACTTTTGTCTGCCTCGCCACAGAATATATCCAGACACGCTTGCCGGAGAATGTGTGATAGATACTATTCCTTTGCTTTCCTGTAAATAATTATTATTATATGTAACACTGCAACGAATGCCGTCAAGAGGATAACGATGGGAGGACAACTGTAGGATAGCCAGGGTAGGCTTTCGCCATTCTCCTCTTAAGAGACATCTAATGGACCCTCTAATTTTTTTTCCTGGGGACACTTGAACCGGAAGGGAGGAAAGTGGAACCGAAAGTGGAAAGACAGAAAGGGCAACTGGGTAATGAAGTGCTGCGGAGTAATATAGACCACCTTGGGATCTTTAACGTGAACTGATATCGCATAGCTCGCGGACGCTTATTGGTTTCGCCTCAATCAGAACGCAGCCGCTGGATGTCGCGTTCGAACCCGGGAGTAGACGGGCGTCTTAACAACTGCGCCAGGACGGCGGGGTACCAGTCGTGCGACCAGAGTTCGAATTTCACCTATACCATGTCAACAAACGCTGTAGACCCTTTCGCTCTCTCTGTCCTTCTCTCTCTTTTTCCTTTTATCTCTGTGGTGCTCCGTCATGCGTGCCATAGTTGCTACTAGAGCTGCAATAAAGTTACGTGAACAAGATGCATCGTTAGCGTTGTGTAGCCAGACACATTGCGAACGCAGCATACGTTCCGCAGCAATTGCGCCGATTGTCACATAGGATGCCTATTGTCGTGACTTGAGACTGACGTAACGAAGCAGCAGTGAGGCTTTTCTTGTCTATGTGAAGCGGTTAGGGCGCGTCAGGTGTCCATGGAAAAAATGTGCGGCAGATACTGCGCCTTTCCGTTCTTGTTAGCGAAATTGTTATTATTGTTGCCAAGTTAGTTGTGGGTGAGCTGCAGCAACCTCTGCGTTGCGCACTTATCAGTCCAGGCCACATAATCGCAGGTAACAGCAAGTTACATTAACAGCCGCATGTGAGCCAAGGAGCAAGGTGAAAGCTTTAGAAAAAGAGTTGCTTGCCTCAAACGTAGGAGAAAAAATTTCACTTTGGTTTCGAATCGTTCTTACATTCTACGTCGTCTTGTTTTGTTATTATAGCTGCCAGCAAACGTCTAATCCGACTTACCCTCCTGGGGGACAACATTTTCTCTTAGGCGTTATCTGTGCCTTTTGAAGGGCTCCGCAAATGGTACGGAGTTTTGCTTTACATATGAAGGCGATGCCATAGCCGCAGCGCCGCCAGTCAGTACGCGCACGTGCGTGCACGCGGGGCAGGCGAAAGCAGTGCTATCCGCCTGCCTCTAAAATCTTAAAAACACAACGACTCACCGAAGCCGAGAGTTCGTCCCTAGCTTCACGGCGATAATCCAGACAGCACAAGCGATGTTAATCGGAGCTGAGCATGGAAACTATCTACCGCAGGAAGCGATCCGAAAACCGGCTCACTGGAGCTAGCCCTGCACACCACGTCCAGACATTGTTGCTGAGGGGAGATCAACAAGGGACAGCAGCGACAAGTGTTTTTCTCGCCTGCGCCGAAAGGTATTTTGAATGTCCACTTGTGCGAGGACCTCGTTCAGAGGTTCAATAAGAATGAGTTGAAATGTGTACAGGACTTCGGTGCTGGACGGTTTAAGGTCACTTTTAAGACCAAGCAGGCGGTCGATCGCTTCTTAGCTGATCCTGTCGGGCGCGTGAAGGATGCAGCGAATAGGTTTGAGTACCGCAGAGTCCGCTCTCGGTTATTGAGAGTGTTTGGGTTTCCGTCGGACTCGCCGACCGCTCAGCTTGTGTCGGAGCTCGAGGCATACGGAAAGGTGTAGTCAAGGCAGCTGAAAAACGTTGCGGGGTTTCCGGACGTTGAAAGCGGTAGTCTCAGGATTAAGATGGGGATGGCTAGGCCAGTTCCAAACATTTTGATAGTCGGAGAGAGGATCGTGGTGTGCGAGTACGACTGAGTGACGCGCCTGTGCCGCTTGTGCAGGCACGTGGGGCATCTTGCTTCAGCGTGTCCAACTCCTAACTGCAAGCGCTTCGCGCAGTACGGACATGAAGATTTCGTTATTTTTCCTCTTCTTCTTTTGCTACTTCTTCACCGGCTTCCATATTGCCACAGTACCACGCCGACTACTCGAAAACCTAGCGCAGTGTAGCTTTTCGTTACAATATTCCGGCCAATGCTTCACCCACAAGCAGACATTTCCGTGTAGCCTCAGATATATAACTTCTTCATGAAGAAATAGAAACAAGACCGAGAGCACTGCACAATTTGCATTTGATGGCGTTCACCCAACTGCATACTGCACCTTAATTTCTCCAAAACCTGACTTAAACGGAGAGGCAGCTCTAGGTTGTGCGATATCCACTCACGTTAAAGGCACAGAGTTGGCCGAATTGCTCTGTAGCCATCCACTACGGTACCTCTTACTCTACGCTTCCAAGCCTATTTTGCTTGTCCCGTGCCTGACACATTATGTCACTTTCCTTTTACATAAACCAACGTCAATATTCAAGAAAAATTATCAAAACATCACCTTGACCTTGTTAGGTGTAGGTGTCTACAATTCCGTGGCGTCCACTTAAAAGTACTAAGGCTGTTTCTTTTCCGCGTAACCTAATTTGAATAATAATTATGAAAAAACCGCGGATTTTAAAGCGGATGTTTAAAGGTTGTCGCCTCAACATTCACAGCTTCCGCACTATAAACAGATTGAAGCCATTCCTAAACCCACCCAGCGTTAGTTACACTTAGTTTTTATTTCATTTTTTATTCCCCTATTATCAAAAATTGTTATGTTAATATTTGACAAGAATTTTTTTATCAATCACCATCATCCCTATCCATCAATTTTACATGCGGTGCTAATGCTTCCATTATAATTCTTGGTTTGCAGGGAAGGAAAGGCGCAGTATCTGTGGCGCACATCTCGAAGGCCCGCTCAGACCTCGTGAAATAGGTCATTGGCTTTAACATAATGCTAATATATTCAAGAAAAGGTTTCTCCTAGATACTACAAGTAGCCGATAGAATAGCACTAAAAGGTAACCAGGGGGTTTTTCTCTGTCTTCATGAAGCAAAAAATATACAAAGGAACTAATTCACGCTGAATTGCTATGAAGAGACGAAAACCTCCTAATGAACGGCGCACGGCGATGCGTTTCTCAGCTGATCTTGATGGAGTCTAAACGCGTTAATTTTTGGTCAAAGCATGTAGTTGCCACAACAGCGGAGCACACACCAGTAAGCATGTTCCGTCTGCTTAACGAGCATGACTACAGCACACACGTCTTCAACACTTGTAGCTAACCAGCAGGAACGCATAGCAGGACAGCCAAATTCTTCAGGAAAATTAGATTTTCTTATCTGTGTACGTTGCACTGCTACATGTAATTAAAATTGGTTTGCAGGAAAGGAAAGGCGCGGTATCGCTCATACTTTCTCCAGCAAGTGTGATTTTGGACGGTGCACTATCGCTCCTGTCTCTTGGCTTTACTTAAGGGGGGTTGGGGGGGCTTGCAGAAGACAGCAACACTAGACAAGAACCAATCTCAAGGAATCTTGCAGAAAATGACAGATCTCGCGCACCCATCTCGCGCAAAAATCTCGTGAACAACTCAAGCGCGGGGATTTGGTTACATGAATCTAGACATACTTTTGCCCTAAACGTTGTCAGAGCATCCAATCCGCCAGCAACCAACCGAAAAAATAAGCACATACTAAACCGCTCTGCTCCGCCGGCAGCGTGCTGTCAGTCAGGAGCAAATATTCGCAATAGACTACAAATCGTCGCCCTAGACAGTCTCATGGAAGTCAGTGGAAAAGAAGAGCTGAAACCGGTAGCGTCGACAACCAGTTAGTTCGACCCATAGTTTGACAAAAGCAAGCCTGAATACCCACATACACGCGACTGCTCCCTGCATACGTCGCTGGTAAAGAGGATATTGTCTATCAGGTTTAGCTGATGGTAGTTTTGGCTACCCTGTAGCTAAGCTGCCAATATGCTGGGCATTTGGAAACTAAAACCATACCAAACAGGTCTTGACTGTCATGAAGGAAGCTTTGTGGTCGTCTGAAGCCCTGCACTACCAGGACTTGTTGTTGTTGTCCTCTAATTTGATGGCACATGCCCACACAGGGGGATCGGCCATGAATTGGGGTGCAGAGATATTAGATTTTGAGATGTATAACTACATCGCCAAAATAAATAAAAATAAAGCTCGGTTAAGGTGTCCGCGGATAATTGCAGCAAATACTGCGCCTTTTCTTTGCTGTCAACTATTTTTAAGCCCCGCTCATGCCTGCTGTACTGCGTCTATTTCTATGTGCTCTGTGGTGCGGTGCTCACAGAAGCGCCAAATAAAAGGCGCCGCACGGAGGCTGGGATCGAACCCCCGGCGGGGTCAGCTTCATATATGCGTTAATCTCCTGGTGACGTCATCACCAGTCATGACGGAATGTGACGTCGGTATCACTTGTGGTTAATTAGTAATCGCCGGATGGGACACCATGATGATGTCCATCCGGTCATGATGTTATGGCCGATGACGTCACTACGTGATGGCGTAATAGTCAGTCATTTGTCATTACTCATGGCGATTTATTCATGAGTAATGACAAATAAAATGAGTTAATGACTATTAGATCATTAGTTAATACTGGTCAGTGCAACGTAGGATGAGGGGGTTGAGCTGGTGGGGCTAAGATGGGGGCGGAGCTGGTTACGAGATTGACGGTGACGCCAACAGCTACGACGACACGGAACGCGGGAGCGGGCGCCAAAGAGCTGCACTCTAAAATTTTAGAGGGCACATTGGACCACTAAAGTATGATGAGGCGAAAGCCATTGTAGAGGGATGGATCGTAGCCCTCCACTACGACACCTCTATCAACACTCTCTTCTTTCATTCCCGCCTTCCTCTCTTCCTTTGAGGTGTGGTAGATGTGTCCGCGGAGAATTGTGACCGATAGTGCGCCTTTTCTATCCTGCGAATCAATTTCAAACGCCGCTGCTGCCTGCTGCACTGACGCCTTCTGGACATCTGAGCATTCTTCTTTTTGCTGTGTGGTGCGGCGTTCAAGCAAGCGGCAAATGAAAGCCTCCGCACGGACGCCCAGCCGGAATAGTTTCGTATAGGCACGAATCGCCTGGTGACGTCATGACCTGTCGTGACGGTACATGGCGCGCCCCTTGACGAACAAACCAGCATTTGATAGAACGCATCAAAGTTCACCGGTGTTCTATAATTTGTTTACAGCAAAGGAAAGGCGCAGGCGCATGATCTGTCGCTTGCGGAGTCCCGCTATCATCCTTACGACAGACACGGGGAATTATGAAGAGCGCTTCACGATCCGGGACATGGCGCCGGCAATTTGGCGACCATTTGAGCTGGAACTGCCTTTTTTTTTTGAAACCAATGTTCTTCTTGTCTCCTCCTCTGATACCTTGCTTGGATCTTCGCTGACACCAAGCTCATCCTCCACCGGATGCTTCAAAGGCGTGCTGCTGTCCATGGAGACCTCTGATGTTGCTGAGGCTTCTACGCCCCTTTCTCCCCTTTCTAGACAGTAACGTAATAAAGCAAACTCAACGAATATATATACAATCAGACGCAAAGACGTTCTTTTTTATACTGTCACGTAGTGGTGACAAGGTCGACGACACAAATGAAGGGACGATGATTGCACCGAAGAAACTCTTTATTGGGCTGACTTGAGCCCCCAAAAGAACTAAGCAACACGGCGGCGGCGTAAGCAACAAACGTGCTCGTCGACCGTCGAACAAAGAATGCCCGTCACACTCGTCAACGCTCAATTTAAAGGCTGCTCAGAACAATCTAGATAACGTCGCAAACAGCTACCAGCACAAGCTGGAACATTGTAGAAACACACACGAGTGGCCGGAATCTTCGGGACAGATCTGGGTGCATCATGCGCTACAACGAAACTGATAAAGGTGTGACTCGCGACATCGAGCGTTAACAAACAAAGAATACAGAACTGATACACGATCCAGAATCAGAGTGATAGCGCCGTGTGGCAGCGGCTATTAAAAAAGAACAAATACAGTTTTGAAGGTTTCGCGGCAATACTTCACACATCAATCTTTTTTGTCAAAACGTGGCTTCCTACAAAAGGGACTTTTGTGCCATGGTCAGTAGACTGTCGCGTGTGTCTGCAACCAGAAACTATTGATCTTAGATGATTGCTTTGTGTATTGCCCTGATGCAGTGTTGTTGTTTTTTGGGACATTCCTCAATGAACTCTCAAAAAGAACATTGATATTACGTCTTATACTATCAGATTTTTGCCTACAATGGAAGCTTCTAAAGCGCCATGTGACCTTTTTGTGCTCATGGGACTTTTTAGCCTGTGGAAGAGCCCCATGTCAGATCGCCACGTAGACCCACCACGTTCATCGAAGTATCTGTTGAGACACGATGGGCTATGGTGCGGGAGTATTGCTACGCACGATCGACCTCCTGCCTGGCTTCCTTTACTAGATGCATGTATATGTTTCCCGGAATTTAGTGTGTGGGCAAAGTGAGGGCGGAATCCGACGTGGTTAAATTTCTCGAAGTACTTCCATGCAATAATGAAAAAAAAGTCCGAGCATAGCGCAGTTGGTAAAGCGCTAGACTGGGGTCCAAAGGGTTGAGGTTCGATTCACGGAGGAGGCAAGGTTTATTAATTAATTTTTAACTCTCGCTCTTGAAATGTGAGACTTCTGCTGACAACCTTCTGTCGACAACAATAAGGTATAAAAGCTTTTCGCATTAAAATGTTTCCGACGGCTCGGCGTATCCCCCGCCTGGGACGCTTTGAACGCCGTCCAGCTGGAGCAATAAATAAATAAATTGCTTTACCGGAAAGGAAGGGCGCCGTATCTGTCACTTTTTTCTGGAGACACCTGGACCGGAAAGGAAGAAAGTCGGAGTGAAAGTGGAAAAAAATTACCGATGATTACGTTACTTCCTAATGCGAAATTTGAGCGCAGCAAATAAGCTGTTTCCCCTTTTCGATAGATTGAGGCAAAGAAATCGAGCAACACATGTATGCGCTATCACAGAATTTTTTTTTTTTATTTTTCACATGTATTCCTTTAACAAAGAACGGCAGCGGCAATTTCGGCTCGGGCGCTGCACATATACAGATCCGCCGCCACCGATCTGGCTCTCTGATTGCCACAGCACAGGGGTTGCATTGGAGGAGGAGCGAAGAAAGGAATTAACAACCTTTTACAACCGGAGACTCGCAGGAAGAGGGGGGAGGAGGGCGGCGTGTACACCCAGCGGCAAACGATGGGGGCAGAAGCGCGCACAGCAAGCGGACAACGCGATAAAGGGAGGAGGGAAGAGATAGCAGCGACTGACTGATGCTGCTGACGCCGATAGTGAGTCAACCCCAGCTGTGGAGTTGATTTCAGGGACAATGCCGCCGATGCCGACGCAAACAGTATGATACCCCCGCTTCCGCAGCGCCAAGAACCAGGTCTAGCCGTGGGAAGGTGGTCACTTATTCGTCGACGGGCCGGGGCCTACGTGAAATAACCGGCCCGTCGGCAACTGAAGAGCACCCTATCCGCCACACAGGAATAGGGGGGGGGGGGGACCCTCCCCTCCTCTTTCTGCATGGCGGCGACGGTGTTCTATGCAGTCACGTTATCTTGACTCTCTAGCAGCGTCAGCGGCATCCAGCGGTATCAGTCGGTCGCTGCTAGCGCTGGGGGGATGAAAGGGGGGCGGAGCTGGTTACGAGGCCGACGACGACGCCGACGCCGACGCGAAACCCAGGAACGGACGCCAAAGAGCTGCGCTCTAAAAGAGCGAAAGGAACCGTAGCGGAGGGCTGCGGAGTAATTTCAACCACCTGGGGATCTCCAACGTACACTGAGATCGCACAGCACACGGACGCCTATTGGTTTCGACTCCATCAAAACGCAGCCGCTGGTGGTCGCGTACGAACGCGGGTACTCCGGAACAGTAGTCGGACGTCTTAACCACTGCGCAGGACGGCTGGGCTACAGCTGTGCAGTCGGAGCTCTGATTTCACCCAGGCCATGACAAAAAACGCTGTAGGCTCTCTAGCTATCTGTACCTCTCTCACTGTTTTTCATTCTATCTCTCTGATGTTGCGTCCTGGGTGCCATGTTTCTGTAGAGCGGCAATGACGTCACGTGAATAAGATCCGTAGGACGCGTTGTGGATCCAGACGCTTTGCGAACGCAGCATACTTTCGGCATCAATTCCGCCGATTGTCGCATAGCATGCCTATTGTCGTGACGTGGGACTGACGTAAGAAAGGAGCACCCAGGCTATTCTTGTCTATGTGGTGCAGTTAGGGCTCATCAGGTGTCCTCAGAAAAAAAAAAAAGGTACGGCAGATACTGCGACTTTCAGTTCTTGTCAGCCAAACTGTTATTATTATCATTGCCGTGTATACCCTGTGAGTGGGGGCAGCGGCCTCTGCGTAGTTGACTTAGCAGTCCAGGCCATTTTATCGCAGGAAAAAGGAAGTTACATTAACAGCCGCATGTCAGCCATGGAGCGGGTTGAATATTAAGGAAAACGTTTTTCCTATCTCAAGCAAGAGGAGAAAAAGATTTACTTTAACTTCGAGTATTCTTTATGATATACGTCGTCTTGTTACGTAGAATACAGCGGTAAGAAAACTGCTCATTCGCCTTCCCCTTGTGGGGAGGAACATTTCTTCGGTTGCGTTGTAGACTCTTGAAGGGCTCCGCGAATGGGACGGAGTATTGCTTTACATAAAAATATGTGGTGTTCATGAAACTGCTTCGTGAGTCGTACGAAGTTGTTTCGATTCAAAATTAACTATAAACGGATTATGCGAATCCAAGTTTGGTTAACGAATGCGTATAGCCTCACTGCGCGTTTCTGATCTCTTAATAACAGCTTCTGCTTCTCTAGCGAGAAACTGTACTCATCTCGCTGTTCGTCCTTCTTCTTGGCTTCCCTGCATGAAAGAGCAGCAGTATCGATTACGCTTTAGGCACAGTGGCATATGTTTGCAGTCTGCACATGCGCAGCCATCAAGCCGGTCGTATATCGAAAAATGTGGTATACGCCTACGCTATATTAACAAACTGCAGCCGATTTAGCTTAGCTGGGAAAATGCAGAAGTACCCACAAGCAGAAATTTCCATGTAGCCTCTGATCTATAACTTCTTCATGAAATAATAGAAATAAGACCGAGAGCACTACACAATTTGCATTTCATGGTGTCACCCAAATGTATACTGCGCCTTAATTTCTCCAAAACCTTACTTAAACGAAGAGGCAGCACTAGGTTGTACGATGTTCACTCACGTTAAAGGCCCAGAATTGGCCGAATTGTTCCGTAGCCTTCTTCTACGGTACCTCTTACTTTACGCTTCCAAGACTATCTTGCTTCTCCCATGTCTGGCACATTATGTGCTTTTCCTTTTATATAAGCCAATGCACAATATTCAAGAAAAATTATCGTAACATCACCTTGACCTTGTTAGGTGTCATCATCATCATCATTATCATCATCAGCCTGACTATACCCACTGCAGGGCGAAGGCCTCTCCCATATTTCTCCACTTAACCCGGTACTGTGCTAGCTGCATTCACTTGACCCCCGCGAACTTCTTAACCTCTTCCACCCACCTAAATTTCTGCCGCCCCCTGCTACGCTTTCCTTCTCTTGGAATCCAGTGTGTTACCCTAAGCGACCATCGGTTATCCTCTCTTCGCAGTACATGTCCTGCCCATGTCCATTTCTTCTTCCTAATTTCCACTAGAATGTCGGTAACTTGAGTTATTTCTCTGACCCACTCTGCACGCTTCCTATCTCTTAATGTTACCCCTACCATTTTTCGTTCCATAGCCCTCTGGGTTGTCCTCAACTTAAGTAGAACTCTCTTGGTTAGCCTCCACGTTTCAGCCCCATAGTTGAGTACAGGTAAGATGCAACTGTTGTATACTTTCCTCTTGAGCGATACCGGTAAGCTGCTAGTCATACTCTGCGAGTGCTTGCCAAATGCGCTCCATCCCAATCTTATTGTTCTTGTTATTTCCTTTTCATGGTCCGGATCTGCGGTTACTACCTGTCCTAAGTACACATAATCGCCTACTACTTCCAGTATTTCACTACCTAATGTAAACTACTGTTCCTTCCCGAGGCTGTCGAACATTATCTTAGTCTTCTGCATATTGATTTTCAAGCCTACCTTTCTACTTTTCCTGTCTAGGTCATCAACCATTATTTGCAGTTCATCCCCCTAGTTGCTTAGCAAGGAAATGTCATCAGCAAATCGCAGATTACTGAGGTATTCTCCATCTACCCTTATCCCTAACTGCTCCCATTCCAAGTCTCTGAATACTTCCTCTAAGCAAGCAGTGAATAGTACTGGGGAGACTGTGCCTCCTTGCCTAACACCTTTCTTTATGGGAATTTTGTTACTTTCTTTATGCAGAACTATGGTTGCTGTGCTGCCACTATATACAACTTCCAGCACTTTCACGTATGGCTCGTCTACACCCTGATTTCGTAATGCCTGCATCAACGCCGATGTTTCAACTGAGTCAAATGCCTTTTCGTAATCAATGAATGCTAAGTATAAAGGATAATTATATTCCGAGCATTTTTCTATCACCTGATTGATAGTATGGATATGATCGATGGTAGACTACCGTTTCCGAAAACCTGCTTGATCCGTTGCTTGATTGCAGTCTAAGGTGTTCCTGATTCTATTAGCGATTACCTTAGTAAATACCTTACACGTAACAGACAGTAAGCTGATTGGTCTGTAATTTTTATTGTCCTTAGAGTCTCCTGTCTTATGAATGAGGATAATGTTTGCATTCTTCCGTGGTTCCGGTACCGTCGATGACACCAGGCACTGCGTATACAGGGTGGCCGGTTTCTCTTGCACGATATCCCTCCCGTCCTTTAGCAAATCTGTAGTTATCTGATCCTCTCCAGCTGATTTCCCCCTTTTTATAGTTTCTAATGCTTTCTTGACCTCGTCCTTCGTCACTGGTGGAACGTGTGACTGTTTTTTCCTGCCGCCAATCTCGTTACGATCTTGACTAGTTTGGCTGCTGTAGAGATCTGTATAGAACTCCTCGGCTACTTTGACTATCTTGTCCATATTCGTGATGACGTTACCCGCCTTGTCCCTTATCGCATACATCTGGTTTTTTCCTATGTCCAAGTTCTTCTTTACCGCTTTAAGGCTTCCCCCGTTCTTTACAGCATGTTCAATGTTCTCCATGTTATACTTCCTTATATAAGCCACCGTACGCTTATTGATTAGCTTTGATATCTCAGCCAATTTGTTCTAGTCTATTCGATTGGAAGCTTTCATACTCTGGCGTTTCTTAATCAAATATTTCGTCTCTTTATACAGCTTACCGGTATCCTCTCTAACTATCCTAAAGGCGGATATTAAACGGTTGTCGCATCAACATTCAGAGCTTCCGTTTTATCAATAGATTTCAGCCATTCCTAAACCCCCCTAAGTGTTTTACTTCAATTACAAAATTTAGTTTTTATTTCATTTTTATTCTCTTATTAAAAATATTATTATTTTAGTATTTCATAAGTATTTTGGTATGAATTACCATCATCACTATCTATCATTTTTACATGCGTTACCAATGCTTCCATTATAGTTCTTGGTTTGCAGGAAAGGAAAGGCGCAGTATCTGTGGCGCACATCTTGAAGGCCCGGTCAGACCTCGTGAAATAGGTCATTGGCTTTAACATAATGCTAATATGTTCAAGAAAAGGTTTCTCCAAGATACTACAAGCAACCGATAGAATACCACTAAGAGGTAACCAGCGCTTTGTTTCTCTTTCTTCATCAAGCAAAAAATATACAGAAGAACTATGTCACGCTGCATTGCTATAAAGAGATGAAAACCTCGCGATGAACAGCACACGTCGCTGCGTTTCTCAGCTGATCTTGATGGAGTGTAAACGCGATGACGTTTGGTCAAAGCATATAATTGCCACAACAGCGGAGCACACACCAGTAAGCATGCTCCGTCTGCTAAGCGAGCATGACTACAGCACACACGTCTTCAACACTTGTAGCTAACCAGCAGGAACGCATAGCAGGACAGCCAAATTCTTCAGGAAAATTAGATGCTCTATTAGATGTCTCTTAAGAGGATAATGGCGAAAGCCTTTACCCTTCGGCTTCTACCAATTGCCTCTCATTGGTTGCCTCTTATCCGCGTTGGTTTCACTGCTACATGTAATTATGATTGGTTTCCAGGAAAGGAAAGGCGCACTATCTGTCGTACTTTCTCCGGCATTTGTGATTTTGGACGGTGCACTATCGATCCTGTTGGGTGGCTTTCCTTGGCGTGAGTTCAAGTGGGGAATTGCACAAAACAGCAACGCTAGACAAGAACGCATCTCGCAGAATCTTGCAGAATATGACAGATCTCTCACACTGATCTGACGCGCAAATCTCGTGCACAACTCTGGCGCAGGGGATTTCGTTCCGTGGGCCTAGAAATGATTTCGCCCTAAAAGATCTCGCAGCATCCAAGCCGCCAGCAACCAACCGCAAAAAACAAGCACGTACTAACGCTCTGCTAAGCCGGCAACATGGTGTCAGTCAGGTGCAAAGGTTCGCAGCAGGCAACAAATTATCGTTGTGGTCATTCTCATGGAAGTCAGTGGAAAAAAAGTTCTGAAACCAGTAGCGCCCATAGCGCGTTGATTCGACCTAGTTTGACAAAAGCTAGTCTGAATACCCACATACACGCGACTGCTCCCATGCATCCATTGCTGGTATAGAGACTATCGTCTATCAGGTTTAGCTGGTGGCAGTTGTGGCTAACCTGCAGCTGAGCTTCCATGATGCTGGCCCGTTGGGAATTAAAACCATACACAACTGTTCTTGACATTCATGAAGGAAGCTTGTTGTTGCGACTGTACGAAGAGGGAAAAGAAAATTCACGGGCCTGTGAGTGAGTGAGTGAAAAACTTTATTAAGTATATTTAAGGGAGGGGGATATGTAGTTGGGGTCCCTAGTCCGGGACTCCAGCGGCTGCCGCTGCTACCCGCGCACGTGTCACGAGGGCCCGTTGGGCCTCTAGTCCAGAGCTGGATAGGGCAGCCTCCCACCCCTCAATTGTTGGCACTGCATTCGGATCATCTGGAGGATTGTGTGGGCAGGTCCACACCATGTGGTGCAGGCCTGCCTTTTCCCCTCAATATTTGCATTTGGGGTCGCAGAACCCGGGGAGTATTGTGTTTAAACGGGCTGGTGTGTTCTACTGGCTCTGTAACTGAGCCACCTCTGCTGCCTCATGCACACTGAAAAAGAGAATAGAGAAGAAAGAAATAGAAGAGGGAGAGAAAGACGCCCGTCGCAACAGCCGTCCTTTACGACCGAAGCGGTGGCGGGTGCAGTGAGAGCATAAAACAGATAAAAATAGGTGGCAGGGTAGCCCCCCTGAAGGAAGCTTTGTGGTCGTTTGAAGCCTTCAACTACCGGCACCTATTTCTCAATTATTGCACTGCCACTTTGCTCCTTTTCTTCACAGCTCGGTTAGGGTTTCTGTGCAGAAATGTGGCAGATAATGCGCCTTTTCTTTGCTCTGAACCAATTTTAAATGCCGCTGATGCCTCCTGTACTACTTCATTGCTCTGTGGTACAGCGTTCAGGAAGCGCCAAATTAGAGACGCTGCACCGACGCCTGGATCTGACGCCCAGCGGGGTCAGCTTCGTATATGCATGAATCGCCTGGTGACGTCAGCTCCTGTCGTGACGGTACATCGCGCGCCCCTTGTGGAACACAACATGCATCTCATTTGATGCATCAATGTTCACCGGCGTTTTATAATTCGTTTACAGGGAAGGAAAGGCGCAGTATCTGTCACTCGAGCACTCCCGCTATCATCCTCACGATAGACAAGGGGAATTATGAAGACCGTTTCACGACCCGGGGCGTGGCGCAGGTGGTAAAGCGCTGGGCTCAGGATCCAATGGATGGAGATAGGATTTCCTGTGGAGACATGTTTTATTAATCTATTTTTAACTCTTACTCTCGAAAGCGCGACACCTGTGCTGACAATCTTCTGCTGAAAAGCTTCAGTCGACCACCTTCTGTCCACAACGATGACCCACAAAATGCATTCGTCTTAAAATGTGACTGTGCGAGCAATGCAGTCCCGCTAGAAAAATAATGAGCCTGAAAACCGTCATGGAAAGGAAGAAAGCAATGCGACAGGATTAACACATGAGAACGTGAAGTAAACGCCAACGTTTACGCGGCAGAACGTGGAGGATGATCTTAAAACCCACCGTTTAACAGCATCTCGAATAACATCAAAACATAACAGACAACAAAGACACAGCACAGACACAGCGGAGACACAAAAAATTGAGCCTCTATGCAACGAGCCCTAGACCTTGATGAGAGGCAGCAAACAACTCCTAATGGCTACTGATACCTCGAGAGAGAGAGAGAGAGAGAGAGAAAACGTAATTTCAAAAAGAAAAAGAAAAGAGAAAGGAAAAAAAGAAAAAAAAAGAAAAAAAAGGGGGGGGGGGGGGCAGTGAGTGGAGTCTTCATTTCAAGACCCCAGTGGCCTGGGCTGCCGCTCTTGCCTGAGTTACCAGCCTACGCTGGGTCTCTAGATCATAGCATTGCAGAGTGGCCTCCCACTGCGCCTCCGAATGGTGCATGTTTATCTGTGGAGGTTTGGGGCCTTTTGCACCCCCATGTGACGTGATAGGCGGTGGGCTGGTCATTGCACCAAGGGCATACGTCTGTGTAGTGTTCTGGGAACATTATGTTGTATTGATGTAGGTTGGGTTAGTGTTGGTTTGGAGCTGTCTCCATTCCTGCATTTCTTGTGCATTTAGACCCTTGTGTGGAGGGGGGTATATCCTACGTTGTTCCCGTAGGTACTTAAGTCGCGCGCCGTAAGTCGCTGGGACAGGAATGCTGGTTGTGAGATCGGGATTGGTGGCCGTTCGGTTTGCGTGACCTCGAGATATCCTCACGTTTGGCCAAGAACCTTAGCTCTTGCTTCGAAGGGAATATCGATGCAACACTAATACATTTTTCCTTCTCTGATCGTTTGCTGTGCTTCTAATATTTCCTATGTTTGCTGGTCATGGTGCCCGTGGATGATAGAGCATTCATTGTTTTAGTAGCGCTGTGCATTTGCAGGACCTGCAGGGCTTGGAAAAATTGACATCAATTGCTGATTGCGTCAACTTCCCGTTATGTTCACTCAGACGTTCATTAATGCACCTTCCTATGTGGCTATATGTAGCTTGCACCACATGTTAGCCGAATATTGTAGACATAGGCTTCTTAGTAGGCTGCAAATCTTTTGCCGTGTTTTATGGGCCATTGCGGCTTGGCATTCTTGCCGGGGCAGGTGTTCTTGCAAAGCCTTGAAAGCTTGACGGGAGCCGAGCAACACCATTAGAGTCTTTTACTGCTTACCGCTACCTTCTACCGCTACCGCGCAGGCGTGAGTACGCATGCGCAGATCACCTCGATGGCGACAGGTGGCGCCACTTTTCTGTCAAATTCCTGGGCACACCACACGCAGGGACCTATTAGCGTGTGCTGTGCTGACGGTGCCCGGTAGCGGTAGACGGCCGCGGTTAGCAGCAGCGGTAAACAAATAGCCTCTATTGACGTTCCTTGCGTGCTCCGATATTTCTTTTTTTTTTTTGGTTGTCAGCAACCGCGCATGTATACAGTATCAATTCCACCTTAGTTTTTCTTGTGTATCACGGGTGTCTGCATCTTAACTTCCCTCTTAGCTTCGGCGCTCAAACATGCCTCAATTTCCAGCGCAGGCTTTCAGCTACTGAAATTGACATGTTACCTGGGTAGCTCGGGAAGTTGAGACGCGTGATGTTAAAGCGTAAGCTCATTTTCATCGAATGATGGCGAAACTTCTCGAGTGCGACAGTGAAGCAATGTTGCACAACAGCTCTCTGTAGAAATTTCGAGTGAGAAGACTCGTTTGGAAAAAGACCCATGTTAGCCCTCTTCTCAAAGCCACCTCCGCTGTGTGGTCCTCTGCAAACGTGAGACGGAGATCCAGAAACCTAATGGATCATACTGAGGGAAGTTCATGTGGGAATTGCAGTGGTTCTAGGACAATCTTGAAGTTTTATACTGCCAACAATAACTTTATTTTGGGATTCCACTATATGGCTTGGTGATCATTGACATATCTAAACGTT
The DNA here is from genome assembly GCF_055883805.1 of Amblyomma maculatum. Taxonomy (NCBI): domain Eukaryota; kingdom Metazoa; phylum Arthropoda; class Arachnida; order Ixodida; family Ixodidae; genus Amblyomma; species Amblyomma maculatum. The sequence goes on from NC_139344.1 coordinate 21,146,021, forward strand.
TTTACGAGACCGGAGCCGAACTGATTGGCGAAGATGGATTCTCGATTGGCCAAAACGAGGTCACCAAGCACCGTGCCTATGCATGGTCCGATGCATATTCCCTGTTTTTTAAGTATATCGATTTGTCGTAGCGAACAAATATAGAAGCTTAAAACTTCTAAAAAGGCTGACAAAGTAACGCCTTCTGTGTTTTGATATTTTACCGGATCTTGGCAATCTCGGTATGCTACAATACAAGACAGCATTACACAATGAGGTAGAGTATAATTCAGGTCTTTAACGTCAAAAGAAAACGCCCAGCACCTTCTGCGGCCGCGCCATTGCAGATAATCTATGGCTGAGAATGAACCCTAGACAAAAATGAGTCTTGAGCTGCTAACATTGCCAGGTGACTTTGAAGGTACATCGCTAAACACTTCTGCCAAGTCCCTACTTCTGCCACGATCGCACGGAAAGGACGATCAACTTTAAAAAGGCAGTGGCATCACTTTTCAAGAATTCTGCGATATTCAAGGATTAAAATTTCCATAAACTGTCGGTAATGGATGCAAAGTGTTTTTGCTCTGCCATTAAAACTGAAGACGTAATCGACGATTAAAATTCAAGCTTCTCCCACCAGTACTGAAGGACTGCGTAGAAGCTCGGTGATGTCGTCACTGACTGTAATACTTCTTCTCTTCGTTAATTTCGCCAACATCCTGCGGTGCCTTTTCTGATGTCACCAAAATATGGTTCTAGGCCTTCACATTTGGTAGCCCTGTGTTTACTTCAAACCAAGCAGTTCTATGCGGGAAACATACCCGTGCCATCAATGACGTACATACATCAATCATGTGCCCCCACGCGTCGCTCTGCGCTGTGCGGAGAAGCCTGAAGCCGAAGCGGTTTTAATCACTATTTGCATCATTGTTTGAAATGATAGCGCGGTTAATCTGGAAGCTGTAATCATTCAATTCTTTGAAAGTCGCCAAAATCTTCAACCGGTGTAGTTCACCTTTAACTGTTTTGCTGAAAAAACGCTTCGAGGTTATTAGAGTCACTATTCTCGATGTTCTGGACTAACCGGTCGAGCTTGAGATGCTTACGATTCTTTTTCGCTTGAGCACTCTATTTTGCTAGTAATACGCACGCCAGTACATTGAATAAAACCAGACCCTAGGGCAGAATTGAGACTTGTTCATTGAACAAATTTAAAGGCAACACAGGAAACCCAGTTCCAAACCTTTTGAAAGTCGGAGAGAGGATCGTGCAGTGCCAGCACGACGGAGTGACGTGTCTGTGTCGCTTGCGCTGGAGCGTGAGGCATCTTGCGTCAGCGTGCCCAACTCCTAAGGGCAAGCGCTGCGCGCAGTACGGACATGAGGATTGTGAGGCCGATTGCGCGCGCTGAGGGTGATCACGCCATTTCCGCATGCACGAAGCGGTCGTTTGCTTCGGCGACTGTCGCCGCCGCTTCGAGCGGGCCGGCAGCCGCTGCTGCGGGGCAGCCGCCGCTGCCACCCCCATCCCTGACGCAGGTTGCCACTGGGTGACCAGCCGAGGAGAACAGAGTAGAGGAGCAGCAGCTTGTTGGAGGCGTGGGTGAGAAGGCGGTTCTTTCCGCGCCCACTGCTGCGAGGGAGCTCTAGCTTGCCTTGGTAAACCAGGCGAAGGATATGTTGAGTGCTTAATTTGTGTTCTTAAATAAACTGTTTTTCTCTCTCACTCTCCGCCACGCTCGCTTCATCCGAGTGTGCGAGCGGGCTCCACTCGCGCCCTCCGCGGCGCTGGCATAGGAAGCGACCGCGGCCGCGGCCGACGCCGCACAGGCTGAAAAGGTGCCTGAGGATGCAGCCTTGCAGAGGGCCGCTGTGGCGGTCGCGGCTGCCGAGCCGCCACAATCCGCCGCTATCCACGCGCGATTTGTCGTGACAAGGACGAAGTGGCGCGGGAAGCACGCGCAAAAGCAGAACGGAGCGGAGGTTGACACCGACTCCGAGGGTGCCTCCTCCCAGGCTAAGACAGGTCGGCCTGCTGCCATGCAGGTGGTCGTGGCGGTTGCACGGAACCCCTCCGACGGGCACGAGGAACCTAGTGCGGCATCTCCCAGCCATGAAGAGAGTTCGGACATGCAATAGGAAGTCGACATTAGGGAAAGTCAGCGTCCTCCTTCTCTTCCTATTGAGCTAGATCCCTGTTTGGCGTGTAAGGGCCAGGGATGTGCGTGTTTTGCAGAGGCCGATGAGGCAGAGCTCCCCCCCTCTGTCTCACCATTCTCTTCGTCCATATGGTCCGCTTGCTCCTTCTGGAATGTGGTTGACTCTGAATGATCTGAGGGTTCCAGTTCCTCCTCGTCCTCATCTTCATCCCCCTTCACTTACGACTCCGCTACTAAAGAGGAGTCCCCCGACCGCGCGGTTGGGGCACCTTCAGATCCTCAAGTTTTATTTTTCCAGGTCTCTTGCGCCGATAATTCCGCCTTTCGCGGGTTTCCATGCCTGTTTATTGGTTTTTCAGGTAGCTTCTTCTTTTCCATTCACCATGGCATCGCTTACAATAGCTACTTTAACTGCCGTGGCATGTCCCGTCGTCCCAAACAAGCTGACATTGTTCAGCTTGCTCGCTCTAAACTCATAGATATTTTGGTTTTGCAAGAGACCTACATCCATCATCTTGGCCAGATCAAGAGCTTCGACAGAACATTTGGCACCAGGTCTTACTAGAGCTATGGCGCGTCAGGTTCCCGTGGGGTTCGTGTCATTCTTATGCCATGCTTCCGCGGCTCGGTTTTGCGCCACTTCAAGGATGCTGAGGGCCGCGTCCTGTCTGTAGAACTCGATTCTGGCTTTCGCATAGTTAACAGCTATGCTCCGAATAATAGTCGCGCTCAGGGTGCGGCACCTTGACTCCCAGTTAATAGGTCCATCCAAGATAGTTCTGGTCGGTGATTTCAACTGTGTCCTTGACAGGGTGGATCGCCTCTCTTCTCGCGGCACTCCGCCTAAGGAGCGGGATAGGCAGGGAGTGCGGGCACTTAGGGAGCTGGTTGAGGAGCTAGATCTGGTTCATGCCTAGAGGGTTCTCTGCTCAGGACAGTCAGGGATGACTCGAACTGGGAGGCGCCTTCATAGTAGGCTAGACCGTTTCTATGTTTCTCCAACACTGGCTTATGACATGCACCTTATGTGGTCGGTCCCGTTCGCGTTGAGTGATCACAGGTGTGTTATCCTTCGCTTGAGTGATGGGATCCTGGTCCCTCGCGAGAAGGGGACTTGGCGCCTCAACTCGCGGATTTAAGAGGACCAGGAGATCTTTAAGGAAGTCTTCGTATTCTTATAAATTCTCTCCAGTCCAACTCAGGTTTAGACGGTGCAGGATGGGAGGGCATTAATACCGGTTTCCATTGGGCAAGCAGGAGCAAGAGCAACGAGCAGCCAGAGCAACGCACGAAAGCACTGGGGACGCGCCTTCTCGTCTCCGCAATGGAACATTCACGCTGCTCGGAGAGCAGCGTACCGTGGCGGAGCGCGTGACGTCAGGCGTTATGTGATCAAACTTTTCCCGCGCTTGCGTTGCCCGTATCTGCCGGCCGAACGCCACCGCTGCCGTCTTCCGCCATTTTTCTCGACCGTCCTGCCCGGGCTCCGGGCGGCGAATAACCAGAAGCACGGCAGGTCTCGAGGAAGAAAGCGCGCGCGCTCTCCCTCGAGACCGGCCATGCCAGAAGTGACATCAAAAAGGTCACGTGACTTCCTCCGTTCTCTCTGTACTCCGCCGCTGGCGACGGAGCACCGAGGACTGCTCTCGACTGATCCCAGGACCCTAAAACCGCGCCTCCTCTGCCAATGGAACACAACGCTACTGCTCCTGTTCGACCACTGGTAGGCGCTGAAACTCACGAGAGCACTTTTTGTGCAGCTAAAAGGGCTCCTGTTCGCCCAATGCAAACCGGATGACTGTTTCAAGGCAGCAGGAATGAGGCGGGCCCGTGAGGGGCGAAAGGAGATTACCGTCGTCTGTGATGTCATCCTCCTGTTTTCCAAGCCTCTTTCTGCTGGCCAGGGGGTCACGGAAGCACTCGCCTAGTAGCGCATCCGGCTCCGAAAATTGCTCCAGTGACGCTGGCATGGCCTTAGGTTTATGGCGCGCGCTGAGCAGTGGGAGAGGGAGCATTTTTCAGCAGCCACTTTCTCCGACACCGCTTTGTGCGCACGGAGACTTCTCTCATAGAATTGGTAGACCCAGTTACGGGGTCCATCTCCAGCACGCCGGACGCTGTTCTTAAAGCAGAACGGCAGTCTTATTTCGTTCTTTATCAGGCTCCAGCTCCAAACACAGCTGCGTGTCCTTTTAAAACGCCCCCCAACCCAGTTCACCTATCAGCAGCTCCTTTGGATGAGATAGAACTAAAAGCGGCGCTCAAGTCGTTCCATAAAAACCGTTGCCCAGGCTTAGACGGTCTGACTACTGAGTTGTACGTCAAGTTCTGGGGGCCGCTATGGAAGCCTTTTACCGCCCTTTAAATGAGCTCCTGGGTGTGGGGATGCTTTCAGGTACTAAAAGGGAAAAACAGATCACTCTCTTTTGTAAGGATGAGTCGAGACGCGCAGACCTGAGAGCCTGGCGTCCCATCATGCTCCTGAACGTCGACTACAAGCTCATAGCCAAGTGCCTGTCCTCTCGTTTAAGTTCCTTCCAGATATCATAGGTCCCTATCAGGCTTTCAGTGTCCCTGGTCGTTCCTTTAAAATTCAGGGTTTTCCCTCAGGGACCTTTTCCTTTGGGCTCAACACAGGGTATTCTTTATTCTTTTCATCTGGAAAAGGCATTTGATGTGGTCAGTCATCCATACTTATTCCAAGTCCTGGAGGAAGCTGGTATAGACTCTGATTTCCAGCGCATGGTTAGAGTTCTATTTTGCAGGCCAGTTTCTGCCGTTACTGTACTAGGTCGCACCTCAGAAGCCTTCGACGGGGGCCGTGGACTTCGGCAGGGATGCCCTCTATCACCTGCTCTGTACGTGCTCGCGTGAACTCCTCTTACAAGGGCACTTTCGTGACAGTCGAATAGCTCGTTTTCCGCTTCCGCAAGGTTCTCCATCAGCTCCTATCTGTGCCTATGCAGATGACCTAACCACTGTCATCCCGGACGAGGCTTCTCTTTACTCCGTTCTGGATGTCATGGAGGTGTACTGTAAGGCGTGTGGGGCTAAGGTTAATAGGTCGAGAGTTCCGCCCTCTATGCTGGTTGTGCACCATCCAGTCCTCGGCCTGCTCATGATCTCCCCGTGAAGGCTTAAGCCCGCCTCCTTTTATTTTCACTTTAATTTGGAAGGTCTTTCAGACAGGAATTGTTCGTTTCCTCAAGAGATAATTGAATCGAGGGCAGGAGAGTATGAGAAGCTCTTGTGTCCGCTCACGGCTCGGGCCACTATCACGCTGTCCCTCCTGTTTTCCGTGCTGACCTTTGTGGCCGGCGTAAACCCTCTGTCGGCGCGGATGAAGCTCCACCTGGAGCGGATCCTTTTCCGTTTCTTGTGGAGTGGAGATCCGGACAAGGTCAAAACATTTGTGGTGAAGCTGCCTAGGGACAGGGAGGCCTTGGCATCTCCGACCTGGGCATTGTAGCCTCAGCCTTGCACGTAAGGTGGACCCAAGTGCCATTGAACTTGGACATGCCTTTAACTCGAAGCCTGACTTCGTTTTTTCATAATACGGCGACTCCGCCTTTTCGCCCAGAGCACGTATTCTCATTGCGTGCCACAGTCGGCTCTCCATCCCCCTTTTATGCTCAGGCAGCTACCTGCCATGAGCGTCCCCGTAAGCCGGAGGCAGACATTGGTGTGGTTTCGGTTCCTCTAAAGGAATTAGGATTCTGACTCCCAGTCTCCCTCCCCACCGCTGCCAGTACGACCTTGTCCGTGTTAGGCCCTGCTGGCGGTATATTACAGCGGATATTTGGAAACAAGCAGAGCGTCCTTTATGTACCGCTTCGCCAGGGGAGTCCTCCCCATCAAGGTTCCAGCTTGCGACCAACTTGTCCGATTTGGGGTGGTAGGGAAGACACTGTGCACATATTCTCGCAGTGTCTTCTTCCTGAAGCGCTTCTTCGTCATGTAGCTAAACTCTTCCAGTTTCCGGGTATACCGTACTACACTGCGCAATAACTGAATCCGTTGCCAGCCATAGCCGTTAACCAGTTCGTCCTCCTGTTCGTGGAGTGTGCGTGCCAAGTACGGCTGGCGCGCTGCGCGGCCGCATACAACAGCAGAGTTCCGGGCCTCCCTGAAGTAACTGCAAAGGTACGGAAGAAGGTCTGGTTCTGCTTGTAGCGGGAACGTCGCATTCTTGGCGAGCGGAGGTTCTCGAAGATTTGGTGCGGGCCGTCTATGATCTTCTCGGTTAAGTGTGAAACACTCTCTGTGTCGCTATGACTCTATTATAAGGAATGGGCGTCCTTAATGGCATTCGTTGCGTTGTCATGAAGGTCCGCCTCGTTGGTTCAATGCCACGATGGCGCTGCAGGTCGTCTTTGCGTAAGATGCCACTCACTTTTGTGGGGGCATCGCGCGGCGGCCCCCTTGTCCGGGTAGGGCCCTCACCTCGAACTAAAAAGCTCTCCAGATCCCACATCGCCCTAGGGGGAACCTTCCCACAGGTGTTGAATGGATGATGATGGGCTGATGAGTTATGAGTGACTCTGGGGGACGGCAGTTCCGGGTGGCAATCCCCCTCCCCATCTGACAACGGAAAGTGGTATTCATGGAACTGATATGTAAGTCCTACGGCGTTGTTTCGATTCAAAATTAACTATAAACGGAATATGCGAATCCAAGATTGGTTAACGAATGCGTATAGCCTCACTGCGCGTTTCTGATCTCTTAATAACAGCTTCTGCTTCTCTAGCGAGAAACTGTACTCATCTCGCTGTTCGTCCTTATTCTTGGCTTCCCTGCATGAAAGAGCAGCAGTATCGATTACGCTTTAGGCACAGTGGCATATGTTTGCAGTCTGCACATGCGCAGCCATCAAGCCGGTCGTATATCGAAAAATGTGGTATACGCCTACGCTATATTAACAAACTGCAGCCGATTTAGCTTAGCTGGAAAAATGCAGAAGTAAATGAGCTAACTATTGTCACGCTTGTGGAGCTTTGGGTATCCAAATCATCTGCTAGTTCAGACGTTTTATTGGCCTCAACAATTCTCGCGGCGTCGAATCGAAGGCAGCGTTCCATGTTTTAGGCCATCTGCGAGCGGGTGCCGCCTCTGATGGCCACGTGTGTGCGACGCACCACTTTCTGATTGGGCACGTGGATTTGACACGCCGCTTCCTAACTGAATACAGCTAAGAGACGATGGGATGCAGCGTGTATAGCATAAGAATACAGCACTTAAACACGGAGGCTGTTCGGCGACGGCGAATACGTAGTTCTCCATTTGGCTAGCGAATCCCATCTGTTTGCTCCACCGCGTTATAGATGCCCAGGCGTGGCGATGTTACCTACGCGAGAGTGTACTAGGATCGCTGTCCCGAAAAGCGGTCACCCTACCCCTCAACTGTCGGGGTGAATTTCGTATCATTCCAAATGTGTCAAAAAAAAAAGAAAACAAGAAAACGTCATGACGGAAAGTGGTGTCATGCAAATTACTCTGCCCTCTTAGCATCCATGTGCTACAGAATATAGAGATTTCTTTATGGTAGGCCTTCTAATCGACGCCATATTCATGCGCAGTCATGGACAGCATTTTGCGAGATGGAGGAGCAGCATTTGAAAACAGCCTAGGGGTCACCGGGCGGCGATATGATAGCATTGATTGATAGACTAAACTTTAATGTCCAACGGATAAGGTGATCTATACCACCCCCCGACACGCAGGTCAGGGGCAGGTGCCCCCGCCTCAGATGCAGGCTGCCAGGTCTTGGGTCCCAGCAGCCTCTTCAGCCAGTTGGACGAGCAGGAGCGGGAGCTCAGGGTCCGAGCTGCGCAGCAGGGTGTCGCAGGTGTCTCGACTGCCTATATTGTGCGTCCCCCTGGGAGAATACGGGCATTCACATGTTATGTGATCGAGGGTCCCTCGACTCTCGCCACAAAGATTGCACTTATCACTCCTGGCCTCAGGAAACATGTGGTTCGCCATACCAGGTGCAGATATTGTATGTTTGCAGTCACCGCCACGCGACTGCTTGTCTGCTGTTTAAATTTGGGTCTAGCGTGGGAGGATGCGCTAGGGATGACTGGGCGCATTCGAGTCCTCTTTTCGCCTGGATGACTGCCTGAGCGCTTGTTTCTAGAGGGGGAGGCTTCTCCCGAACTTTGTGGCTTGTGCTTGCTGACCACGTCGTCTTTATCGCATATTTAAGGAATGTTGCAGTCTCGCATTTTTACCTGCTCTCTTTCGGTGATTAATTGTGCTGGTGTGTGTGTATATTGTGAGCCTTCTGTGGACCTTCTTTCATTTGTACATGCCATCATCATCTTCTTTCATTTGTACATACCATCATCATCGTCCCGCGGCGCCGGCTCCGGCGTGTGCCTGGGTAGGTGATCGGAATAAAACGCTAGACAAGGCTTCGCTCTCCTTGCCGCCATGACCTCGCCGTCTTGACCTAGCCTTCTTCCACAATATATATAAAAATTAAAAACAAAGACATAAAGTACCATCTCCAACGCTTCCCTTGGCCTCGCCGACTGTTGGCTTCTTTCCTTCATTTATTACTAAAAGCACCCTCATTTCCCCTTAATTGATCTGCTTGTGTATATATATATATATATATATATATATATATATGTGTGTGTGTGTGTGTGTGTGTGTGTGTGTGTGTGTGTGTGTGTGTGTGTGTGTGTGTGTGTGTGTGTGTGTGTGTGTGTGTGTGTGTGTGTGTGTGTGTGTGTGTGTGTGTGTGTGCGTGCGTGCGTGTGCGTTGTCACCAAGAGGACTACAGCCGTTGTTAGAGAAGCGCTGTTCTTTCCATAGTCCGTTGTTCGTCTAGTGTTTGCGCTCACCGGTCTTCATAGAAAAAAACTAAACATAATAACTGTCGGCAGAATGATGGCCATAAAACGGTTTAGCATATTTATGATAATTTATGCCGTCTTCATTATCACTTCGCAAGACAGTCCGCAAGTGCTCTTTACCACATGTTGCATTTCAGCAAACCAACACTGCATAGATCCCAGGAGAGACATTGTGCAGGCTACGTATAGCCCAAGCACGATGGGTGTAGAGAGGAAAAGCTAAATTTGGAAGCAGGAGGGGAAACGCGGCGTGCACTAGTGTTTAAAAGAGCTACTCAGCACGGGGAAACCAAACCGAGGATCTTTTGGCTTCCCTCAACTCCAAAGTTACATTCTTCGCAGAAAAAAAACAATCTGCTGTCGAGCTCGTTTGAAGCCAGGAACTCTTCATGAAAAGCGAGATGATGATAATGAGCAGGAGGAGACACCTCTGTAATGCCATTCTGTTTTCCCACAAAATGTGACTGCCCCTCACCAAGTATCACACCGGCCCATGATTCTTATCGCGCATCTTGAGACTGAAGTGCAGCGCCCCCAGCTTCCGCTCTGGATAAGTGTAAGGAAATGTGACCGCGGGGCCACGCCGCCGTTCCGCGAGCCGAAGACGAAAACGAAGGCGCAAATCTAGCGAAGCCCGGCTGATCGAACGAGTTTCCTGCGCCCGTTACACGCACGTTGTTTTGCTTACGTTTTGTTAATGTGCACACTGCTTATTTTGCCGAGCACCCACATCGGACAAGCCATGTCTACCAATAAGGGAAAAAAATTAGCTGTGGATTAGCTTGTGGTTAAACCCGAAGTTACGGTAAAGCGAGCTGCGTGGCTACGCTTAAGTTCAGCTTCAAAGTAAAGACATGGATATTGCGCATAGTAGCTTACTCTGAGGTTTCAGCTTTATTTATGCCATAGGGAATTACTTCACGTGTGAGCACTTCTTGCCTCTCTTCGGTGACCATTCTGGTGTAAAAGACTTCTTATGGTATGACTTCGCTTCTACGTCGAACTCCGAGGCACACCGTCGACACAACGTTCGAACGAGCCTTGTGTCCTAGCAACTCGCTATTGTCGTTCTTCTCTACCAACTACCGAGCTATCTGTTGAGTTCTTCTTGTTCTTATTATTCATATTTTACTTTTTCTTCTTTTTCTTCTTAGTCTACTTTCTGTTTATTCTTTTTCCTCCTCTTCTTCTTCTTCTGCTACTTGTTCACCGCCTTCCATATTGCCACGCCGACTATTTGAAACCTACCGCTGTGTATCTTTTCGTGTAATAGAAATAAGACCGAGAGCACTGCACAATTTGCATTTCATGGCGTTCACCCAACTGGATACTGCACCTTAATTTCTCGAAAACCTTACTTAATCGGAGAGGCAGCACTAGGTTGTACAATGCTCACTCACGTTAAAGGCCCAGAGTTGGCCGAATGGCTCCGTAGCCTTCCAATACGGTACCTCTTACTCTACGCTTTCAAGCCTATCTTGCTTCCCCTCTGGGACATTATGTGCTTTTCCTATTATATAAACCAATGAACAATATTCAAGAAAAATGATCATAACACGACCTAGACCTAGTTAGATATAGGTGTCCAGAATTCCGTGGCGTCCACTCAAAGGTATAAGGCTGTTTTCTTTCCGCGAAACCTAATTTAAATAATAATTATGAAAAAACCGTGGATTTAAAAGCGGATAATAAACGGTTGTCGCATCAACATTCGCAGCTTCCGTTTTATCAATCGATTGAAGCCATTCCTAACCTCCCCCCCCCCCCTCCCAAGTGTTTTACTTCAGTTACTTCAGTTTTATTTCATTTTTTATTCATTATTTTAATATTTCATAAATATTTTGGTATTAATTACCATCATCACTATCTATCATTTTTTACATGCGGTACTAATGCTTCCATTATAGTTCTTGGTTTGCAGGAAAGAAAAGGCGCAGTGTCTGTGACGCACATCTTTAAGGCCCGCTCAGACCTCGTGAAATAGATCATTGGCTTTAGCATAATGCTAATATGCTCAAGAAAAGGTTTCTCCAAGATACTACAAGCAGCCGATAGAATACCACTAAAAGCTAACCAGGGGTTTGTTCTCTGTCTTCATTAAGCAAAAAATATACAAAAGAACTCTTTCACGCTGAATTGCTATGAAGAGAAGAAACCTCACGATGACCGGCGCACGGAGATGCGTTTCTCAGCTGATCTTGATGGAGTGTAAACGCGATGACTTTTGGTCAAAGCATGTAGTTGCCACAGCAGCGGAGGACACACCAGTAGGCATGTTCCATCTGCTACACGAGCATGAATACTGCACACACGTCTTCAACACTTGTAGCTAACCAGCATGAACGCAGAGCAGGATAGCCAAATTCTTCAGAAAAATTAGATGCTCTATTAGATGTCTCTTAAGAAGAGAATTGCGAATGCCTTTACCCTTCGGCTTCTACCAATTGTCTCTCATTGTTTGGCTCCTATCCGCGTTCGTTGCACTGCTACATGTAATTATGATTGGTTTCCATGAAAGGAAAGGCGCACTATCTGTCATACTTTCTCCAGCAAGTGTGATTTCGGACGGTACACTATCGCTTCTGTTGGGGGGCTTTCTTTGGCGTGCGTTCAAGTGGGGAATTGCAGAAAACAGCAATGCTAGACAAGAACGCATTTCGCGGAATCTTGCTGAATATGACAGATCTCTCACACAGATATGACGCGCAAATCTCGTGCACAACTCGCACGCAGGGGATTTCGTACCATGAGCCTAGAAATGATTTCTCCCTAAACGATCTCGGAGCATCTAAGCCGCAAGCAACCAACCGCAAAAAACAAGTACGTATCAACGCTCTGCTAAGCCGGCAACATGTTGTCAGTCAGGTGCAAAAGGTTCTCAACAGGCAACAAATTATCGTTCTAGTCAATCTCATGGAAGTCAGTGGAAAAGAAGTTCTGAAACCAGTAGCGCCCATAGCGCGTTGATTCGATCTAGATTGACAAAAAAGCTAATCTGAATACCCACATACTCGCGACTGCTCCCATGAAACCGTCGCTGATATAGAGACTATGTTGATTCGACCTAGTTTGACAAACGCTAGTCTGAATACCCACTTACACGCGACTGCTCCCGTGAATTCGCCGCTGGTGTAGAGACTATTGTCTATCAGGTTTAGCTGGTTGCAGTTGTCGCTACCCTGTAGCTGAGCTGCCATGATGCTGGCCAGTTGGGAACTAAAACCATACCTAACAGTTCTTAACATTCATGAAGGAAGTGTTACGACCAAGCATCCGCATTTGCGCGCTCTATTGTTCGCCTGTGGGCATGGAAAAGTTTTGTGAATATGTGGTGATGGTCCATTGGCTCTAAGTGAGCCTGTTTCCAGGAATCCTGTTTTGTAAGCATGTTTTGCTTTGTGGACAACCTGCAAATGCCAAATTGGCCCTGTCAAGAGAACGTCTGGAAAAACACAAAGAAACGTCCCCCTGCGGGAAATAGCAGGAAGTGCTTTCTTTTGTTCACCCTTCCAGTCGAGAAGTGCTATCCTCCAGTGATGAATGCCTCCTATCCAAAGGAGACGACAGAGTGACATGTCCGCTGACGTGCAGGACAAGAGAAGAGCATGACTCATACGGCCATTAAGTGATTTCCCGGGAATGCAGGAAAGATTTGCAATTGTCGAAAAGGGACCATGTTGGGAGCCCTATGCGGCGCCACGTGCACTCGGGTTTCTGAGAAGTAAAACCCCCAGAACCAGCCTGTGGTTTCTTTGCTGAAGAATAGAAATGTACCTCCTCTCCTCGCCGTTCCCAAGCTTTCCCGCCAACAAGTGATCACGCCCAACGAATGAATGCCGGACCAGTCAGTGCTTCAGACCATCAGTGCAGTGATGTGTTCGATTGGATGCCGATACCTGAGGGGCGTGCCCTGGATTTGGTTGGTCAGCATCTTCAGAGAGGGGCTGGACATAGGGGGTTTTTAAGGACGCTGCAGAGCACGAAATGTCGCTCTGGGCCCTGGGTAAACGGCTCATCCAGTCGCTTCTCGCTATGAACTCTTAACGCTTGTCATTTTGCTGATGTACCCTTCTTCTTCATGTAAATATTCTTGTAAATACGTTTTCTCAAAGTGCCAGTAAACCTGCTTGTACATATTTTACCAACTTCGAAGATTCAGTCCTTCTTCAACCCGGAGTCTCTGCACGCTACCAAGTGAAGGCCGGGTCGCCATAGCCCCAGCGTCACGACAACTGGTGGCAGCGGTGGGATCTGAATCTACAAGCCACAACATCTGGTGATTGGAGGTGGATCTGAAGCTACAAGCCACAACACCTTGTGATCGGAGGTGGCATCTCAAGCAACAAGCAGGAGCAACAATCGGCCAACAAGAGGGCAGCTCGGAACATCGATCGCATGTGTGGGTGAGTGCTTGGCTTTTCTTCTGATGTGGACCAGGTTCTAGAACAGGGTTAGATTTTAGAACTGGTAAAGAGAGTGTGGAAACGCCTTTAGGTTTGGTAGTTTGCACTGTTGTTTTGGAAGTAGCCGACACTCGGAGCGATCATGGACCTACAAAAGCTGCAGAAACCGGAACTGTTGCAATTGTGTGAGGAATTGGGAATTGATACAAGTGGTTTGGCACGAAAACCTTTGATTATAAAGGCAATCACAGATTTGGGAGCCGATGATGAGGAGCTCAGTGAAGCATGGAACCTCATCGGTCAAAAAAAGGAACAGCTCAGACAGCAGAAGGAGCGGGAAAAAGAGCAGAAAGAGCGGGAAAAAGAGGAAAAGAGGCGTGAGCGTGAACTTGAGAGGGAAAAAGAGGAAAGGGAGCGCGAACGTGAGTGGGAAAAAGAGGAAAAGAAGCGTGAAAGAGAAGCAAAAAAGCTGGACCAAGAAATTGAGCTCCGGAAATTAGAACTAGAGTTGAGCAAGAGGTCGGGCAATTGTCCCCAGCTAGCGGTACCTCTTCTCAACAAGGAGGCAGATTTCAAGATGTCAAAGTACATGCAGCCATATGTGATATCAGGGGATATCGGTCTGTATCTGGCTAACTTTGAGCGAACCTGCGAAAAACTGTCCTTCCAGCGAGACACTTGGTCTCAGAGATTATTGACGGTTCTGCCCTGCGAGGCAGCGGAGGTTGTCGCGCGGCTAAGCAAGGAGGACGCGGACAACTACGAGAAGGTCAAAGCTTGCCTTCTGAGAAAGTATAGGCTTAGCGCCGAGGCGTTCAGACAACGTTTTCGGAAAGCTACTAAGTCCAGGGACGAGAGTTACCCTGAATTCCTGTACAATTTAAGAGTTAATTTGGGCGAGTGGCTAAAGAGCACAGATTCCTACAGTGATAGGGACGCTGTAGTCGAGCAAATTCTTTTGGAGCAGTTTTATAACTGCCTCCCAGAAAAAGAAAGAAATTGGTTACAGGACCGAGGCGAAATTAAGTCGGCAACTGAAGCTGCCGAACTTATTGAGGAGTATGCTTCGCGCCGACAATTCAGCAACCCAGCAGTGGATAGGCCCCGCAATCCCAAGTTCAGTATGAAAAACCGTCAGGAAAGGCACTTTGCTAGAGTTGGAAACGAAGAAATGAAGGTTTCTTCAGGCAAATTCCCTAGAAAGGACGGCAGTGAGAAAAGTGGGGAAGTGACCAACGTGCAGAACACAAAGAATAAGCTTGAGGCTAGGAAGCCGCTCACATGCTTTAGGTGTAATGAGCAGGGTCACATTGCCGTCAACTGCCGGAAAGAAAAGATTGCTTTCTCGTATGTCAGGGACTGCGATGAAAATATGCAGCTTTTAGAACCCTACCTGCATGACCTAGTAGTCAACGGGAAGCCTTGCAAGGTACTGCGCGATTCGGCCGCAACGATGGATGTTGTCCATCCGGCGTATGTATCGCCTTCCGACTATACAGGACAGTGTGCATGGATCCGACAGGTAGTTGAGGAACAGAGTGTGTGCTTGCCGATCGCGAACGTGGTCATCGAGGGCCCTTTCGGCGAATTAACAACCGAGGCTGCCGTTTCAGGAAAGCTTCCTAAGTGCTATCCGTATTTGTTCTCCAACAAATCGGACATGCTGCTGCGAAAGAGGGGCATCCTTTTCGGAGACAGAGTTGTGCAAGCCTTAACACGTTCAAAGGCGCGAGAACTAGCTACACTGCTCATTCCAGAAAAATCCACAGCGGAGGAAACGGCAGTTAAAACAATGGTAAATGCGGAAGATAGCAGGTCAGAAAACTTTGAGAGCGAGGCATCTCAGATAAGTCAACTTGAAAGTGAGCTTGATGAGACGCGGAATGAGGACGTTCTTGAGAGTAACCTCTTGCCGCCAGTGTCTAGTAATCTCACGAGACTTTTAAGTGGAACCCGAGAGGACTTAGCTATAGAGCAAGCCAATGATCCCAATATACAGGAGATAAGGGAGCGCCACCGCGCCACTAAGACAGCAAACAATATTTCTTTCGAGATGAGAAAGGGAGTGCTGTATCGCTTATTCAAGGATAAGCGCGGAGTAGAGCGGGACCAATTAGTCGTTCCCCAAAAGTACCGCGGAGACTTACTGCGACTTTCCCATGGCAGCTCGTGGTCATGTCACCTTGGAATAAAGAAAACAAAGCAGAGGCTGTTGCAAGAATACTATTGGCCTGGATGTTTTAAGGACACGGAAAATTTTGTACGGTCATGCGACACGTGCCAGCGGGTTGGAAAGGCGCAAGATAAGTGGAAAGCTCCGATGGTGTTAGTACCAATCATTACCGAGCCGTTTCACCGGTTAGTAATAGATATAGTTGGGCCACTTCCTGTGACCGAGTCAGGGTACCGTTATATCCTCACTATGTTATGCCCAGCCACAAAGTTTCCAGAGGCTGTTCCGCTGCGCGAGGTGACGTCCGAGAGTGTAGTGGATTCGCTGCTGTCAGTGTTTGCACGAGTTGGATTCCCTTCCGAGGTACAAAGTGATCAGGGTAGCGTTTTCACGAGTGTCCTCACCACCTCATTTCTCGAGCGATGCGGCATTAAGGTAGTGCATAGCTCGATCCATCATCCGCAGAGCAACAGCGTAGAAAGATGGCACTCTGTTCTCAAACGAGTCCTGAGGGGACTGTGCTATGAAAACAAGCGCGAATGGGATACCTGCCTGCCTGCAGCGCTTTTCGCTTTGCGGTCAGTGCCGCACGAATCCACTGGATTTAGCCCAGCCGAGTTGGTGTACGGAAGGTCACTGCGCTCACCTTTGCGAATGGTGCGCGAAGCCTGGGAGGGGCGCGGAGAAGACCCAACAGTAGTAGAATTCATTCTGAACCTCTTGAATCGCTTACATAACACTAAGGAACTCGTTGAGGCCAGCATGAAGTCAGCCCAGGCTCGTTCCAAGGTGTACTATGATAAGTCAGCCCGTCAAAGGACGTTTTGTATCGGGGACCAGGTGATGTTGCTGAGAAGTTCAAGGCAGAATAAGCTCGAAGTACAGTGGGAAGGACCGGCTGAAGTCGTTGCAAAGCTTTCTAACACTAACTACGCAGTGAAAATTCCCGGTAGGCGTAAAGAAGTGCGCATTTATCATTGCAATCTTATGAAGCCTTATGTGCAGAGGGAAGCCGTGGTAAATCTAACGTTAAACCTTCCCGAGGAGATGGGGGACAACTTGATTTGCCTCAGCGGAAAAGGAAGCAACGCTCAGGAGCTTCTCAAAAAGACGGAGCAGAGAGGAGAACTAAAGAAATCCCAGCTGTCCGATCTGGGCGAGATAATAACAGAGTTTGAGGCCTGCTTCGTGGACAGGCCAGGCAGAACTGATTTGACTGAGCACGATATTGAGCTGACTTCAGACGTGCCAGTGCGATCAAGGTGCTACCGATTTTCTCCAAGGCAAAGAGAAATTCTGGATAGGGAAGTAACTCGCATGCTGGAATTGGGAGTAATAAAACCCTCGGAAAGCGATTATGCTTCGCCTATGATCTTAGTAGAAGCTCCAGGTAAAGACCCTAGGCCTGTGGTAGACTACCGAAAGCTAAATTCTCTCACCAGGGATCAAGTGTATCCTATTCCGAATATTGAGGAGAGAGTAGAACAGGTCAGTAGAGCGGCATATGTGACTACGCTGGACCTTACTCGAGGATACTGGCAAGTACCGCTCACTGAACGCGCCAGCAGATACGCGGCTTTCGTCACTCCGACGGGCAGCTACCAGCCAACAATGATGAGTTTCGGGCTCAAAAATGCTCCATTTTGTTTTTCCCGACTCATGGATAGGGTTTTAAAGGGGTGTGAAACATTCGCGGTGCCTTATTTAGACGACATTGCGGTTTTTTCCGACTCATGGGCGGACCATATGGTACATCTAAGAGCTGTACTGAGCCTTTTGCGTCAAGCTGGACTAACCGTAAAGGCCGAGAAATGTTGCCTGGCAAGGGCGACCGTGGACTACTTGGGTCACAATGTAGGTCAAGGTTTCAGGAAACCCAGCGAGATTAAGATTTCTGCGGTAGCAGACTACCCGCGGCCGAGCACGAAGACGGAAATTCGAGCATTCCTGGGTCTGACTGGGTACTACAATCACTACATCCCTAACTATTCAGCTTTGGCTAGCCCTCTGACCGACGCTCTCCGCAAGACAGAACCGACAAATGTAGTCTGGGACGAACAAAAGGAAGCCTCCTTCGTAAACCTGAAGGCTGTGCTGATTAGCCGTCCGGTATTGCGAGCTCCAGACTATGGCCGAGAATTCACGGTCCAGTGTGATGCCAGTGATCGAGGGTTAGGTGCTGTTCTCTGCCAGAGAGATGACGACGGTAATGAGCACCCCGTGCTCTACTTGAGCAGAAAACTGAGTTCTAGAGAGAGGGCTTATTGCGCGTCAGAGAAGGAATGCGCTTGCATTGTATGGGCCATTCAAAAATTGCAGTGCTATCTTGGAGGGGCCAAATTCACCGTAGAGACGGACCATTGTCCCCTGGCTTGGCTGCAAACTGCGACATCGAAGAACAGTCGCCTTCTTAGGTGGAGCTTGATTTTACAGCAGTACAATTTTGAAATAAGATACAAAAAGGGGAAGTTAAATGGGAATGCGGACGCGCTTAGCCGCTCTTTCTAAGCGGTCCGAGATGTTCCTCACCATGTATCCAAATTGATAATCAGGTTTTTTTTTTTTTTTCGTGCGCTTGAATATAGATGACTATGTAAAGCAGCACGTTTGGTTTTCGAGGCATACGTGGGTCCTGAACGTCTTGAGAGTGGGCTTTTCTCGAACAACAATGGCAGTTTTCTTTTGACCTGGTCTCTTCAGACGGGAGCCGAGTGCTTGCTTCGACATGTGGTTGAGTTTCAGATAGCTCAAGCAATTTGGCCTACAACAATCAAGACAACGCGACATGCAACAGCGAGCTTCAAGCGTTCACGTGCAGGCCATTAAGTCGTCTCTTCATGCAGCAGCTGCGGCTGCTGCCCTCCGAGTCTCTTCTGGCGGGGGAGGAGGCTGTTACGACCAAGCATCCGCATTTGCGCGCTCTATTGTTCGCCTGTGGGCATGGAAAAGTTTTGTGAATATGTGGTGATGGTCCATTGGCTCTAAGTGAGCCTGTTTCCAGGAATCCTGTTTTGTAAGCATGTTTTGCTTTGTGGACAACCTGCAAATGCCAAATTGGCCCTGTCAAGAGAACGTCTGGAAAAACACAAAGAAACGTCCCCCTGCGGGAAATAGCAGGAAGTGCTTTCTTTTGTTCACCCTTCCAGTCGAGAAGTGCTATCCTCCAGTGATGAATGCCTCCTATCCAAAGGAGACGACAGAGTGACATGTCCGCTGACGTGCAGGACAAGAGAAGAGCATGACTCATACGGCCATTAAGTGATTTCCCGGGAATGCAGGAAAGATTTGCAATTGTCGAAAAGGGACCATGTTGGGAGCCCTATGCGGCGCCACGTGCACTCGGGTTTCTGAGAAGTAAAACCCCCAGAACCAGCCTGTGGTTTCTTTGCTGAAGAATAGAAATGTACCTCCTCTCCTCGCCGTTCCCAAGCTTTCCCGCCAACAAGTGATCACGCCCAACGAATGAATGCCGGACCAGTCAGTGCTTCAGACCATCAGTGCAGTGATGTGTTCGATTGGATGCCGATACCTGAGGGGCGTGCCCTGGATTTGGTTGGTCAGCATCTTCAGAGAGGGGCTGGACATAGGGGGTTTTTAAGGACGCTGCAGAGCACGAAATGTCGCTCTGGGCCCTGGGTAAACGGCTCATCCAGTCGCTTCTCGCTATGAACTCTTAACGCTTGTCATTTTGCTGATGTACCCTTCTTCTTCATGTAAATATTCTTGTAAATACGTTTTCTCAAAGTGCCAGTAAACCTGCTTGTACATATTTTACCAACTTCGAAGATTCAGTCCTTCTTCAACCCGGAGTCTCTGCACGCTACCAAGTGAAGGCCGGGTCGCCATAGCCCCAGCGTCACGACAGAAGCTTGTTGTTGCGACTGTAGGAAGAAGGAAAAGGAAAAGAAAATTCACGGGCCTGATACTGGCTCTGTAGCTGAGCAACCTTCGCTGCCTCGTGCGCACTGAAAGAGAAAATGGAGAAGAATTCTTTCTTCTCTATTTTCTCTTTCAGTGCGCATAGAGGAGGGAGAGAAAGACGCCCGTCGCAACAGCCGTCCTTTACCGCTGAATCGGTGGCGGGTGCAATGACGGCGTACAACAGATAAAAATAGGTGGCAGGGTTGCCCCCCTGAAGGAAGCTTTGTGGTCGTCCGAAGCTATCAACTACCGGCACCTATTTCTCTCTTTTTTCACTGCCACGTTGCTCCTTTTCTTCACAGCTCGGTTAGGGTGTCTGCGCAGAAATGTGGCAGATAATGCGCCTTTTCTTTGCTGTCAACCAATTTTAAATGCCGCTGATGCCTCCTGCACTACTTCATTTCTATATGCTCTGTGGTACAGTGTTCGAGGAAGCGCCAATTGAGAGGCGCTGCACGGACGCCTGGATCGGACGCCCAGCGCGCTCAGCTTCGTATATGCACGAATCGCCTGGTGACGTCAGGTCATGTCGTGACGGTACATCGTACGCCCCTTGTCGAACACAACATGCATCTTATTGCACGTATCAAAGTTCACCGGCGTTTTATAATTCGTTTACAGGAAAAGAAATTCACAGTATCTGTCACTAGAGCAATCCCGCTATCATCCTCGCGATAGACAAGGGGAATTATGGAGACCGTTTTACGACCCGGGGCTTGGTGCAGGTGGCAAAGCGCTGGGCTGAGGATGCAATGGATGGAGATTAGATTTCCCGTGGAGATATGCTTTATAAATCTATTTTTAACTCTCACTCTCGAAAACGTGACACCTGTGCTGACAACCTTCTGCTGACAAGCTTCAGTCGACCACCTTCTTTCGACAATGATCACCCACAAAATGCTCTCGCCTTACAATGCGACGTGCGAGAAATGCAGTTCTCTCTAAAAAAACATGACCCTGAAAACCGTCATGGAAAGGAAGAAAGCAATGCGACAGGATTAACACATGAGAACATGAAGTAAACGCCAACATTTGCACTGCAAACCTTGGAGGATAAACTTAAAAGCCACCGTTTAACAGCATGTCGAACAACACCAAAACCTAACAGACAACAATGACATTGCACAGACACAGCACAGACACAAAAAATTGAACCTCTATGCAACGAGCCCTAGAGCTTGACGAAAGGCAGCAAACAACTCCTAATGGCTATTGCTACCTCGATACCTCTCAAGTTTGGCCAAGAAACTTAGCTCTTGCTTCGAAGGGAATATCGATGCAACACTGATACATTTTTTACTTCTCTGATAGTTTGCTGTGTTTCTAATATTTCCTATGTTTGCTGGTCATGGTGCCCGTAGATGATAGAGCATTCATTGTTTGAGTAGCGCTGTGCATTTGCAGGACCTGCAGGACATGGAATAATTGACATCAATTGCTGATTGCGTCAACTTCCCGTTATGTTCTCTGAGACATTCATTAATGCACCTTCCTGTGTGGCTACATGTAGCTTTCACCACATGTGAGCTGAATATTGTAGACATAAGCTTCTTAGCAGGCTGCAAATCTGTTCACGTGTTTTATGGGCGATTGCGGCTTGGCATTCTTGCCGGGCAGGTGTTCTTGCAAAGCCTTGAATGCTTGATGGGGGCCGAGCAACAACATTAGAGTCCTTTACCGCTTACTGCTACCGCCTACCGCTACTGTGCAAGCATCAGTACTCATGCGCAGATCACCTCGAGGGCGACAGATGGCGCCACGTTCATGTCAAATTTCTGCGGACTCCACGTGAAGGGACCTATTAAGCGTGTACTGTGCTGACGGCGCGCGGTAGCGGTAGACGGCCGCGGGAAGCGGCAGCGGTAATCGAATAGCCTCTATTGACGTTCGTGCGTCCTCTGATCTTTTTTTTTGGTTGTCAGAAACCGATTGTATATACGGTATCAATTCCACCTTAGTTTTTCTCGAGTACCACGGTTCTCTTCGTCTTAGGTTCCCCCTTAGCTTCGGCGCTCAAACATGCCTCGATTTTCAGCGCAGGCTTTCAGCTACTGAAACTGACATGTTACCTGGGTAGCCCGGGAAGTGGAAACACGTGATGTTAAAGCCTAAGCTCATTTTCATCGAACGATGGCGAGACTTCTTGAGTGCAACAGTGAAGCAATGTTGCACAACAGCTCTCTGTACAAATTTCGAGTGAGAAGACTCGTTTGGGAAAAGACCCATGTTAGCCCTCGGCTCAAAGCCACCTCACTGTGTGGTCCTCTGCAAACGTGAGAAGGAGATCCAGAAACCTAATGGATCATACTGAGGGAAGTTCTTGTGGGAATTGCAGTGGTTCTAGGACAATATTGAAGTTTTATACTGCCAACAGTAACTTTATTTTGGGATTCAACTATATGGCTAGGTAAGCATCATGCCTGTACTCACCTATGGTGCTGAAACGTGGAGGCTAACCAAGAGAGTTCTGCTTAAGTTGAGGACCACTCAGAGGGCTATGGAACGAAACATGGTAGGGGTAACATTAAGAGATAGAAAGCGTGCAGAGTGGGTCAGAGAAATAACTCAAGTTACCGACATTCTAGTAGAAATTAAGAAGAAGAAATGGACATGGGCAGGACTTGTAGTGCGAAGAGAGGATAACCGATGGTCGCTGAGGGTAACAAACTGGATTGCAAGGGAAGGAAAGCGTAGCAAGGGGCGGCAGAAAGTTAGGTGGGCGGATGAGATTAAGAAGTTCGCAGGGGTCAAGTGGATGCAGCTAGCACAGAACCGGGTTAAGTGGAGAAATATGGGAGAGGCCTTCGCCCTGCAGTGGGTATAATCAGGCTTATGATGATGATGATGATGAATCATTGACGTATCTAAAAAGCTCGGTGATGTCGTCACGGACTGTAATACTTCTTCTCTTCGTTACTTTCGCCAACATCCTGTGGTGCCTTTTCATATGTCACCAAATAATTTTTCTAGGCCTTCACTTTTGGTAGCCCTGAGTTTACTTCAAACCAAGCCGTTCTATGCGGGAAACACAGTCGTGCCGTCAATGAGATACATACATCATCATGGGCCCCCACGCGTCGCTGTGCGCTGCGGAGATGCCTGAAGCCGAAGCGGTTTTAATCACTATTTGCGTCACTGTGAAGGCATTCCAGCTGAGTTGCTTCAAAACCTCAACCATGACGCTGTTAACATTCTGCATACATTATGTCAGAAGATTTGGACAACCCTGCAGTGGCCACAGGATTGGAGGAGGTCAGTTTACATCCCCATTCCAAAGAAAGGCAGTGCCAAAGATTGTTCCAACTACCGTACAATCGCGCTTATTTCACATGCTAGCAAGGTGATGTTTTAAAATCCTCCAAGGTAGGCTGCAGCAGTATATGGATCGGGAGCTTCCCGACGTGCAAGCTGGGTTTCGCAAGGGCAGAGGAACTAGACACCAAATTGCCAACCTTCGCTGGATCATGAAAAAAGCAAGAGAGTTCCAGAAACTCATCTACTTCTGCTTTATTGACTATCCGAAAGCGTTTGACTGCGTAGATCATAGCAGATTGTGGCAAGCTCTCCAAGAGATGGGAGTTCCAATTCACCTCATCTGTCTCCTCAGGAACCTGTATGAAGGGCAAGAGGCCACAGTCAGAACTGGGCATGGTCTTACTGATTGGTTTCCGATCGAGAAATTAGTGAGGCAAGGCTGCATACTGTCTCCCTGCCTATTTAACCTATATGCAGAGTGCATCATGAGCAAGGCCGGTCTGGACGAGTCTTCAGCTGGAGTGAAGATTGCTGGAAAACGTATCAAGAACATTAGATATGCGGATGATACCACTTTAATGGCAGAAAGTGAAGTGGAACTCAAGAGACTTCTGATGCGCGTACAAGAAGAGAGTGAGAAGTTTGGGCTTAAACTGAACATTAAAAAGACAAATATCATGGCGTCTTGCCCTATCAAGTCCTGGAGCATCAATTGACAAGAAGTGGAAGCTGTGACAGATTTTCTGTTCTTGGGCTCCAAGATTACCTCGGAAGGAGACTGCAGCCATGAAATTAGGAGATGCCTCCTCCTGGGAAAGAGAGCAATGGTTAGCCTTGACCGCCTAGTAAAGAGCAGAGACATTAGTCTGCCAACCAAGATCGGTATAACTCGTGCTATGGTCTTTCCAGTTGTGATGTATGGATTCGAGAGTTGGACTGTGAAAAAGGCTGACCGCCGAAGAATTGACGCGTTTTAATTGTGGTGCTGGCGAAGACTCTTGAGAGTTCCTTGGACTGCCAGAAGATCAAATCAGTCGATATTGTCGACCATAAACCCTGACTGCTCATTGGAGGGTCAAATTCTAAAGTTAAAGCTCAGCTACTTTGGTCATCTGATGAGAAGAAACGATTCGCTGAAGAAAGATTTGATGTTGGGAAAAGTTGAGGGTCGCCGGAGAAGGGGTAGGCAGCGAACGCGATGGTTAGATGGCATCCTCGAGGCACTGCAGATGAAGTTATGTGATGTTAGGATGATAGTGAGAGACCGGAAAGCGTGGCGTGGCATGGTCCACAGGGTCACGAAGAGTCGGACACGACTGAACGACTGAACTGAACTGAACTTGAAATGATAGCGCGGTGATATTTCGCACGCTTAACATGGAAGCTGTAATCATTCGGTTCCTTGAAAGTCGCCAAAATCTTTAAATGGTGCAGTTCACCTGTCAGTGTTTTGCTGGGAAAAACGCTTCCACATTATTAGAGTCACTTTTCTCGATGTTCTAGACCAACCGATCGATCTTGAGATGCTTACGATGCTTTTTCGCTTGAGGTCTCTATTTGGCTTGTACTACGCCTGTACGTTGAATAAAACCAGACTCGAGGGCAGAAAGGACTTGTTCATCGGAAAAATTTAAAGGCAACACAGGAAACTCACCTTCTTTATTCGTTGAGAGATATCAAACACTGTTTTCCATCAAACCAGAGGGCACTCGTGCCAAAGTAACACGAGGTCATGGCCTGTTACAACGCATAACCATGTCCACTACCTCATCGAAATGCACTGGTCACTAGCCTTGTCAACCGGCAGTGGTTCGGGCGCACATGTACTTAGTTCCAAATCAAATTGCTGGCCGAGGCGAAGTATTTGTGTCACATATCCCAGTCGGAAAAAACTACAGAATATTTTCTGTTGTTACGATAGAATTTCTGTGCGGCTTTTGACGGGAAACCTGTTGTGACAACAGAACATTCTGTAGTAACATCAGAAATATCTGTAGTTACAACAGAAGAGTGCTACAGAACTACAGACAACAGAAATATACTACAGACAAACTACAGAACTACAGAAAAGTACTACAGAACTACAGAAAACTCTGATGCTTACGACAGAACTGCAGGATGTTTTGTAGTATTTTTGACACAGTTCTGTAGATTTTTTCGACTGGGATATATCTTCGGGATAAGCTGACGTGCACCTGGATGTGTAACTAACTTGAGCTGGACGGCTTCTTAGGAGGTATCAACCAGTGTAGCTGTGCCAATTGGCGATCCACATGCACTTGGTAGTCCGAGAGAGCAGACAGGTAAACTCCTTCAATTTTATATATGCTCTATAAGGGGGTCACTTCTGAAGTGGGTGACATGATAGCAGTCCCTGAAGAATCTTCCCTGCGTCCGCCACTCCGACCTGAGAATCCTGCAGATCAAGGAAACCGCCGAAAATCGCCTTGACTGACAAAGGAAAACCTTGAAGCAAATGCAAAATCAACGGGCGCGTGCTTGACATCCGGCACTGGCAGTCAAGGAAAGTAGAACACATGGATCTAAAAACTGAAGAGAGAAATAGCCCGATGTACAAGAAATGTTATCAATAAGAGTGAACGTTTGGGCAAGTTAGTCAGACATACTTGACATGACAGGCGTGGCAGAAAGAGACGAGGACAGAGAACACCCAGACAAGCGCCAACTTTCAACTTTATTAAGATGCTGTCGAAGAGCCGAATTTATAAAAAGCAACAGACCCCTTAAACATGAAAACCACAATTCGCGGCAACACTTGGAGACTAAATACGGTAAGAAACAACACTTCGCTCATGAGCACTAGATCTGCTATCAAGCAAAGAATGGATCCCCGCACTTGGGAAACCCTTCAGTACAAAAAGCAACACCCGAATCATCAAACAACGAATGGACCCCAAAATGCAAGCCAGCAAGGCGAGGAAGGCTTTACAAAATATTTGCACACAGAAGATTAGAAACACTATGACATTTCATTTTAAACCTAACACGAGCTTACCCCCGAGAGAAAAAGAAATGACAACTTAAAAAAAAAAATATTATTGTAATAACTGACATTGAAAAAAAAATACCACGACGGGATTAACACATGACAACGTGAGGGGACACGTCAACAATAGCACGGTAGAGCTTGATAAATGAATTTAGAACCACCGTTTAACAGGGTTTCGATAAAACCAAAAAGCTAAACAGGAACCAAAGACATGGCAGAGAAACGGCAGAGCACCGCGACGAGATTGATAATGAGAACGAAGACTGAACCGGCTACAATGACAGGGCAAAACGTGTAGGGATGTAAACATTGCTTGAACCTAGTGATAGAGCGAAAGTTTTTGTTTCAGCCATAGGCTGTTTAAAACCCGCATTTCAATCCGCGTTCTTTTAAATATTTTTTTATTTAAATATGCTTTGGGGAAAGGAAGGAGCCTTATGCTTTTGTGGGGACTCCACGGAATTGTGGACACCAGAACCTAATCAGGTCGAGATTCATATTTTTGTAGCGTGAGCGACACTGCGCGGATTGGAAGGAATTCGCGTGTCCTCTGCGCCGACCAAGCTGCGCATGCGCGAGAGCCACGCTACCTCACAGGGATACAGCTGCCGTGCCGCCGCCGCAACCAGTTGCTGAGGAAAAGGAGAAAGGGTGGGTTGAGCGAGAGAGAGGGAAAAGGAAACTAACCATATGCCCATGAAATCTGAGTTAAGAAGGAGGCGTAGGATTAGGGGAAAGGGGTATGTCGAACGAGATAAATAGAAAGAGACTGTGTCCATGACAGTGTAGTTCGGCGTTCGTAAATCGGCATTTATAGGCCACTTCTAAGTGCGCTGCTGGGCAAGTTGGTGACTGAGCATATTTGAAGAAAATAGCGCAAGAGACGAGGCATGGAAGTAGTCAACACGACCGCCACTAACAACTGAATGTATTCCAAAGCATGAGCGTTTGAATGCACAGCGACAGATGCTCATGAAGGAAAAGAAGAATACCAGCGTTCGTAAACCACCGGTGTTCAACGACTGGCACTCGAACACTGGCGTTTGGAGCATGGATGAAAGAAGCGGAATAACGCCGTCGCGTTCCACTCTTAAAAGCGTAGCTTAAGCGTTCTGCCAACACCACCTAGAAGAAGAAGAGAGTGTTGGTTCCACATGGGTGTGTCAAGCGAGAGAGAGAGAGAGAGAAAGGGAGCACAACCATACCCATCGCAGAATAGTTTGGAGTTCCCAGTTCGTGGTTCATAGACTGGCGTTCATAAACCTCCGGCGTCGCACAACTGCCGCGTTGCGCGCTACTGCGCATGCGCGAGGAAAGTGCGCCGTGTGCATAAAAGAAAATTGGGACAAGCAAAGTTAAACCAAGCTCATGCTACGTATTTACTGGCATAGCAGAGCTAAGGCACTCCCAATTTTTTTCTTGTACATTTCTTGTACATTGTATTTTTTACATTGGTTTATAAGAAAGGAAAGGCGCACTATCTTTTTGACTTTCAAGGTTGTTCAAGCTGAAAACCTCCGTGATGCTGATGGCACGGAAATTAGGTTTTGGGGACAGAAAGCATTCTTACTTTTGAGTGTATCCACGGGATTGTGGACGCCTACACCTAATCATGTTTTCATATATTTCTTGTATATTGTACATTGGTATATAACTAAGGAAAAGCGCAGTATATGTCTTTGATGTCCAAGGTTGTTTAAGGTGACGTCCCATAACCCAGGGCTGCATCTCCGTTTTTTTAATTGCTTCACACTTGTTCGGTGGACACCTGAGCCGGGCCGCAAATGAAGGGAGGAAGGTGTGAGTGAAATTGGAAAGGGTGGTGCAACCGCGGTGGAATTTGGTGCCACGGCGAAATCACTGCATCGCGCCCAATGAAGCTTTCAAAAGTCAACAATGAATTTAAATACCCTTGTTCAACTACGTGTCGAATGAAACCAAAAGCGAGATGTTTCTTACCTCACTAAGCCTCCACGCGTTGCCGCGAACTGCGTTTATGTTTAAGGGGTGTGTTGCTTTGTATAATTTTGGTGTTTCGACAGCCTCTTAATAGAGTTTAAAGTTCGCGCTCGCTTTTGTGTGCTCTCTGCCCCCCCCTCCCCCCTCTTCCTTCCGTGCCTTTCATGTCGGTATGTCTGACTACCTTTCCCAAACGTTCACGCTTCTTGCCACAATAGCCGAGCACAGAGCTCATCTTCCATCTACTACACGGGCATATCGCGCAGCCGGCCAGCTGCGCAATAAAATTCAGGGGTACTTTGGCTCACTAAAGTGCTTCAAGGGGGAAGCCTTCCTCACCCCGCTGCTTAGGTATTGACTGCGAGGCCGTTTGTGATTGACTAGAATTATGACAGACACTGCGCCTTTTCTTTGTTGTCAACTAATTTTAAACGCCGCTGGTGCCTGCTGTACTGTTTCTATTTATATATACGCTCCGCGGGGCGGCGTTCGAGGAAGCGCCCGGATGGAATGCTTGACGGGGTCAGCTTCGTATATGCAAGAATGTCCTGGTGACGTCATCACCAGTCATGACTTCATGACCGGATGTGATGTCATTATCACTGCCGGTTATTAGAGATGGCCAAATATGACGCCATGACGACGTCATATGCAGGCATGCTGTCACGGCCGATGTCGTCACCATGTGATGGCTATGGACGTCAGCGTCTAACCATTACTAGTGGTTAGAGATAGTTACCATGATTTGCTCTCTCTGAGTACTAGTTAGTGTTATTAAACACCCCTTAACTAGTAAGTGATGGTTAGTGACATTTATGATGACTTCCTAATGTATGGATTCCTATGGGCATGTGCTTAAATATTTTATTATTAGAAGGAAATTATGAAATTATCATGACAATGCCTTAAATCATGTTGCGATATCATGCGGTTCTTATTAAGTATCGATTCAATGGTGGTTAGCATATGCAGATATAAGGCATGCACCCGAAATGCGGAAACATTTGGTAACGAAAGTATGAGGCAATATAGGTTCTCGCCTTAAAAAATAATTACCTTGCTTTACCGGAAAGGAAAGGCACCCTATCTGTCACACTTTTAAGGCGAAAGCCTTTAATGGCTCATGCTGTCGTGGACAAACTGTGTCCCCCTTTTGCGGCGTTTTGATTGGCCGAGGCGGGATGCGTCCCTGCGTCTGCATTGCTACACTTGAACGCGCGCCAAGGAACGCCACGTGACAGGTGCGATGTTGTACTGTCCAAACACGCAAAGCCCTTTATACTAAGTGGCTGCTAGGGGCAGAGGCACTTTATTTTTTACTTTTGTCTGCCTCGCCACAGAATATATCCAGACACGCTTGCCGGAGAATGTGTGATAGATACTATTCCTTTGCTTTCCTGTAAATAATTATTATTATATGTAACACTGCAACGAATGCCGTCAAGAGGATAACGATGGGAGGACAACTGTAGGATAGCCAGGGTAGGCTTTCGCCATTCTCCTCTTAAGAGACATCTAATGGACCCTCTAATTTTTTTTCCTGGGGACACTTGAACCGGAAGGGAGGAAAGTGGAACCGAAAGTGGAAAGACAGAAAGGGCAACTGGGTAATGAAGTGCTGCGGAGTAATATAGACCACCTTGGGATCTTTAACGTGAACTGATATCGCATAGCACGCGGACGCTTATTGGTTTCGCCTCAATCAGAACGCAGCCGCTGGATGTCGCGTTCGAACCCGGGAGTAGACGGGCGTCTTAACAACTGCGCCAGGACGGCGGGGTACCAGCCGTGCGACCAGAGCTCGAATTTCACCTATACCATGTCAACAAACGCTGTAGACACTTTCGCTCTCTCTGTCCTTCTCTCTCTTTTTCCATTTATCTCTGTGGTGCTCCGTCATGCGTGCCATAGTTGCTACTAGAGCTGCAATAAAGTTACGTGAACAAGATGCATGGTAAGCGTTGTGTAGCCAGACACATTGCGAACGCAGCATACGTTCCGCAGCAATTGCGCCGATTGTCACATAGGATGCCTATTGTCGTGACTTGAGACTGACGTAACGAAGCAGCAGTGAGGCTTTTCTTGTCTATGTGAAGCGGTTAGGGCGCGTCAGGTGTCCATGGAAAAAATGTGCGGCAGATACTGCGCCTTTCCGTTCTTGTTAGCGAAATTGTTATTATTGTTGCCAAGTTAGTTGTGGGTGGGCTGCAGCAACCTCTGCGTTGCGCACTTATCAGTCCAGGCCACATAATCGCAGGTAACAGCAAGTTACATTAACAGCCGCATGTGAGCCAAGGAGCGAGGTGAAAGTTTTAGAAAAAGAGTTGCCTGCCTCAAACGTGAGAGAAAAAATTTCACTTCGGTTTCGAATCGTTCTTACATTCTACGTCGTCTTGTTTTGTTATTATAGCTGCCAGCAAACGTCTAATCCGACTTACCCTCCTGGGGGACAACATTTTCTCTTAGGCGTTATCTGTGCCTTTTGAAGGGCTCCGCAAATGGTACGGAGTTTTGCTTTACATATGAAGGCGATGCCATAGCCGCAGCGCCGCCAGTCAGTACGCGCACGTGCGTGCACGCGGGGCAGGCGAAAGCAGTGCTATCCGCCTGCCTCTAAAATTTTAAAAACACAACGACTCACCGAAGCCGAGAGTTCGTCCCTAGCTTCACGGCGATAATCCAGACAGCACAAGCGATGTTAATCGGAGCTGAGCATGGAAACTATCTACCGCAGGAAGCGATCCGAAAACCGGCTCACTGGAGCTAGCCCTGCACACCACGTCCAGACATTGTTGCTGAGGGGAGATCAACAAGGGACAGCAGCGACAAGTGTTTTTCTCGCCTGCGCCGAAAGGTATTTTGAATGTCCACTTGTGCGAGGACCTCGTTCAGAGGTTCAATAAGAATGAGTTGAAATGTGTACAGGACTTCGGTGCTGGACGGTTTAAGGTCACTTTTAAGACCAAGCAGGCGGTCGATCGCTTCTTAGCTGATCCTGTCGGGCGCGTGAAGGATGCAGCGAATAGGTTTGAGTACCGCAGAGTCCGCTCTCGGTTATTGAGAGTGTTTGGGTTTCCGTCGGACTCGCCGACCGCTCAGCTTGTGTCGGAGCTCGAGGCGTACGGAAAGGTGTAGTCAAGGCAGCTGAAAAACGTTCCGGGGTTTCCGGACGTTGAAAGCGGTAGTCTCAGGATTAAGATGGGGATGGCTAGGCCAGTTCCAAACATTTTGATAGTCGGAGAGAGGATCGTGGTGTGCGAGTACGACTGAGTGACGCGCTTGTGCCGCTTGTGCAGGCGCGTGGGGCATCTTGCTTCAGCGTGTCCAACTCCTAACTGCAAGCGCTTCGCGCAGTACGGACATGAAGATTTCGTTATTTTTCCTCTTCTTCTTTTGCTACTTCTTCACCGGCTTCCATATTGCCACAGTACCACGCCGACTACTCGAAAACCTAGCGCAGTGTAGCTTTTCGTTACAATATTCCGGCCAATGCTTCACCCACAAGCAGACATTTCCCTGTAGCCTCAGATATATAACTTCTTCATGAAGAAATAGAAATAAGACCGAGAGCACTGCACAATTTGCATTTGATGGCGTTCACCCAACTGCATACTGCGCCTTAATTTCTCCAAAACCTGACTTAAACGGAGAGGCAGCACTAGGTTGTACGATGTCCACTCACGTTAAAGGCTCAGAGTTGGCCGAATTGCTCTGTAGCCATCCACTACGGTACCTCTTACTCTACGCTTCCAAGCCTATTTTGCTTGTCCCGTGCCTGACACATTATGTCACTTTCCTTTTACATAAACCAACGTCAATATTCAAGAAAAATTATCAAAACATCACCTTGACCTTGTTAGGTGTAGGTGTCTACAATTCCGTGGCGTCCACTTAAAAGTACTAAGGCTGTTTCTTTTCCGCGTAACCTAATTTGAATAATAATTATGAAAAAACCGCGGATTTTAAAGCGGATGTTTAAAGGTTGTCGCCTCAACATTCACAGCTTCCGCACTATAAACAGATTGAAGCCATTCCTAAACCCACCCAGCGTTAGTTACACTTAGTTTTTATTTCATTTTTTATTCCCCTATTATCAAAAATTGTTATGTTAATATTTGACAAGAATTTTTTTTATCAATCACCATCATCGCTATCCATCAATTTTACATGCGGTGCTAATGCTTCCATTATAATTCTTGGTTTGCAGGGAAGGAAAGGCGCAGTATCTGTGGCGCACATCTCGAAGGCCCGCTCAGACCTCGTGAAATAGGTCATTGGCTTTAACATAATGCTAATATATTCAAGAAAAGGTTTCTCCTAGATACTACAAGTAGCCGATAGAATAGCACTAAAAGGTAACCAGGGGGTTTTTCCCTGTCTTCATGAAGCAAAAAATATACAAAGGAACTAATTCACGCTGAATTGCTATGAAGAGACGAAAACCTCCTAATGAACGGCGCACGGCGATGCGTTTCTCAGCTGATCTTGATGGAGTCTAAACGCGTTAATTTTTGGTCAAAGCATGTAGTTGCCACAACAGCGGAGCCCACGCCAGTAGGCATGTTCCGTCTTCTACACGAGCATGACTACTGCACACACGTCAACACTTGTAGCTAACCAGCAGGAACGCATAGCAGGACAGCCAAATTCCTCAGGAAAATTAGATTTTCTTATCTGTGTACGTTGCACTGCTACATGTAATTAAAATTGGTTTGCAGGAAAGGAAAGGCGCGGTATCGCTCATACTTTCTCCAGCAAGTGTGATTTTGGACGGTGCACTATCGCTCCTGTCTCTTGGCTTTACTTATGGGGGGTTGGGGGGGCTTGCAGAAGACAGCAACACTAGACAAGAACCAATCTCGAGGAATCTTGCAGAAAATGACAGATCTCGCGCACCCATCTCGCTCAAAAATCTCGTGAACAACTCAAGCGCGGGGATTTGGTTACATGAATCTAGACATACTTTTGCCCTAAACGTTGTCAGAGCATCCAATCCGCCAGCAACCAACCGAAAAAATAAGCACATACTAAACCGCTCTGCTCCGCCGGCAGCGTGCTGTCAATCAGGTGCAAATATTCGCAATAGACTACAAATCGTCGCCCTAGACATTCTCATGGAAGTCAGTGGAAAAGAAGAGCTGAAACCGGTAGCGTCGACAACCAGTTAGTTCGACCCATAGTTTGACAAAAGCAAGCCTGAATACCCACATACACGCGACTGCTCCCTGCATACGTCGCTGGTAAAGAGGATATTGTCTATCAGGTTTAGCTGATGGTAGTTTTGGCTACCCTGTAGCTAAGCTGCCAATATGCTGGGCATTTGGAAACTAAAACCATACCAAACAGGTCTTGACTGTCATGAAGGAAGCTTTGTGGTCGTCCGAAGCCCTGCACTACCAGGACTTGTTGTTGTTGTCCTCTAATTTGATGGCACATGCCCACACAGGGGGATCGGCCAAGAATTGGGGTGCAGAGATATTAGATTTTGAGATGTATAACTACATCGCCAAAATAAATAAAAATAAAGCTCGGTTAAGGTGTCCGCGGATAATTGCAGCAAATACTGCGCCTTTTCTTTGCTGTCAACTATTTTTAAGCCCCGCTCATGCCTGCTGTACTGCGTCTATTTCTATATGCTCTGTGGTGCGGTGCTCACAGAAGCGCCAAATAAAGGGCGCCGCACGGAGGCCGGGATCGAACCCCCGGCGGGGTCAGCTTCATATATGCGTTAATCTCCTGGTGACGTCATCACCAGTCATGACGGAATGTGACGTCGGTATCACTTGTGGTTAATTAGTAATCGCCGTAAGGGACACCATGATGATGTCCATCCGGTCATGATGTTATGGCCGATGACATCACTACGTGATGGCGTCATAGTCAGTCATTTGTCATTACTCATGGCGATTTATTCATGAGTAATGACAAATAAAATGAGTTAATGACTATTAGATCATTAGTTAATACTGGTCAGTGCAACGTAGGATGAGGGGGTTGAGCTGGTGGGGCTAAGATGGGGGCGGAACTGGTTACGAGATTGACGGCGACGCCAACAGTTACGACGACACGGAACGCGGGAGCGGGCGCCAAAGAGCTGCACTCTAAAATTTTAGAGGGCACATTGGACCACTAAAGTATGATGCGGCGAAAGCCGTTATAGAGCGGTGGATCGTAGCCCTCCACTACGACACCTCTATCAACACTCTCTTCTTTCATTCCCGCCTTCCTCTCTTCCTTTGAGGTGTGGTACATGTGTCCGCGGAGAATTCTGACCGATAGTGCGCCTTTTCTATCCTGTGAATCAATTTCAAACGCCGCTGCTGCCTGCTGCACTGACGCCTTCTGGACATCTGAGCATTCGTCTTTTCGCTGTGTGGTGCGGCGTTCAAGCAAGCGGCAAATGAAAGCCTCCGCACGGACGCCCAGCCGGAATAGTTTCGTATAGGCACGAATCGCCTGGTGACGCCATGACCTGTCGTGACGGTACATGGCGCGCCCCTTGACGAACAAACCAGCATTTGATAGAACGCATCAAAGTTCACCGGTGTTCTATAATTTGTTTACAGCAAAGGAAAGGCGCTTTATCTGTCGCTTGCGGAGTCCCGCTATCATCCTTACGACAGACACGGGGAATTATGAAGAGCGCTTCACGATCCGGGACATGACGCCGGCAATTTGGCGACCATTTGTGCTGGAACTGCCATTTTTTCTTTTTCGAAGCCAATCTTCTTGTTGTCTTCACCTCTGATACCTTGCTTGGATCTTCGCTGACACCAAGCTCATCCTCCACCGGATGCTTCAAAGGCGTGCTGCTGTCCATGGAGACCTCTGATGTTGCTGAGTCTTCCACTACCCCTTTCTCCCCTTTCTAGACAGTAACGTAATAAAGCAAACTCAACGAATATATATACAATCAGCCTCTAAGACGTTCTTTTTTATACTGTCATGTAGTGGTGACAAGGTCGACGACACAAATGAAGGGACGATGATTGCACGGAAGAAACTCTTTATTGGGCTGACTTGAGCCCGCAAAAGAACTAAGCAACAAACGTGCTCGTCGATCCTCGAACAAAGAATGCCCGTCACACTCGTCAACGCTCAATTTAAAGGCTGCTCAGAACAATCTAGATAACGTCGCAAACAGCTACCAGCACAAGCTGGAATCATTGTAGAAACACACACGAGTGGCCGGAATCTTCGGGACAGATCTGGGTGCATCTTGCGCTACAACGAAACTGATAAAGGTGTGACTCGCGACATCGAGCATTAACAAACAAAGAATACAGAACTGATACGCGATACAGAATCAGAGTGATAAGGCCGTGTGGCGGCGGCTATTAAAAAACAACAAATACAGTTTTGAAGGTTTCGCGGCAATACTTCACACATCAACCTTTTTTGTCATAACGTGGCTTCCTACAAAA
Source organism: Amblyomma maculatum (assembly GCF_055883805.1). Taxonomy (NCBI): domain Eukaryota; kingdom Metazoa; phylum Arthropoda; class Arachnida; order Ixodida; family Ixodidae; genus Amblyomma; species Amblyomma maculatum. Next base: position 21,181,163 of record NC_139344.1, read on the forward strand.
GGGACTTTTGTGCCATGGTCAGTAGACTGTCGCGTGTGTCAGCAACCAGAAACTATTGATGTTAGATGATTGCCTCGTGTATTGCCTTGATGCAGTGTTTTTTTTTCTCGCGACATTCTTCAACGGACTCTCAAAAAGAGCATTGATATTGCGCCTTATACTATCAGATTTTTGCCTACAATGGAAGCTTCTGAGGCGCCATGTGACCTTTTTGTGCTCATGGGACTTTTTAGCCTGTGGAAGAGCCACATCACAAATCGCCACGTAGACCCACCACGTTCATCGAAGTATCTGTTGAGACACGATGCGCTATGATGCGGGAGTAATGCTACGCACGAACGACCTCCTGCCTGGTTACCTTTACTAGATGCATATATATGTTTCCCGGAATTTGGTGTCAGACCAAAGTGAGGGCTAGATGCTGGTATAACTGTGTGTTGGCAGATTGCGGAATGCGACCTGGTTAAATTGTTCGAAGTACTTCTATGCAATAACGAAAAAAAAAAATCTGTAGGATAGCGCAGTTGGTAAAGCGCTAGGCTGAGGTCCAAAAGGTTGAGGTTCGATTCCCGAAGGTGGCAAGGTTTATTAATTTATTTTTAACTCTCGCTCTCGAAACCGTGACACTTCTGCTCACAACCTTCTGTCGCAACGATAAGGCATAAGCGAATTTCGCATTAAAATGTTTCCGACGACTCGGCGTATTCCACGCCTGCGATATTTGAACGCCGTCTAGCTGCGCAATGAATAAATAAATTGCTTTAACGGAAAGGAAAGGCGCCGTATCTGTCACTTTATTCTGAAGACACCTGGACCGGCAAAGAGGAAAGTGGGAGTGAAAGTGGAAAGAGAGCAAGAGGAACCGTAGTGGAGGGCTGAGGAGTAACTTCGACCACCTGGAGATCTTTAACGTACACTGACATCGCACAGCACACGGACGCCTATTGGTTTCGCCTCCATCCAAACGCCGCCGCTGGCGGTCGCGTACAAACGCGGGTACTCCGTAACAGTAGTCGGGTGTCTTAACCACTGCGCTCGGCGGCTGGGCTATAGCTGTGCAACCGGAGCTCGGGTTTCACCGACGTCATGAGAAAAAACGCCGTGGGCTCTCTAGCTATCTGTACCTCTCTCACTGTTTTCCATTCTATCTCTCTGATGTTGCGTCCTGGGTGCCATGTTTCTGTAGAGCTGCAATGACGTCACGTGAATAAGCTCCGTAGCACGCATTGCGGATCCAGACTCTTTGCGAACACAGCATACTTTCGGCATCAATTACGCCGATTGTCGAATAGCATGCCTATTCTGGTGACGTGGTACTGACGTAAGAAAGGAGCACCCAGGCTATTCTTGTCTATGTGGTGCAGTTAGGGCGCATCAGGTGTCCACGGTAAAAAAAAGGTACGGCAGATACTGCGACTTTCAGTTCTTGTCAGCCAAACTGTTGTTGTTATCATTTCCATGTAACATGTGAGTGGGGGCAGCGGCCTCTGCGTTGCGGACTTAGCAGTCGCAGGAAAAAGAAACTTATATTAACAGACGCATGTCAGCCAAGGAGCGGGTGGAAAATTAAGGAAAACGTTTTTCCTATCTTAAGAGGAGAAAAAGCTTGACTTTAACTTCGACTCTTCTATATGATATACGTCGTCTTGTTACGCAGAATACAACGGCCAGAAAACTGCTCATTCGCCTTCCCCTTGTGGGGAACATTTTTTCGGTGGCGTTGTAGACTCTTGAAACGCTCCGCGAATGGGACGGAGTATTGCTTTACATAAAAATATGTGGTATTCATGGAACGGCTTCGTGAGTCGTACGGAGTTGTCTCGATTCAAAATTAGCTATAAACGGAATACGTGAAGTCAACATTGGTTAACGAATGCCTACCCTCACTCCGCGTTTCTGATCTCTTACTAACAGCTTTTGTTTCTCTAGCGAGAAACTAATCATCTCGCTGTTCGTCCTTATTCTTAGCTTCCCTGCATGAATGAGCAACAGTATCGATTACGGTTTACGCACAGTGGCTTATGTTTGAAGTCTGCGCAAACGCAGCCGTCAAGCTGGTCGTATATCGAAAAATGTGGTATACGCCTACGCTATGTTAACAAACTGCAGCCGATTTAGCTTAGCTGGGAAAATGCAGAAGTAAATGGGTTAACAATTGTCACTCTTGTGAAGTTTTGGGTACCCAAATGCGCGGCTAGTTCAGACGTTTTATAGCCTTAACAATTCTCGGGGTGTCTAATCGAAGGCATCGTTCCATATTTTAGGCCACCAGCGAGCGGGTGCCGCCTCTGATGGCCACGTGTGTGCGCCGCACCACTTTCTGATTGGGCACGTGGATTTGACACGCCGCTTTCTAACTGAGTACATGTATAAGACGACGGGATGTAGCGTGTATAGCACAAGAGTACAGCTGTTAAACACGGCGGCTGTTCGGCGACAGCGAATCCGTAGTTCTCCATTTGGCCAGCGAATCCCATCTGTTCGCTCCACCGCTTTATAGAAGCCCAAACGTGGCGATATTATCCACGCGAGAGTGTACTGGGATCGCTGTACCGAAAAGGGGGCACCCTACCACTCAACTGACGGGGTGAATTTGGTATCGTTCCGAATGTGTTAAAAAAAAAAGAAAAAAAGAAAACGTCATGACGGGAGGTGGTGTTATGCAAATTGCTCTGCCCTCTTAGCATCCATGTGCTACTGAAAATAGAGATTCCTTTACGGTAGGCCTTCTAATCGACGCCATATTCATACGCAGACATGGACAGCATTTTGCGAGATGGAGGAGCAGGATTGGAAAGCAGCTTAGGCGTCACCGGGCGGCGATATGATAGTGTTGATTGATAGACTAAACTTTAATGTCCAACGGATAAGGTGATCTATACCACCCCCCGACACGCAGGGCAGGGGCAGGTGCCCCCGCCTCAGATGCAGGCTGCCAGGTCATGGGTCCCAGCAGCCTCTTCAGCCAGTTGGACGATCAGGAGCTGGAGCTCAGGGTCCGAGCTGCGCAGCAGGGTGTCGGAGGTGTCTCGACTGCCTATATTGTGCGTCCCCCTGGGAGAATACGGGCATTCCCATGTTATGTGACCGAGGGTCCCTCTCTCCCCACAAAGATTGCACTTATCACTTCTAGCCTCAGAAAACATGTGGTTCGCCATAACCAGGTGCAGATATTGTATGTTTGCAGTCGCCGCCACGCGACTGCTTGTCTGCTGTTTAAATTCGGGTCTGGCGTGGGAGGATGCGCTAGGGATGACTGAGCGCATTCGAGTCCTCTTTTCGCCTGGATGACTGTCGGAGCGCTTGTTTCTAGAGGGGGAGGCTTCTCCCGAAATTCGTTGCTGGTGCTTGCTGACCATGTCGTCTTTATCGCATATTTAAGAAATGTTGCTGTCTCGCATTTTTACCTGCTCTCTTTCGGTGATTAGTTGTGCTGGTGTGTGTGTATATATATATAAAAATTAAAAAAAAAGACATAAAGTACCATCCCCAACGCTTTCCTTGGAATCGCCGACTGTTGGCTTCTTTCCTACATGTATTACTACGAGCACCCTCATTTCCCCTTAATTGATCTGCTCGTTTATATATATATATTGTGTGTGTGTGTGTGTGTGTGCGCGTGTGTGTGCGCGCGCGTGTGTGTGTGTGTGTGTGTGTGTGTGTGTGTGTGTGTGTGTGTGTGTGTGTGTGTGTGTGTGTGTGTGTGTGTGTGTGTGTGTGTGTGTGCGTGTGTGTGTGTGTGTGTGTGTGTGTGTGTGTGTGTGTGTGTGTGTGTGTGTGTGTGTGTGTGTGTGTGTGTGTGTGTGTGTGTGTGTGTGTGTGTGTGTGTGTGTGTGTGTGTGTGTGTGTGTGTGTGTGTGTGTGTGTGTGTGTGTGTGTGTGTGTGTGTGTGTGTGTGTGTGTGTGTGTGTGTGTGTGTGTGTGTGTGTGTGTGTGTGTGTGTGTGTGTGTGTGTGTGCGTGCGTGCGCGCGTGTGCGCGTGTGCGCGTGCGCGCGTGTGTGTGTGTGTGTGTGTGTGTGTGTGTGTGTGCGTGCGTGCGCGCGTGTGCGCGTGCGCGCGTGTGCGCGTGTGCGTCCGTTGTCACCAAGAGGAATACAGCCGTTGTTAGAGAAGCGGAGTTCTTTCCATAGCCCGTGGTTCGTCTAGTGTTTGCGCTCACCGGTCTTCATAGAAAAAAACTAAACTTAATAACTGTCGGCAGAATGATGGTGGTAAAACGGTTTAGCATATTTATGATAATTTATGCCGTCTCGCATCATCCCTTCGCATGACAGTCCACAAGAGCTCTTTACCACATGTGGCATTTCAGCTAACCAACATTGCATAGATCCCAGGAGAGACATTGTGCAGGCTACGTATAGCCGCACGATAGGTGTAGAGAGGAAAAGTTAAATTTGGAAGGAGGAGGGGAAACCCGGCGTGCACTAGTGTTCAAAACAGCTACTCAGCACGGGGAAAGCCAACCGAGGATCTTGTGGCTTCCCTCAACTCCAAAGTTACATTCTTTGCAGAAAAAAACAATCTGCCTTCGAGCTCGTTCGAAGCCAGGAATTCTTCATGAAAAGCGAGATGATGATAATGAGCAGGAGGAGACACCACTGTAATGCCATTCTGTGTTCCCGCAGAATATGACTGCCTCTCACCAAGTATCACACCGGCCCATGATTCTTATCGCGCATCTTGTGACTGAAGTGCAGCGCCCCCAGCTTTCGCTCTGGATAAGTGTAAGGAAATGTGACCGCGGGGCCACGCCGCCGTTCCGCGAGCCGAAGACGAAAACGCACGCGTAAATCTAGCGAAGCCCGGCCGATCGAACGAGTTTCCTGCGCCCGTTTCACGCACGTTGTTTTGTTTACGTTTTGTTAAAGTGCACACTACTTATTTTGCCGAGCACCCACATCGGACAAGCCATGTCTACCAATAAGGGAAAAAAATAGCTGTGGATTAGCATGCGGTTAAACCTGGAGTTACGCTAAAGCAATCTGCGTGCTACGCTTAAGTTGAGCTTCAAAGTAAAGACATGCCTTTTGCGAATAGTAGCTTAGTCTGAGGTTTCAGCTTTGTTTACGCCATAGGGAATCACTTCACGTATGAGCACCCCTTGCCTCTCGTCGTTGACCATTCTGGTGTAGAAGACTTCTTTTGGTATGACTTCGCTTCTACGTCGAACTCCGAGGCACACCGCCGTCACAATGTTCGAACGAGCCTTGTGTCCTAGCAACTCGCTCTTGTCGTTTTCCTCTACCAACTACCGAGATATCTGTTGTCTTCTTCTTCTTGTTCTTATTACTCATATTTTACTTTTTCTTCTTTTCCTTCTTAGTCTACTTTCTTTTTATTCTTTTTCCTCATCGTCTTCTTCTTCTCCTACTTGTGCACCGTCTTCCATATTGCCACGCTGCCACGCCGACTACTTGAAACCTACCGCTGTGTAACTTTTCTTGTAATAGAAATAAGATCGAGAGCACTGCACAATTTGCATTTCATGGCGTTCATCCAACTGCATACTGCACACTTATTTCTCGAAAACCTTACTTAATCGGAGAGGCAGCACTAGGTTGTACTATGTTCACTCACGTTAAAGGCCCAGAGTTGGCCGAATTGCTCCGTAGCCTTCCACTACGGTATCTCTTACTCTACGCTTTCTAGCCTATGTTGCTTCTCCTATGTCTGGGACATTATGTGCTTTTCCTGTTATATAAACTAATGAACAATATTCAAGAAAAATTATCATAACATGAGCTTGACCTAGTTAGATATAGGTGTCCAGAATTCCGTGGCGTCCACTCAAAAGTATAAGGCTGTTTCCTTTCCGCGAAACTTAATTTAAATAATAATTATGAAAAAACCATGGATTTAAAAGCGGATATTAAACGGCTGTCGCATGAACATTCACAGCTTCCGTTTTATCAATCGATTGAAGCCATTCCTAACCTCCCCCCCCCTCCCAAGTGTTTTACTTCAGTTACTTCAGCTTTATTTCATTTTTTATTCATTATTTTAATATTTCATAAATATTTTGGTATTAATTACCATCATCACTATCTATCATTTTTTACATGCGGTACTAATGCTTCCATTATAGTTCTTGGTTTGCAGGAAAGAAAAGGCGCAGTGTCTGTGACGCACATCTTTAAGGCCCGGTCAGACCTCGTGAAATAGGTCATTTACATTAACAGCATGCTAATATGTTCAAAAAATAGTTTCTCCAAGATACTTCAAGCAGCCTATAGAATACCTCTAAAAGGCAACCTGCGCGCTGTTTCTCTGTCTTCATGAAGCAAAAAATATTCAAAAGAACTATCTCACGCGCAATGCTATGAAGAGACGAAAGCCTCACGGTGAACGGAGCACGGCGATGCGTTCCTCAGCTGATCTTGACGGAGTGTAAACGCGTTGACTTTTGGTCAAAACATGTAGTTGTCACAACAGCGGAGCCCACACCAGTAGGCATGCTTTGTCTGCTACACGAGCATGACTACTACACACACGTCTTCAACACTTGTAGCTAACCAGCATGAACGCAGAGCAGGACAGCCAAATTCCTCAGGAAAATTAGATGCTCTATTAGATGTCTCTTAAGAGGATAATGGCGAAAGCCTTTACCCTTCGGCTTCTACCAATTGCCTTTCATTGTTTGGCTCCTATCCGCGTTGGTTGCACTGCTACATGTAATTATGATTGGTTTCGAGGAAAGGAAAGGCGCACTATCTGTCATACTTTCTCCTGCATTTGTGATTTTGGACGGTACACTATCGCTTCTGTTGGGGGGCTTTCTTTAGCGTGCGTTTAGGTGGGGAATTGCAGAAAACAGCAATGCTAGATAAGAACGCATTTCGCGGAATCTTGCGGAATATGACAGATCTCTCACACAGATCTGACGCGCAAATCTCGTGCACAACTCTCACGCAGGGGATTTCGTACCATGAGCCTAGAAATGATTTCGCCCTAAAAGATCTCGGAGTATCTAAGCCGCCAGCAACCAACCGCAAAAAATAAGCACGTATTAACGCTCCGCTGAGCCGGAAACATGTTGTCAGTCAGGTACAAAAGGTTCTCAACAGGCAACAAATTATCGTTCTAGTCAATCTCATGGAAGTCAGTGGAAAAGAAGTTCTGAAACCAGTAGCGCCCATAGCGCGTTGATTCGACCTAGATTGACAAAAAGCTAGTCTGAATACCCACATGCACGGACGCCTGGATCTGACACCAAGCGGGGTCAGCTTCGTATATGCATGAATCGCCTGGTGACGTCAGCTCCTGTCGTGACGGTACGTCGCGCGCCCCTTGTCGAACACAACATGCATCTCATTGCATGCATCAATGTTCACCGGCGTTTTATAATTTGTTTACAGGGAAGGAAAGGCGCAGTATCTGTCACTCGAGCACTCCCGCTATCATCCTCACGATAGACAAGGGGAATTATGAAGACCGTTTCACGATCCGGTGCGTGGTGCAGGTGGTCAAGCGCTGGGCTGAGGATCCAATGGATGGAGATAGGATTTCCCGTGGAGACATGTTTTATTAATCTATTTTGAACCCTCACTCTCGAAAGCGCGACACCTGTGCTGACAACCTTCTGCTGACAAGCTTCAGTCGACCGCCTTCTGGCGACAATGATGACCAACAAAGTGCTGTCGCCTTAAAATGCGACTGTGCGAGCAATGCCGTCCCGCTAGAAAAACATGAGCCTGAAAACCGGAATGGAAAGGAAGAAAGCAATGCGACAGGATTAACACATGAGAACGTGAAGTAAACGCCAACATTTAAGCAGCAGAACGTGGAGGATAAACTTAAAAACCACCGTTTAACACATGTCGAACAACACCAAAACCAAAAAGACAACCAAGACACAGCACAGACACAGCACAGACACAAAAAATTGAGCCTCTATACAACGAGCCCTAGACCTTGATGAGAGGCAGGAAACAACTCCTAATGGCTACTGATACCTTGAGACCACTCACGTTTGGCCAAGAAACTTAGCTCTTGCTTCGAAGGGAATATCGCTGCAACACTGATACATTTTTTACTTCTCTGATCGTTTGCTGTGCTTCTAATGTTTCCTAGGTTTGCTTGTCATGGTGCCCGTAGACATGGAATAATTGACGTCAATTGCTGATTGCGTCAACTTCCCGTTATGTTCCCTGAGACGTTCACTAGTGCACCTTCCTGTGTGGCTATATGTAGCTTGCGCCATATGTTAGCCGAATATTGTAGACACAGGCTTCTCAGCAGGCTGCAAATCTGTTCACGTGTTTTAAGGGCCATTGCGGGTTGGCATTCTTGCCGGGCAGGTGTTCTTGCAAAGCCTTGAAAGCTTGACGGGAGCCGAGCAACAACATTAGAGTCCTTTACCGCTTACGGCTACCGCCTACCGCTACCGTGCAAGCGTCAGTACGCATGCGCAGATCATCTCGAGGGCGACAGATGGCGCCACGTTCCTGTTAAAGTTCTGCGGACTCCACACGAAGGGATCTATCAGCGTGTGCTGTGCTGACGGCGCGCGGTAGCGGTAGACGGCCGCGGGAAGTGGCAGCGCTAAACGAATAGCCTCTATTGACGTTCGTGCGTGCTCTGATCTTTATTTTGGTTGTCAGAAACCGCTTGTATATACGGTATCAATTCCACCTTAGTTTTTCTCGAGTACCACGGGTTTCTTCTTCTTAGGTTCCCCCTTAGCTTTGGCGCTCAAACGAGTCTCAATTTTCAGCGCAGGCTTTCAGCTACTGAAACTGACATGTTACCTGGGTAGCCCGGGAAGTTGAGACTCGTGATGTTGAAGCCTAAGCTCATTTTCATCGAATGATGGCGAGACTTCTTGAGTGCGACAGCGAAGCCATGTTGCCCCACAGCTCTCTGCACAAATTTCGAGTGAGAAGACTCGTTTGGGAAAAGACCAATGTTAGCCCTCGGCTCAAAGCCACCTCCGCTGTGTGGTCCTCTGCAAACGTGAGACGGAGATCCAGAAACCTAATGGATCATACTGAGGGAAGTTCATGGGGGAATCGCAGTGGTTCTAGGACAATCTTGAAGTTTTATACTGCCAACAAAATTTGGAGGACGCTTAAGCTTCGCCTTCAAGAGTGGAACGCGATAGCGTTATTGCACCTCGTCGAGAAAACTTACTAAACGCAAGGGTATTGGGGCATCCTCGCACCGGTACCCGCGCGGCCCGAAGGGGAGAAGTGGTTGAGCGAAGATAGTGATCTAAAGAAAGGAAAGACGATTGATTCTACAACCTGTGAGGGTGCACGGCGAAACGTCAGGGGCGAGTGGCGCGCCACGTGTCGGGGCAGCGCCGCACATTGCGAGGAGGGGTTCTTCTGTGTTTGCCGCAAGATGGCTCTGCATGTGCGCAGAGCGCAGAAGAAATGTAGCGGAAACGTACTTCGCTACTCGTGTAACTGCAACTTCTGTAAGTAACATGCTCATAATTACCAAATATACACTGCAGTATAAAGTTCTACGGCATGTTTCTAAGGCAACACCGCATTCACTACAAGCGCTTTTGTACCGCTATCAAGCATCGAAATACATGCGCGAAGTTGTCTTGCCTTTCAGAATGTTGCATGCGCGTTTTTCAATGGAATACTTGAGCAAAGTGTGTAAGAAGAAGCTGTACAAAGTTCTTCTGGATGTGATGATACCGTTGCCGATTTACCGTGCACCACACCGTGGAGGCCCCGGACAGGATGTCTTAAAGCGTGTGAAAAAGATGCCAGTTAGGCCTTCAGTTAAAACGTTCTTCTTTAAGCTACATTCCAACACGTTACCTGTTAAAACCTGGTTACATGAAAGAGGCTTATTCGTTCCCTGGACAACAGACTGTCTCCTTTGCAAAAAACCAGAGACAATCGAGCACGTCTTTCTGGATTGCTGGGACCCAGTCTTTCACTGGGATGTTCTCCAGAGAACACTAAAGAAAGACCTTCCGTTAGATCCGTATGGCATACGGTTCCTTCCAGTCGAGAGTGAGGGTATTCCTTTGGATTTAGTCATGGTCTTGGGCCTCCACAGCCTGTGGAAAACAAGGATGCAAGTGCAACATGCAGATGTCAATACGCGTTCTGTACGCGAGAACTTTATCGAGAGTGTGCTGCTCCTTAGAGAAACGTATCGGGTGCTTTCTGATCCACCTGACTGGATCAGTGTGCTCGATGAACTGGCTGTCCTCAAAAAATTCTAAACCTTTCGTGACAGCCGAAGTCTGGTTGTTGCGAGTTTTACCATTATTGTGGATCTTTTTTGAATTGATGTGAACTCAACACAGGCAATAAAGAAAAAAAAAAACTCGTGGCTGAGTGGCAGCGTCTCCGTCTCACACTCCGGAGATCCTGGTTCGATTCCCACCCAGCCCATCTTGGAACTTGCTTTTTATTTATGAAGTGCATGTTTATTTATGAAGTGCATGCCGGGATTTATCGCTCACTGGACGCCGACGACACCGGCTTTTCTGCGACACGAGCTGCTTAACGCTACCGCCTTAATAACTTTCTTTTGGGATTCCACTATATGGCTAGGTAATCATTGACATATCTAAACAGCTCGGTGATGTCGTCCCGGACTGTAATACTTCTTCTCTTCGTTACTTTCGCCAACATCTTGCGATGCCTTTTCTTATGTCACCAAATAATGTTTCTAGGCCTTCACTTTTGGTAGCCCTGAGTTTACTTCAAACCAAGCCGTTCTATGCGGGAAACATACCCGTGCCGTCAGTGAGATACATACATCATCATTTCTGTCCCCACGCGTCGCTGTGGGCTTCGGAGAAGCCTCAAGCCGAAGCGGTTTTAATCACTATTTGCGTCATTGTTTGAAATGATAGCGCTGTGATATTTCGCATGCCTAACCTGTAAGCTGTAATCATTCGGTTGCTTGAAAGTCGCCAAAAGCTTCAACCGGTGCAGTTCACCTGTCAGTGTTTTGTTGAGAAAAACGCTTCCAGGTTATTAGAGTCACTATTCTCGATGTTCTAGACCAACCGGTCGAGCTTGAGATGCTTACGATGCTTTTTCGCTTGAGGTCTCTATTTGGCTAGTACTACGCCAGTACGTTGAATAAAACCAGACCCTAGGGCAGAAAGTACTTGTTCATTGAACAAATTTAAAGGCAACACAGGAAACCCACCTGCTTTATTCGTTGAGAGATGTCAAACACTGTTTTCCCTCAAAACAGAGGACACTCGTGCCAAAGTAACACGAGGGCGTGGCCTGTTACAACACATAACCATGTCCACTACTTCTTCGAAATGCACTGGTCACTAGCCTTGTCAACGGGCAGTGGATCGGGCGCACTCGTACTTGGTTCTGAACCAAAATCGTGGCCGAGGCGAAGCATTTGTGTCACATCTTCGGGATAAGCTGACGTGCACCTGGATGTGTAACTAACTTGAGCTGGACGGCTTCTTAGGAGGTATCAACCAGTGTAGCTGTGCCAATTGGCGATGCAAATGCACTTGGTAGTCCGAGAAAGCAGACTGGTAAACTCATTCCATTTTATAGATGCTCTACCAGGGCGTCACTTCAAAAGTGGGTGACATGAAAGCAGCCTCTGAAGAATTTTCCCTGCGTCCGCCACTCATACCTGAGGATCCTGCAGATCAAGGAAACCGCCGAAAATCGCCTTAACTGACAAAGGAAAACCCTGAAGCAAATGCAAAATCAACGGGCGCGTGCTTGACATCCGGCACTGGCAGTCAAGGAAACTAGAACACATGGATCTAAAAACTGAAGAGAGAAATAGCCCGATGTACAAGAAATGTTATCAATAAGAGTGAACGTTTGGGCAAGTTAGTCAGACATACTTGACATGACAGGCGTGGCAGAAAGAGACGAGGACAGAGAACACCCAGACAAGCGCCAACTTTCAACTTTATTAAGATGCTGTCGAAGAGCCGAATTTATAAAAAGCAACAGACCCCTTAAACATGAAAACCACAATTCGCGGCAACACTTGGAGACTAAATACGGTAAGAAACAACATTTCGCTCATGAGCACTAGATCTGCTATCAAGCAAAGAATGGATCCCCGCACTTGGGAAACCCTTCAGTACAAAAAGCAACACCCGAATCATCAAACAACGAATGGACCCCAAAATGCAAGCCAGCAAGGCGAGGAAGGCTTTACAAAATATTTGCACACAGAAGATTAGAAACACTATGACATTTCATTTTAAACCTAACACGAGCTTACCCCCGAGAGAAAAAGAAATGAAAACTTAAAAAAAAAAAACATTATTGTAATAACTGACATTGAAAAAACAAAGTACCGCGAAGGGATTAACGCATGACAACGTGAGGGGACACTTCAACAATAACGCGGCAGAGCTTGATCAATGAATTTAGAACCACCGTTTAACAGGGTTTCGATAAAACCAGAAAGCTAAACAGGCACCAAAGACATGGCAGAGAAACGGCAGAGCACCGCGACGAGATTGATAATGAGAACGAAGACTGAACCGGCTACAATGACAGGGCAAAACGTGTAGGGGTGTAAACATTGCTTGAACCTAGTGATAGAGCGAAAGTTTTTGTTTCAGCCATAGGCTGTTTAAAACCCGCGTTTCAATCCGCGTTCTTTTAAATATTTTTTTTTATTTAAATATGCTTTGGGGAAAGGAAGGAGCCTTATGCTTTTGTGGGGACTCCACGGAATTGTGGACACCAGAACCTAATCAGGTCGAGATTCATATTTTTGTAGCGTGAGCTACACTGCGCGGATTGGAAGGAATTCGCGTGTCCTCTGCGCCGACCAAGCTGCGCATGCGCGAGAGCCACGCTACCTCACAGGGATACAGTTGCCGCCCTGCCGCCGCAACCCCTGCAGAATAAAAGGAGAAAGGGTCGGTCGAGCGAGAGAGAGGGAAAAGGAAACTAACCATATGCCCATGAAATCAGAGTTAAGAAGGAGGCGTAGGATTAGGGGAAAGGGGTGTGTCGAACGAGATAAATAGAAAGAGACTGTGTCCATGACAGTATAGTTCGGCGTTCGTGAATCGGCATTTATAGGCCACTTCTAAGTGCGCTGCTGGGCAAGTTGGTGACTGAGCATATTTGAAGAAAATAGCGCAAGAGACGAGGCATGGAAGTAGTCAACACGAGCGCCACTAACAACTGAATGTATTCCAAAGCGTGAGCGTGTGAATGCACAGCGACAGATGCTCGGGAAGGAAAAGAAGAATACCAGCGTTCGTAAACCACCGGTGTTCAAAGACTGGCACTCGACCACTGGCGTTTGGAGCATGGATGAAAGAAGCGGAATAACGCCGTCGCGTTCCACTCTTAAAAGCGTAGCTTAATCGTTCTGCCAACACCACCTAGAAGAAGAGGGTGTTGGTTCCACATGGGTGTGTCAAGCGAGAGAGAGAGAGAGAAAGGGAGCACAACCATGCCCATCGCAGAATAGTTTGGAGTTCCAAGTTCGTGGTTCATAGACCGGCGTTCGTAAACCTCCGAGGTCGCACAACTGCCGCGTTGCGCGCTACTGCGCATGCGCGAGGAAAGTGCGCCGTGCGCATAAAAGAAAATTGGGACAAGCAAAGTTAAACCATGCTCATGCTACGTATTTACTGGCATAGCATAGCTAAGGCACTCCTAATTTTTTTTCTTGTACATTTCTTGTACATTGTATTTTTTACATTGGTTTATAAGAAAGGAAAGGCGCACTATCTGTCTGACTTCCAAGGTTGTTCAAGTTTGAAACCTCCGTGATGCTGACGGCACGGAAATTAGGTTTTGGGGACAGAAAGCATTCTTACTTTTGAGTGTATCCACGGGATTGTGGACGCCTACACCTAATCATGTTTTCATATATTTCTTGTATATTGTACATTGGTATATAAGTAATGAAAAGCGCAGTATATGTCTTTGATTTCCAAGGTTTTTTAAGGTGACATCCTAACCCCCAGGGTTGCCTCTCCGTTTTTTTAAGTGGTTCATAGGAAAGGTAAGCCGCAGTATCTGTCACACTTGTTCGGTGGACACCTGAGCCGGGCCGCAATTGAAGGGTTGGTTGGTTGGTTTGTGGGGTTTAACGTCCCAAAGCAACTCAGGCTATGAGAGACGCCGTAGTGGAGGACTCCGGAAATTTCGACCACCTGGGGTTCTTTAACGTGCACTGACATCGCACAGCACACGGGCGCTTTTGCTTTTCGCCTCCATCGAAAAGCGGCCGCCGAGGCCGGGATTCGATCCCGCATCCTTGGGAGCAGTAGTCGAGCGCCGTAACCACTGCGCCACCCCGGCGGGGTGCAATTGAAGGGAGGAAGGTGTGAGTGAAATTAGAAAGGGCGGTGCAACCGCGGTGGAATTTGGTGCCACGGCGGAATCACTGCATCGCGCCCAATGAAGCTTTCAAAAGTCAACAATGAATTTAAATACCCTTGTTCAACTACGTGTCGAATAAAACCAAAAGCGAGATGTTTCTTATCTCACTAAGCCTCCACGCGTTGCCGCGAATTGCGTTTATGTTTAAGGGGTGTGTTGCTTTGTATAATTTTGGTGTTTCGACAGCCTCTTAATAGAGTTTAAAGTTGGCGCTCGCTTTTGTGTGCTCTCTGTCCCCGCCTCTTCTTTCCGTGCCTTTCATCTCAGGTATGTCTGACTACCTTTCCCAAACGTTCACGCTTCTTGCCACAATAGCCGAGCACAGAGCTCATCTTCCGTCTATATCTACTGCACACACGTCTTCGGCGATTGCAGCTAACCAGAATGAACGTCAAAGCTGCAGAGCCGAATTCTCGAGGAAAAACTCTCAGAGCCTCGAAGCCGCCGGCAACCAACCATAGAAAACAAAAACTTCATACACTGTTCTGCAGTGCCGGCAACATGCTGTCAGTCAGGTAGAAAGTTTCCAACAGGCAAAAATTGTCGGACGCGTTATATTTATGGAAGTCAGTGGAAAAGAAGCGTTGAAAGTGGTTGCGGCCGCAACGCATTCGTTTTACCTAGTTTAAGAAAGCTAGCCTAAATAATCGCGAGCGCCAACCTGCTCACTCCGTTTGTCGCTGATATATACCCTATTGTGTTCCAGGTTTACCTGTTGGCGGTTGTGGCAAACCTGTGTAGCGGAGCTGCCATGGGGCTGTGCAGTTGGGAATTAAAAGCACACCAGAAATGTTTCGGACGCCTCGGTGCATCCCACACCTGAGATGCTTTGCAACGCCGGACAGCTGCGCAATAAAATTCAGGGGTACTTTGGCTCACTAAAGTGCTTCAAAGGGGAAGCCTTCCTCACCCCGCTGCTTAGGTATTGACTGCGAGGCCGTTTGTGATTGACTAGAATTGTGACAGACACTGCGCCTTTTCTTTGTTGTCAACCAATTTTAAACGCCGCCGATGCCTGCTGTACTGTTTCTATTTATATATACGCTCCGCGGGGCGGCGTTCGAGGAAGCGCCAAATGAAAAGCGCCGCACGGACGCCGGGATGGAATGTTTGACGGGGTCAGCTTCGTATGTGCAAGAATGTCCTGGCGACGTCATCACCAGTCATGACGTCATGACCGGATGTGATGTCATTATCACTGCCGCTTATTAGACATTGCCAAACATGGCCAAATGTGACACCATGACGACGTCGTACCCAGGCATGCTGTCACGGCCGATGTCGTCACCATGTGATGGCTATGGACGTCAGCGTCTAACCATTACTAGTGGTTAGAGATAGTTACCATGATTTGCTCTCTCTGAGTACTAGTTAGTGTTATTAAACACCCCTTAACTAGTAAGTGATGGTTAGTGACAGTTACGATCACTTCCTAATGCATGGATTCCTAAGGGCATGTGCTTAAATATTTTATTATTAGAAGGAAACATTAATGAAATTATCATGACAATGCCTTAAATCATGTTGCGTTATCATGCGGTTCTTATTAAGTATCGATTCAGTTGTGGTTAGCATATGCAGATATAAGGCATGCACCCGAAATGCGGAAACATTTTGTAACGAAAGTATGAGGCAATATAGGTTCTCGCCTTAAAAAATAATTACCGTGCTTTACCGGAAAGGAAAGGCACCCTATCTGTCACACTTTTAGGGCGAAAGCCTTTAATGGCTCATGCTGTCGTGGACAAAGTGTGTCCCACTTTTGCGGCGTTTTGATTGGCCGAGGCGGGATGCGTCCCTGCAATCTGCAATGCCACACTTGAACGAGCGCCAAGGAACGCAACGCGACAGGAGCGATGGTGTACTGTCCAAACACGCTAAGCCCTTTATACTAAGTGGCAGCTAGGGGCAGAGGCACTTTATTTTTTTTACTTCTGTCTGCCTCGTTATAGAATATATCCAGACACGCTTGCCGGAGAATGTGTGATAGATACCATGCCTTTGCTTTCCTGTAAATAATTATTATTATATGTAGCACTGCAACGAATGCCGACAAGAGGATAACGATGGGAGGACAACTGTAGGATAGCCAGGGTAGGCTTTCGCCATTCTCCTCTTAAGAGACATCTAATGGACCCTCTAAATATTTTTTTCCTGGGGGCACCTGAACCGGAAGGGAGGAAAGTGGAACTGAAAGTGGAAAGACAGAAAGGGCAACTGGGTAATGAAGTGCTGCGGGGTAATATAGACCACCTTGGGATCTTTAACGTGAACTGATATCGCATAGCACGCGGACGCTTATTGGTTTCGCCTCCATCAGAACGCAGCCGCTGGAGGTCGCGTTCGAACCCGGGAATAGACGGGCGTCTTAACTGCGCCAGGACGGCGGGGTACCAGCCGTGCGACCAGAGCTCGGATTTCACCTACACCATGTCAACAAACGCTGTAGACACTTTCGCTCTCTCTGTGCTCCTGTCTCTGTTTTTCCTTTTATCTCTATATTGCTCCGTCATGCGTGCCATAGTTGCCACTAGAGCTGCAATAAGGTTACGTGAACAAGATCTCCCCTTCAGGATCACTGCCTTGTCGTGGCGGAGGGGCTTGCGAAACTCGATGAAGTCGTGAGCTCTGCTGTGTAGGGCCACCCAAGATAGACAGGTCACGGCAGAGAGTTCTGACAAAATGTGATTCACTGGAGAAGGTAATGGCAACCCACTCCAGTATTTCCTGCCAAGAAAACCCTATGGCCAGTCACAATACCATTATCGATATGGCGCCGGAAGATGAGCCCCCCAGGTTGGAAGGCGTCCCACATGTTACTGGGGATGAACAAAGGGCGATTCCTAGTAGCTCCAGGACGAATGAAGCGGCTGGGCTAAAGCCAAAAGGACGCTCAGTTGTGGATGTGTCGGGAAGCGACCGGAAAGTCCGATGTTGCAAGGAAATATATCACATAGCAACATGGAATGTAAGATCTATGACGCAAGGTAAACTGGATATCGTCAAGCGAGAAATGGACAGATTGAACATTGATATCTTGGGTATCAGCGAGCTCAAGTGGACCGGAATGGGAGAATTTAACTCCGGCGACCATTATGTCTTTTATTGTGGGCACGAATCCAAGAGAAGGAATGGGGTCGCTCTCATAGTAAACAGAAGAATGGGCAAAGCAGTGCTAGGGTACAACCCCAAAAACGACCGAATGATTTCACTTCGGATCCAAGGTCACCCTTTCAACATAACAGTTATCCAAGTCTATGCACCGACCACTGCTGCTGAAGAAGCTGACGTTGAGAGATTTTATGCGGACCTACAATGCCTTTTAGACCGCACCCCATCATCAGACGTCGTTTTTCTCATAGGAGACTGGAATGCTAAGGTCGGGAGTGAAGAAATATCCGGAATTACAGGCAAGTTCGGTCTTGGTGAGCCAAATGAAGCTGGGCAGAGGCTAGTAGAGTTCTGTCAAGAAAACAACCTGACCATAGCGAATACTCATTTTCAACAGCACAAGAGGCGCCTGTACACATGGATTTCACCGGACGGTCTGTACAGGAATCAGATCGATTATATTATTTGCCGGCAGAGATGGAGAAGCGCTATACAAGCAGTAAAAACAAGGCCTGGGGCCGATTGTGGCACCGATCATCAGCTTCTTGTTGCCAAAATTAAGCTTCGATTGAGGAAAACGCAGAAAACTAGAAGGCCTTTCAGGTATGATCTGGATCAGATTCCATTAGAATATGCTGTGGAAGTGAGGAATCGATTTCAAGAATTAGATCTAGAAGACAAAGAGCCCGAAGAGATGTGGACTGATGTTCGTGATATAATACAAGAAGTTGCTACTAAGGTAGTTCCAAAGCAAAAGAAATGCAAAAAAGCAAACTGGTTATCTGAAGAGGCTTTGCAAATAGCTGAGGAAAGGAGGATGGCAAAAGGTATGGGGGAAAGAGAAAGATACAAGGTTCTCAATGCGGATTTTCAGAAAATAGCAAGGAGAGATAAGAATGCCTTCCTGAACATACAGTGTCAAGCAGTTGAGGACAACAGCCAATTAAGAAACACAAGAGCTCTGTATAAGACAATCAAAGATATCAAAGGAAGCTTCTGTGCTAAGCTGGGCGTGATAAAGGACAAACGAGGCAAGGACCTCACTGAAGCCTCAGAGATAAAGAAGAGGTGGCAGGAATACACAGAAGAACTGTACAAGAAGGACCCGGATGTGCAATCCCAACATAGGACGGTTGTGATTACTGATCTCGAGCCGGGCATCCTGAAGAGTGAAGTTGAATGGGCCTTAGCCAGCCTTGCTAAGAACAAAGCAAGCGGAATTGATGGTATTCCAGCTGAGTTGCTTCAAAACCTCAACCACGACGCTGTTAACACACTGCATACATTATGTCAAAAGATTTGGACAACCCTGCAGTGGCCACAGGATTGGAGGAGGTCAGTTTACATCCCCATTCCAAAGAAAGGCAGTGCCAAAGATTGTTCCAACTACCGCACGATCGCGCTTATTTCGCATGCTAGCAAGGTGATGTTAAAAATCCTGCAAGGTAGGCTGCAGCAGTATGTGGATCGGGAGCTTCCGGACGTGCAAGCTGGGTTTCGCAAGGGCAGAGGAACTAGAGACCAAATTGCCAACCTTCGCTGGATCATGGAAAAAGCAAGAGAGTTCCAGAAACCCATTTACTTCTGCTTTATTGATTATGCGAAAGCGTTTGACTGCGTAGATCACAGCAGATTGTGGCAAGCTCTCCGAGAGATGGGAGTTCCAATTCACCTCATCTGTCTCCTCAGGAACCTGTATGAAGGGCAAGAGGCCACAGTCAGAACTGGGCATGGTCTTACTGATTGGTTTCCGATTGAGAAAGGGGTGAGGCAAGGCTGCATACTGTCGCCCTGCCTATTTAACCTATATGCAGAGTGCATCATGAGGAAGGCCGGTCTGGACGAGTCTTCAGCTGGAGTGAAGATTGCTGGAAAACGTATCAACAACCTTAGATATGCGGATGATACCACTTTAATGGCAGAAAGTGAAGTGGAACTCAAGAGACTTCTGATGCGCGTACAAGAAGAGAGTGAGAAGTTTGGGCTTAAACTGAACATTAAAAAGACGAAGATCATGGCGTCTTGCCCTATCAAGTCCTGGAGCATCAATGGACAAGAAGTGGAAGCTGTGACAGATTTTCTGTTCTTGGGCGCCAAGATTACCTCGGAAGGAGACTGCAGCCATGAAATTAGGAGACGCCTGCTTCTGGGAAAGAGAGCAATGGTTAGCCTTGACCGCCTAGTAAAGAGCAGAGACATTAGTCTGCCAACCAAGATCCGTATAACCCGTGCTATGGTCTTTCCAGTTGTGATGTATGGATGCGAGAGTTGGACTGTGAAAAAGGCTGACCGCCGAAGAATTGACGCGTTTGAATTGTGGTGCTGGCGAAGACTCTTAAGAGTTCCTTGGACTGCCAGAAGATCAAATCAGTCGATATTGTCGACCATAAACCCTGACTGCTCATTGGAGGGTCAAATTCTAAAGTTAAAGCTCAGCTACTTTGGTCATCTGATGAGAAGAGAGGAGTCGCTGGAGAAAGATTTGATGTTGGGAAAGGTTGAGGGTCGCCGGAGAAGGGGTAGGCAGCGAACGCGATGGTTAGATGGCATTCTCGAGGCATTGCAGATGAAGCTATGTGATGTTAAGAAGATAGTGAGAGACCGGAAAGCGTGGCGTGACATGGTCCATAGGGTCACGAAGAGTCGGACACGACTGAACGCCTGAACTGAACTGAACTGAACTGAACAAGATCTATGGTACGCGTTGTGTTGCCAGACACATTGCGAACGCAGCATACGTTCCGCAGCAATTGCGCCGATTGTCACATAGGATGCCTATTGTCGTGACTGGAGACTGACGTAACAAAGCAGCAGTGAGGCCTTTCTTGTCTATGCGAAGCGGTTAGGGCGCGTCAGGTGTCCATAGAAAAAAAGGGCGGCAGATACTGCGCCTTTCCGCTCTTGTTAGCGAAATTGTTATTATTGTTGCCAAGTAAGTTGTGGGTGGGCGGCAGCAACCTCTACGTTGCGGACTTATCAGTCCAGGCAACATAATCGCAGGTAACAGCAAGTTACATTAACAGCCGCATGTGAGCCAAGGAGCGGGGTGAAAATTTTAGAAAAAGTTTTGCCTACCTCGAACGCGCCAGAAAAAATTTCACTTCGGTTTCGAATCGTTCTTACATTCTAAATCGTCTTGTTTTATTATAGCTGCCAGCAAACGTCTAGTCCGACTTCCCCTCCAGGGGGACAACATTTTCTTTTAGGCGTTATCTGTGCCTTTTAAAGGGCTCCGCAAATGGTACGGAGTTTTGCTTTACATACGAAGGCGATGCCATAGCCGCAGCGCCGCCAGTCAGTACGCGCACGTGCGTGCACGCCGCGCAGGTGAAAGCAGTGCTATCCGCCTGCCTCTAAAATCTTAAAAACACAAGGACTCATTGAAGCCGAAAGTTCGTCCCTTGCTTCACGGCGATAATCCAGACAGAACAAGCGATGTTAATCGGAGCTGAGCGTGGAAACTATCTACCGCAGGAATCGATCCGAAAACCGGCTCACTGGAGCTAGCCCTGCACACCACGTCCAGACATTGTTGCTGAGGGGAGATCAACAAGGGACAGCAGCGACAACTGTTTTTCTCGCCTGTGCCGAAAGTTATTTTGAATGTCCACTTGTGCGAGGACCCCGTTAAGAGGTTCAATAAGAATGAGTTGAAGTGTGTACAGGACTTCGGTGCTGGACGGTTTGAGGTCACTTTTAAGACCAAGCAGGCGGTCGATCGCTTCTTAGCTGATCCTGTCGGGCGCGTGAAGGATGTAGCGATTAGGTTTGAGTACCGCAGAGTCCGCTCTCGGTTATTGAGAGTGTTTGGTTTTCCGTCGGACTCGCCGACCGCTTAGCTTGTGTCGGAGCTCGAGGTGTACGGAAAGGTGTAGTCAAGGCAGCTGTAAAACGTTCCGGGGTTTCCGGACGTTGCAAGCGGTAGTCTCACGATTAAGATGGGGATGGCTAGGCCAGTTCCAAACATTTTGATAGTCGGAGAGAGGATTGTGCTGTGCGAGTACGACTGAGTGACGCGTCTGTGCCGCTTGTGCAGGCGAGTGGGGCATCTTGCTTCAGCGCGCGCAACTCCTAACTGCAAGCGCTTCGCGCAGCACGGACATGAAGATTTCGTTGTTTTTCCTCTTCTTTTGCTACTTCTTCACCGGCTTCCATATTGCCCCGGTGCCACGCCGACTACTTGAAAACATACCGCAGTGTAGCTTTTATTTACAATATTGCTGCCAATGCTTCACCCACAAGCAGACATTTGCGTGTAGCTGAGATATATAACTTCTTCATGAAGAAAAAGAAATAAGACCGAGAGCACTGCACAATTTGCATTTCATGGCGTTCACCCAACTGCATACTGCACCTTAATTTCTCCAAAACCTCACTAAACGGAGAGGCAGCACTAGGTTCTACGATGTCCACTCACGTTAAAGGCACAGAGTTGGCCGAATTGCTCTGTAGCCATCCATTACGGTACCTCTTGCTCTACGCTTCCAAACCTATTTTGCTTGTCCCATGCCTGACACATTATGTGACTTTCCTTTTACATAAACCAACGCCAATATTCAAGAAAAATTATCAAAACATCACCTTGACCTCGTTAGGTGTAGGTGTCTACAATTCCGTGGCGTCCACTCAAAAGTACTAAGGCTGTTTCTTTTCCGCGTAACCTAATTTGAATAATAATTATGAAAAAACCGCGGATTTAAAAGCGGATGTTTAAAGGTTGTCACCTCAACATTCACAGCTTCCGCACTATAAACAGATTGAAGCCATTCCTAAACTCCCCAGCGTTAGTTACACTTAGATTTTATTTCATTTTTTATTCCCCTATTATCAAACATTATTATGTTAATATTTGACAAGAATTTTGGTATCAATCACCATCATCCCTATCCATCAATTTTACATGCGGTGCTAATGCTTCCATTATAATTCTTGGTTTGCAGGGAAGGAAAGGCGCAGTATCTGTGGCGCACATCTTGAAGGCCCGGTCAGAACTCGTGTATGGTCATTGCCTTTAACATAATGCTAACATGTCCAAGAAAAGGTTTCTCCAAGATACTACAAGCAGCCGATAGAATACCACTAGCAGGTAACCAGCGCGTTGTTTCTCTCTCTTCATCTAGCAAAAAATATATAGAAGAACTATGTCACGCCGCAATGCTATGAAGAGACCAAAACCTCCAAATGAACGGCGCACGTCGATGCGTTTCTCAGCTGATCTTGACGGAGTGTAAACGCGATGACGTTTGGTCAAAGCATGTAGTTGCCACAACAGCGGAGCCCACGCCAGTAGGCATGTTCCGTCTTCTACACGAGCATGACTACTGCACACACGTCAACACTTGTAGCTAACCAGCAGGAACGCATAGAAGGACAGCCAAATTCCTCAGGAAAATTAGATTTTCTTATCTGTGTACGTTGGACTGCTACATGCAATTAAAATTGGTCTGCAGGAAAGGAAAGGCGCTGTATCGGTCATACTTTCTCCAGCATGTGTGATTTTGGATGGTGCACTATCGCTCCTGTCTCTTGGCTTTCCTTGGCGCGCTTTCATGGGGGGGACTTGCAGAAGACAGCAACGCTATACAAGAACGAATCTCGAGGAATCTTGCAGAATATGACAGATCTCGCTCACACATAGCGCGCACAAATCTCATGAGCAACCCTAGCGCGCGGATTTGGTTACATGAGTCTAGACATACTTTTGCACTAAACGCTCTCAGAGCATCTAATCCGCCAGCAACCAACCAAAGAAATAAGCACATACTAAACTGCTCTTCTCCGCCGGCAGCATGCTGTCAGTCAGGTGCAAATATTCGCAATAGACTACAAATCGTCGCCCTAGACATTCTCATGGAAGTGCAAGCCTGAATACCCACAGACACGCGACTGCTCCCTGCATACGTCGCTGGTAAAGAGACTATTTATTGTCTATCAGGTTTAGCTGGTGGCAGTTGTGGCTACCCTGTAGCTAAGCTGCCAAGATGCTGGGCAGTTGAAAACTAAAACCATACCAAACAGGTGTTGACTGTCATGAAGGAAGCTTTGTGGTCGTCTGAAGCCCTGCACTACCGGCACTTCTTTCTCTCTTTTTTTCACTGCCATCTTTCTCCTTTTCCTTATAGCTCGGTTAAGGCGTCCGCAGAGGATTGCAGCAAATACTGCGCCTTTTCTTTGCTGTCGACTATTTTTAAGCACCGCTGATGCCTGCTGTACTGCGTCTATTTCTATATGCTCTGTGGTGCGGTGCTCACAGAAGCGCCAAATAAAGGGCGCCGCACGGAGGCCTGGATCGAATGCCCGGTGGGGTGAGCTCCGTATATGCGGGAATCTCCTTGTGACGTCATCACCAGTCATGACCGAATGATCTAATGTGACGTCATTATCACTTGTGGTTATTAGTAATCGCCGGATGGGACACCATGATGATGTCCATCCGGTCATGACGTCGTGGCCGATGACGTCACCACGTGATGGCATCATAGTCGGTCATCTGTCATTACTAATGGCTATTTATTCATGAGTAATCACAAATAAAATGAGTTAATGACTATTTGATCATTAGTTAATACTGGTTACTGCCACGGAGGAAGAGGGGTAGAACTGGGGGGGGGGGGGGGCTAAGATGGGGGCGGAGCTGGTTACGAGGCCGACGGTGACGCCAACAGCTGCGACGACAGGGAACGCGGGAACGGGTGCCAAGGAGCTGCGCTCTAAAATTTTAGAGGGCACTTTTGACCACTAAAGTATATTGAGGCGAAAGCCATTATAGAGCGGTGGGTCGTAGCCCTCCACTACGGCGCCTCTATTTCGCTCTCGTCTTTCACTCCCACCTTGCTCCCTTCCTTTGAGGCGTGGTACACGTGTCCGTAGGGAGTCGTGACCGATAATGCGCCTTTTCTATCCTGTAAATCAATTTCAAGCGCCGCTGTTGCCTGCTGCACTGACGGCTTCTAGACATCTGAGCAGTTTTCTTTTTGCTGTGTGCTGCGGCGTTCAAGCAATTGCAAATGAAAGCCTTCGCACGGACGCCCAACGGGGATAGCTTCGTATAGGCACGAATCGCCTGGTGACGTCATGACCTGTCGTGACGGTACATCGCGCGTCCCTTGACGAACACAACCAGCATTTCATTGAACACATCAAAGTTCACCCGCGTTCTATAATTTGTTTACAGCAAAGGAAAGGCGCAGGCGCATTATCTGTCAGTTGCGGTGTCCCGGTATCATCCTTACGACAGACAAGGGGAATTATGAAGAGCGCTTCACGATCCGGGGGCATGGCGCCGGCAATGTGGCGACCATTTGAGCTGGAACTGCCTTTCTTTTTTTGGAAGCCAATCTTCTTCTTCTCTCCTCCTTTGATACCTTGCTTGGATCTTCACTGACACCAAGCTCCTCCTCCGCTGGATGCTTCATAGGCGTGCTGCGGTCCATGGAGACCTCTGATGTTGCTGAGGCTTCCGCTCCCCTTTCGCCCCTTTCTAGACAGTAATGTAATAAACGGACTCAAAGAATACATATACAATCAGCCGCAAAGACATTCTTTTTTATACATCACACATTAACCTTTTTTGTCAAAACGTGGCTTCGTGCAAAAGGGACTTTTGTGCCATGGTCAGTAGACTGTTGCGTGTGTCAGCAACCAGAAACTATTGATCTTAGATGATTGCTTTGTGTATTGCCCTGATGCAGTGTTGTTGTTGTTTTTTGGGACATTCTTCAATGGACTTTCAAAAGGAACATTGATATTACGCCCTATACTATCAGATTTTTGCCTACAATGAAAGCTTCTGAGGCGCCATGTGACCTTTTTGTGCTCATGGGACTTTTTAGCCTGTGGAAGAGCCCCATGTCAGATCGCCACGTAGACCCACCACGTTCATCGAAGTCTCTGTTCAGATACAATGCGCTATGATGCGGGAGTAATGCTACGCACGAACGTCCTCCTGCCTGGTTACCTTTACTAGATGCATGCATATGTTTCCCGGAATTTGGTGTGCGGCCAAAGTGAGGGCTAGATGCTGGTATAACTGTGTGTTGGCAGGTTGCGGAATGCGGCCTAGTTAAATTGCTCGAAGTACTTCTATGCAATGAAGAAAAAAAAAAATCCGGAGCACAGCGCAGTTGGCTGGGGTCCAAAGGGTGGAGGTTCGATTCAAGGAGGAGGCAAGGTTTAATAAATTATTTTTAACTCTCGCTCTCGAAATGTGCGACATCTGCTGACAACCTTCTGTCGACAACAATGAGGTATAAAAGGTTTTCGCCTTAAAATGTTTCCGACGGCTCGGCGTATACCCCGCGCCTGGGACGCTTTGAACGCCGTCCAGCTGGAGCAATAAATACATAAATTTGCTTTACCGGAAAGGAAGGGCGCCGTATCTGTCACTTTTTTCTGGAGACACCTGGACCGGAAAGGAAGAAAGTCAGAGTGAAAGTGGAAAGTGAGCGAAAGGAACCGTAGTGGAGGGCTGCGGAGTAATTTCAACCACCTGGGGATCTGCAACGTACCCTGAGATCGCACAGCACACGGACGCCTATTGGTTTCGCCTCCATCAAAATGCAGCCGCTGGCGGTCGCGTACGAACGCGGGTACCCCGGAACAGTAGTCGGACGTCTTAACCACTGCGCACGACGGCTGGGCAACAGCTGTGCAATCGGAGCTCGATTTCATCGAGGCCATGACAAAAAACGCTGTAGGCTCTCTAGCTATCTGTACCTCTCTCACTGTTTTTCATTCTATCTCTCCGATTTCGCGTCGTGGGTGCCATGTTTCTGTAGAGCTGCAATGACGTCACGTGAATAAGCTCCGTAGCACGCCTTGTGGATCCAGGCGCTTTGCGAACACAGCATACTTTCGGCATCAATAACGCCGATTGTCGTATAGCATGCCTATTGTCGTGACGTGGGACTGACGTAAGAAAGGAGCACCCAGGCTATTTTTGTCTATGTGGTGCAGTTAGGGCGCATCAGGTGTCCACAGTAAAAAAAAGGTACGGCAGATGCTGCGACTTTCAGTTCTTGTCAGCCAAACTGTTGTTGTTAACATTTCCATGTAACATGTGAGTGGGGGCAACGGCCTCTGCGCTGCGGACTTCCAGGCCATTTTATCGCAGGAAAAAGAAAGTTACATTAACAGCCGTATGTCAGCCATGGAGCGGGTTGAAAATTAAGGAAAACGTTTTTCCTATCTCAAACAAGAGGAGAAAAAGATTTACTTTAACTTCGAGTCTTCTTTATGATATACGTCGTCTTGTTACGTAGAATGCAGCGGCCAGAAAACTGTATATTCGCCTTCCTCTTGTGGGGAAGAACATTTCTTCGGTGGCGTTGTAGACTCTTGAAGGGCTCCGCGAATGGGACGGAGTATTGCTTTACATAAAAATATGGGGTATTCATGAAACTGCTTCGTGAGTCGTACGAAGTTGTTTCGATTCAAAATTAGCTATAAACGGAATACGTGAAACCAACACTGGCTAAAGAATGCGTAGCCTCACTGGGCGTTTCTGCTATCTTAATGACCGCTTCTGCTTCTCTAGGGAGGAACTGTAATCATCTCGCCGTTCCTCCTTATTCTTAGCTTCCCTGCATGAATGAGCAACAGTATCGATTACGCTTTACGCACAGTGGCATATGTTTGACGTCTGCGCATGCACAGCCATCAAGCCGGTCGTATATCGAAAATTGTGGTATACGCCTACGCTATGTTAACAAACTGCAGCCGATTTAGCTTAGCTGGGAAAATGCAGAAGTAAATAGGTTAACAATTGTCACGCGCGTGAAGCTTTGGGTATCCAAATCTCCGATAGTTCAGACGTTTTATTGGCCTTAACAATTCTCGCGGCGTCTATTCGCGTCGTTCCATGTTTTAGGCCACCAGCGAGCGGGTGCCGCGTCTGATGGCCACGTGTGTGCGACGCACCACTTTCTGATTGAGCACGTGGATTTGACACACCGCTTCCTAACTGAATGCAGCTAAGAGACGATGGGATGCAGCGTGTATAGCACAAGAGTACAGCACTTAAACACGGAGGCTGTTCGGCGACGGCGAATCCGTAGTTCTCCATTTGGCAAGCGAATCCCATCTGTTCGCTCCACCGCGTTATAGAAGCCTAGACGTGGCGATATTACCTACGCGAGAGTGTACTGGGATCGCTGTGTCGAAAAGGGGGCACCCTACCCCTCAACTGACGGGCTGAATTTGGTATCGTTCCAAATGTGTCAAAAACAAAAAGAAAAAAAGAAAACGTCATGACGGAAGGTGGTGTCATGACGTTTTCATGAGGTGGTGTCATGACGTACTCTTCCCTCTTAGCATCCATGTGCTACTGAAAATAGAGATTTCTTTACGGTAGGCCTTGTAATCGGCGCCAGATTCATGTGCAGTCATGGGCAATATTTTGCCAGATATAGGAGCAGCATTTGAAAACAGCTTAGGGGTCACCGGGCGGCGATATGATAGCGTTGATTGATAGACTAAACTTCAATGTCCAACGGATAAGGTGGTCTATACCAGCCCCTGACACGCAGGTCAGGGGCAGGTGCCGCTGTCTCAGATGCAGGCTGCCAGGTCTTCGGACAGCCTCTTCAGCCAGTTGGACGAGAGGGAGCTGGAGCTCAGGGTCCGAGTTGCGCAGCAGGGTGTTCCAGGTGTCTCGACTGCCTATATTGTGGGTCCCCTTGGGAGAATACGGGCATTCCCATATTATGTGGTTGAAGGTCCCTCTCGCCCCACAAAGACTGAACTTATCACCCCTGGGCTCAGGAAATATGTGGTTCGCCATAACCAGGTGCGGATATGTATGTTTGCAGTCGCCTCCACGCGACTGCTTGTCTGCTGTTTAAATTCGTGTCTGGCGGGGGAGGATCCGCGTCCTCTCTTCGCCAGGATGACTGCCTGAGCGCTTGTTTCTAGAGGGGCGAGGCTGCTCCCGAACTTTGGGGCTAGTGCTTGCTGACCACGTCATCTTTTATCGCATATTTAAGAAATATTGCAGTCTCGCATTTTTATCTGCTCTCTTTCGATGATTAGTTGTGCTGGTGTATATATATATATATATATATATATATATATATATATATATATATGTGTATATATATATATATATATATATATATATATATATACACATGTGTGTATGTATGTATGTATGTATGTATGTATGTATGTATGTATGTATGTATGTATGTATGTATGTATGTATGTATGTGTGCGTGTGCGCGCGCGCGCGCGCGCGTGTGTGTGTGTGTGTGTGTGTGTGTGTGTGTGTGTGTGTGTGTGTGTGTGTGTGTGTGTGTGTGTGTGTGTGTGTGTGTGTGTGTGTGTGTGTGTGTGTGTGTGTGTGTGTGTGTGTGTGTGTGTGTGTGTGTGTGTGTGTGTGTGTGTGTGTGTGTGTGTGTGTGTGTGTGTGTGTGTGTGTGTGTGTGTGTGTGTGTGTGTGTGTGTGTGTGTGTGTTTGTTTCTGCCAGGGGTTTCTGAAGCGTGTTTTTGTGACTTTCAGCCCACGGGTGATCAAACTCAATTAGCTTTTTATTCATCTAGTCCTGTTTCCCGTGGAAAATTGCTTTTGCGAATTACACATCACTGTCATGAATAAAAATTATCAATGTCTTGATTTTCTGTCAAACAAAATTGCATCTTATGGCCTTGCCCATTCTTCACGCTCGTCCTTCTTCCGTGTTAACTTACTGTGTTGGGGGGGAGGGGGGGGGGGTCAGGCGTTGATTTTTTTTTTTTTCTGAGATATGCAAGTTCACAGTCCCGAGCATAACATTGGGGAACACGTTTTAGCTATCAAACTGTTGTTACGCCTTTCCGAACGATAATTACGAAGCACTTCAGACTTTTGTTACCTCATGCGGTTTGTACATTTGCGCGTGAAATTAAAGAACCGTAGTATTTTCTGTGCGGGATGCATACCGAAGCGTGGTGCCTAAAATTTTCACCACAGCTTTTCATGTTTGCGCGTGCTTTCAGTCTCTTTTTTTTTTTCGCTTCCTGTATTATCACTATTTTATTCTTGTGTTCTGAATGCTGTTTGAAATGGACGGCAAAAGTGTCTTTCTGAGTTCAGAATCTTCATGCTGAGCCCGGCCCGTTATTTATTCTGTGTTTGTATTTCTTGATTAACAATTTTTGTAAAAGCATGTTTAAATAAAAGCGCTTTTTACATGGTTTCTAATGTTATTTTCTATGTTACTTGTATGGTTTGTCTTTTTTTTTTTTTTTTTTTGCAGCCGGGCAGTAATCACGGTAGAGCGGGATCGAAGGTTAATATGGGATGTTTAGACGGCAGCCATTGCCACTGCTGTTAGGTTCGATTGAATTTCGTAATTACAAATCGTTAACTACCACCACGGGCCTTGTTTTGTTCCCGCTGAATACAGTGATAGTTTGCGCGTGGCCACGATGTCGTTGGTATGTACGGCATCAGAATGTAGCAGAGCCAGCATTCAGAAGGATGTAAAGGCAGCGATCCGATGTGCTTTTCTTTTGACGTCTTCGCTCTGTTCCTTGCACCACTTCTCCTTAAAGATGTTGGCGAAATATATCAAGTTGATATAGCGCACCTTCTGGGTCCTTTCGCGCATACAAAGTCATACCAAATACAGCAGTTTCGACTATAATTTATTAACAGGATGAGAACGCCAAAGGTCAAGCCATCAAATCGCTGCCTTTACCTCTTTGAGGACGTCGATGGGGCGCCGTGCATATACACGAAGCCGTCACGCACAGTGTATCCCTTACTCGACAGAAAGGAACCCTTAGAGGTGTCGGCGATGTGCTCTCTGCAACTGCGAAATCGAATCGAACCTAATAGCATTGGTGAGGGCCGCGGCAAAAACGTCTCTTATTAGCCGCAAGTGAACGCATTTTTCACAGCGAGCATCTGCTCCCTATACGAACCGTAAGTGCTCCGTATATTTGGGAGTGAAAATCTACCCCACATCCCCTCCCGCTGCATGCCGTAACTGCTCTGTTTTTTCTGAGTGAAAATCTACCCCATAACCCTCCCGCTGCATGCTGTAACTGCTCCGTTTTTGTAGAGTAAAAAACTACCCCAAATGAACTCCCGCGACCACCCGCGAGGGCTCCGTTTTTATTGGGGTAAAATTTTACTCTGATCCAGAGTTCTAAACCGAACCTCGTTTACGGAGGACGTTAGAGGACAAGTCATTTACTCCGATTTGGGTGGATTCGTGTTTAGTGTGAATGCGCCCTTTCGCGATTTTAACACAAGGGACAGTGTCGCTTCTCTCACGTAGCTCGCTTTGTGGTTGTTTCCGCTCGCTGACGCATTTGCTTTCGCATCGAGGGATTCGTGGCGGCACTTCGTCGTTACATGAATCTCGAACTAGGTGTCGCGTCGGCGTGACGCTTTTCAACGTCGAAAAAGGTGGGGGGAAAAAATGCCGTATGTATTTCGGGCTTAAAGAAGCCCAGTCGCGGCGATATTAGCTACGCGAGAGTGTGCTGGAATTTTTGTGCCGAAAAGCCATCCCCGTACCCCTCAACTGTCGGGGAGAACTTGGCATCGTTCCAAATTGTTAAACAATAATAATAATAATACGCACTTGATTTTGTATAAACATCACGACGCAATAGCTCTTTGCGAAGCGTTCAAAGTGCTGTCTAGTCTTTGTGCTTCCATCATAGCATCCGTCTGCTAGTAAAAATAGAGATTACTTGCAACATGGATTCTAACCGACGCATATTATCTGTGCTGTGATGGAAAAAAAAATTCCGACATGCAGGAGCACATTTAAAACAGCTTTCGCGTCACTATAGGTGGCGATGTAATAGCGGATGCGCTGGGGATGACTGGGCTCATGCGCGATTTATATTCGCCCTAATGATTGCCAGAGCGCTTGTTTTATTGGCACGAGGGTTTTTCCGAACTTCGGGGCCAGTTGTTGCTTCTGGCTGCTGGCACTCGCCAGAAATATGTGCGACCCTGTTGCTCGACGCGCGGGGGCCGACCTCCTCACTGCACTGACAGCCCGCATTCGCGGGGCACGTCGTCTTTTATCGCATCTTCAAGAATTGTTGCAGTCTCGCATTTTTACATCTCTCTTTCGGTGATTAGTTGTGCTGGTTTACAGACGTGTAGTTGCCAAGAGGAAAAAAGCAGTTGTTAGAGTAGCGCCTGTCAAGTCCCTAAGCCGAGGATCGTCTCGTGTTTGGGCTCATCAGTTGCCATAGGACAAAAAAGTGAGCATACTAGCTGTCGACAAAATGAAGTGGTGAGGAAGGCTACGCATATTTAATAGAGCGAAAGCCTTTTTATACTCAAACAACGAAATCCTGAGCGCTAGAGTTGTGCGCGAGATTTGTGCGTGAGATTTTCGCGCGATATCTGTCAACGTCTTCTATTGGGAGGCGCGAGATTCCACGAGGTGTGTTCTCCATATCTAGTTTTCATGCCGTCTGCAATCCCACACTTGAACGCTCGCCAAGGAACGCCACGCGAAAGGAGTGATGGTGTACCGTCAAAACACACACTTGACGGAAAAAGTGACAGATAGTGCGCCTTTCTTTTCCTGTAAACCAATTATAATTATCTGTAGCACTGCAACGAACGCCGATAGGAGGCAAACATTGAATGGCAAATTATAGGCGAGGAAGGATAGACTTTTGCTCGCCATTTTCCTCGGAAGTGACATCCAACAGACCCTTTAATTTTGTTTAGTGTTAATTCATGGGAATATTTTTTGTGAGCATTTTCTGTGAATACCTTTATTATATATGCCGACTCGCTTCCTCACTTCGCATCAAAGTCGGCAAGTGCTCTTTGCCACGCGAGGTATTTGACCAAACCAACAATGCACAGATCCCACGATACAAATTGTGCAGCCAATATAGCAAGCACAATGGGTGTAGACAGGAAGTGAGAAGCAAAACTTGGAAGCAGCAGAGAAAGCGCAGCGTGCACTAGTGTTCGAAAGCGCTACTCAACACGGGCAACCCAATCCGAGGATGTGTGGCTTGCCAAAACTTCAAAATCACATTCTTCCCCGCAAAGAAAAACAAAAACCGTTGGAGCTTATTTGATCGTAGGAATTCCTCATGGGAAGCATGATGATGATGATGGAAAGGACTAGACATCTCAGGAACGCCATTCTGTGTTCCCAGAAAAAAAAAAAAAACGACTCTCCGGCACCAAGTAGCAAACCGGCCCATGATTCTTTGCGCGCCCATAGTGGCTGTCCCCAACTTTCCCTTTAGATAAGATCAAGAAACTTTGACCGCGGGGTACTGGGCTGCCGTTCTGCGAGCTGAAGACGAAAACGCAGGCGGAAATTCAGAGAAGCCCGGCTGAGCCAAGCAGTTTCCTGCGCACGTTTTAAACATATTGCTTTGTTCACGTTTTGTTGATGCGCGCGCTACTTATTTTGCCGAGAACCCATATAGGGGAAGCCCATATATAGGCAAATATTCCTTCCAAATGCGCATCTACAAGCAGGCAAGCAGGCATTTCACTGTATCTTCTGATATATTAAGCCGAAAGCCTTTAATGCCTCAAAGTTGTAGACAGAAGGTTGTCAGCAGAGGTGTTACGCTTTCGAGAGCGAGAGTTAAAAATAAATATTTAAACTTTGTCTCCATCGGGAATCGAACCTCCGCCTTTTGGATCCCCAGCCCAGCGCTTTACCAACTGCGCCGCGCCCTGGGTCTTGAAACTTATTTTTTCTGACATGGTATTTATTGCACGTGGTGATGTACAGAAAGGGTTACGTACACAAACTACTTAGAAACACTCTGCCGTTGCTGAGCTACACAACAAAAAACACAATTAAAAGACAGGCAAGGATATATATACCGTGTCACCAGCGGAAACCAGTCAGGTTGAAAGTAATTTTCTTCATAAATGTCCTTCAGTTGTAGCATTATTCTGCTAAAATGAAGTCTAGGTGGAACAACAGGTTCAGCGTTGCGATCTAAATTTGCGTGTCTTCTACAAGCTATGAAGTCCAATAAGGAAAAACATATGGTTCGTAATCATATTGTGTAACAGCAAGATACCGCACACTGTAGGAATTTAGAACACAGTCTTTCTTTAGAGTTCTTTGCAGCCCGTCCAAAAAGAGAATTGTGTCTTTGCAATTAATGAAACAGTGCTCAATTGTTTCAGGCGCATCACACAGACGGAAGTTTACAAAAGATACAAATTTCCTGTAGAGCCATGTGTTAACAAGTAGAGCTTTGGTGTCTAATTTCAAGAAAAATGTTTTCGTGTAATGAGAAATCTGCATTTTGCGCACCCTCTTTAACACACCATGGCCCTTAAGACCAAAGTATAAAGAGCGATACAGTGGTGGCGGAAAAAGAATTGCTATCAATTCCTTTTATAGACTCTTGCGCGAAACAATATAAGTACTCTTTCGAGAATCGTGCTGTCAAAAACCGCACCGAAGCATAAACTTCCTGCATGAATCCCAGTAACTGTTGGTGGTCAGTAAAATCCGAAGAAACCACTGAGTCGGGAAGCAAATTCATGAAAGTAACTTGCAGAAATGCTTTAATAATCGGATGCGAATAATCATAAAAAAGAAGAAACGGGCAACTAACTACCTCACATACAGGTGCGCTAAGCCGAGCCTACCTGCACAAACAGCCCTGAATAGGTTATCACTTCGAATCAGTTCAAAACGTGATGGCCAAATAAACGTCGCAAATATTCGGTGAAAACGCTGGATGTAATGCCTAGCACAGTGGAGGACCTGAAGCACGTAATAAAGTTTTGTCGCCAAAAACATGTTGCAGGCCTGAGCCCGACCGAATATTGAAAGCTAATAGGGGATAAATATAGTAGCATAACGCTAGACGATTGGAACTCGCTCTTTCCAGTAATCTGCATTTGACTTTATTGCCTGCAATGGAACGCACAGATATATAGGGAGCACACATGACCATTCCACTGCTGCATATAGGGGCGGTGTTAAGCCCACGAACCAAAGGACAGAACTCTTGGAGTGATTCATCTGAGCACCAGAAACAATGCCAAATTGTCCTATTCTGGATATAACTTTTTCAATGCTTGGTTTGTCAGTGCAGAAAAACGCAAGATCATCCGCGTATGCAAACACTTTAACCTCATTCCCAAGGGGAGAGAAGCCATGGACACTGCTATTACGTGAAACGCTCAAAGGGGCTCCAAGTAAAGAGCAAAGAGCAGCGGAGACATCGGACAGCCTTGCTTCACAGAAGAGTTCACTGGCACGGGGCTTGATAGGTGGCCATTCACAATCAGGCGAGTCGAACAATTCCTATTGCAAAGTTGCATCCCCTTCAGTACTACAGAACCAACATTCTGTCGCTCCAGAAGAGAAAACAGGAATGAATGACGAACTCGATCAAATGCTTTTGGGAGGTCGACCTGAAATAAAGCAGCCTGATCATGAGAGCAGGAGCACGATTCGAGGATTGTGCGCGCAATGTGTACATTACTTTGAATGGCCCGGCCCCTCAAGCCGCACGTCTGGTGAGGGCCAATAAGAACCGTCATTGCGAACTGTAGGCGATTTGATAAAATTTTGGCGAAAATCTTGCAATCCACATTTGCAAGTGTGATTGGTCTATAGCCTTCGACTGAGCATAATTTTTATTCATCAGTACTCTTTGGAATTAAAACTGTGGGATATTTTGTAAATGTCTCTAGAAGAGCCTCTACATCAAAACTCATCACGAAGACATCTAGCAGGATAGGAGCAAGAACAGTTTTAATTCAGAGAAAATGCCATCAGGACCAGGCGTTTTTGAAAGAGGTAATTGATCAATTGCCACTTCTGCCTCCTGTTGCGTGAAAGAGCTACTAATTACTGAACCAATCTTCTTCTGGTAAAGGGGTCACCAGGGATGTTAAATGCGAGATAATGTCAGAATTTCTCACGGGAGGAGTGACACTAAACAACATCGAGTAATAATTCACGAATACGGACGTAACCTCATTCGTACTTGTAAACATTGTGCCATTACGCTTTAATCCCGGAATCAGCTTTGCAGTCGCATGATGCCGTTCATCAAGCAAAGCTTGCCTCTTCAGGCGTTCGCAGTGCAAAGAACACTTGACACGAGATCGAATTAAGGCACCCCTGTATCGCTCCGCATCATGCCTTTGCAATTCACTTTTTACACTAGCAATTTCGTCCGTATACGAGCCAGGGCATTCACATTCTAGTTCATACGGGTTGCACAAGCTTTTGGTAAGTACCTGCTCCTGATGTTTCCTGTAAAAAGCTTTAATTGAGCCAAGTTCAATTGCTATCGCACGTACTTCCTGCTTGAACATTTCCCAAGCGGCTAACAAGGGCAGACTTCCGGAAAAACATGTTTGGAGCTGTGAGTGCATACGATTGATAAATTCTTGGTCATTTACCAGCGATGAGTCTAACTTCCAAAATTCCCGTCGCGGCCTAAACTTTGAATGGTCATTGCCCCCGAGCCGGGCCACCACCATGCCGTGATCAGAAAACGAAACCGGTATAGTTTCGCATACAAGCACGCGGGAAACTAATGTACAAGGTGCATAAATCCGGTCTAGACGAGCGTGAGAATGCCCCTGAATGTGGGTGAATGATCTAGAAGCACGGCCGGACACTCCTGTATAAACCAGTCCCGCATCTTCTGTAACACGGAACAAAAGTTCACCGCTCTGTCGCTGCGTGCGTCTGGACTAGAACGATCTGTGGGGTTGCAAATGCAATTAAGTCGCCCATTATAGCCCAAGATGTCGGTCACAGTCCAGTAAGCTGGCTATGTGTTCAAAGAAACTTATGCGCTGAGTCACAGTATGTAAAGCGTAAAGGCTAATTATCCGCCCTGGCTTCCTTAAGAGTAGAAGATCGACACATATCAACCGGCCCTCGGCGTCGATATTATAAGTTAGGCCAGAACAAGGCAGTATCTTGCGCAGAAACAGAAAACAACCTGCCGACAAGCCAACAGCATGCGCGACAATGACCATAAAATCTACCAAAAAGGGCTGTAGCACCCTTTCAGTCTCCTCCTGGCTCTCTCTCTATCTTCGTCTCTTGGACTGCCACAATATCTAGACGTCTGCTGTGCAAAGGTCGGCGAAGTTTCATCTGTCTTTGCCGAGACCTAAGACCCTATACATTGAGAGTTGTAAGTACGATCTCTTCAGAGACCGCCATGGTGGCAGCACATAGTTTTGCCTAGAATTCCATTTGCCTGTCAGAAGATGGCGAGGCCGCCTCCGAACCACCGCCAGGCCTCTTCGACAGCGACCGCCGGCACTTCCCTCTGTGCTTCGACGCTCGACCGCGACGGCGATGCTTGTTGCCAGCTTGATCGTCCTCCTCACTGGATTGGGAGGCGCATGATGCACGGCGTTACACGACTGGATCATCGGCAGCAGCGAACCCGTCATCCACAGGAACCGGGCACTGGTCTGTACGTTGCTGCACAGTAACGGCCACAGGAGTCGAAATATCCGCGGAGGCACTCGCTGGGTCTTCAGGAACGAGTGTTAGCTCGTCGGCGGTTGGCTCCTTGTCAGAAGCTTGACACGACACCGCGTCCAAGGCCTGAGATGCTGCGTTGTTCACATTACCCTCAGACGCATGAGCAGAATTTTCTTCCAGTAGCCTGTGGAGTGGCATCTGAAGACTCAGCCACAACGGCGGCAGGAAGGTCGCCAGATGCATCAGTTATCTCAGAGGCGTTCATGATGTGCTCCTGTAATGCGTCGTCAGGAGGCCGGACTCGATGCCGAGGCTTGTCCGCGTATGTAACCACACACTCCTCCGCTGGGTGGCCGAAACGCCGGCAATCTTCGCAACGTTACGTACGGCTGTGCTGACGATTGTGTCCTACGCGGTTGCAGCGGAGGCAGAGAGGTGGTCGGCCAGGTATCAGAATGCACGCCATACATAATCAGCTGATGTGGAACGTCACCAACGCTATCCCCTTCGGCAAGAGTCAAAGTCACATCTCGGCTGAGCGTCTTCATCTGTTCCATATCGGCAACTTTCCAGTTTTCCCTCGAAATCGAGGTTACTTTGCCATATGCTTGTAGAGCTTCACAAATAAAGGAGTCATCCAAGCGTTCAGGCAGCCAGAGAAGTTTCGCCTTTATCTCCTTCGGTTCCGTATCCACAACAACACAGCGACGGTTCTTAACCAATAAATCTCCACATGAGACTAGTTTTGCTTTAGAGTGCGCCGATTTACATGTAACCATCCAGACATGCGACATTTGAAATTGTCCCATAGAGCTTATTTCTTTCAAATCCACTACGCTCCGAAGGCCGTCACTGAAGTCTTGGGAGCGGTAGGGGCGGCCGGTGAGATCAGCATGCAGAAAAACAGAGTCGACGACAAGCTTACCAGTTGAGAAACGTGGAAGCACAACAGGGTAATCACTACTGCTGGCATTAACCTGAGCAGTATCTCGGCCAGAGGCCGACTGAATCTTTGTAGTGGAGAACATCGCGAAACGCCCAGGATCGTGAAACGCTCTTCATAATTCCCCTCGTCTACCGTGAAGATGATGGCGAGATTCCGCGAGTGACAGATATTGCGCCTTTCCATTATTCTAAACGAATTATAGAACACAGGTGAACTTTGATGCATTCAATGAAATGCTGTGTTCGACAAGGGGCGTGCGATTTACCGTCAGGACAGATCATGAAGTCACCAGGCCATTCATGCATATAAGAAGCTGTCCCTGCCGGGCGTCCGATCCAGGCGTCCGTGCGGCGCCTTTGATTTGCCGCTTCCTCGAACGCCGCACCACACAGCAAACAGAAGCAGACCTATGATGTCTAGGAGGCGTTAGTACAGAAGGTATCAGCGGCGTTTGAAATTGATTTACAGGATGGAAAAGGCGCAGTATCTGTCACAATTCTCCGCGGACAGATGTAACACGCCGTAAAGGAAGTGGGAAGGTGGGAGGGAAAAAGCAGAGGGAGATAGAAGTGCTGTAGTCGAGGGCTACGATCCACCGCGCTATAATTGCTTTCGCCTCGTCGCAGTTTATTTTTCCAAAGTGCCCTCAAGAATTTTATTTACAAATTCTAACCTACACGGAAAGGCTGCACTGGGTTGTGCGATGTCCACGCACGTGAAAGGCCCAGAGGTGGCCAGATTACTTCATCACCTTTCATTACGATGCCTCTTTCTCCCCGTTTCCACTCCCACCTTCCTTAAGTCTGGCAGATACCGCGGCTTTCTTTTCTCATACACCAACGCACAATATAAAAGAAATAATGAAAACCTGATCTTGACCTGGTTATATGTAGGTGTCCAGAATTCCGTGGCATCCACTCAAAAGTAAGGCTCCTTCCTTTGCACAAAACCCAATTCAAACAAAAATTATGAAAAAATGCGGATTGAAAAGCGGGTGCTAAAGAGTCTACTGCTCCAACACTCCATCTTTCGCCCTGCCACTATGTTCAAGCCACGCTTAACCATTTTACACACAGTTTTAATGATTTCATTATAGTAATTGATTTTACAGGAAAAAAGGCGCTCTATCTGCGGCGCACATCCTGAAAACCCGGTCAGACCTCGTGAGATAGTGCATTCGCACTAAAAAGAATGCTGATATGTTCAAGAAGAGGTTTCTCCAAGACGCTACCGGCAAGCAATAACATACCACTGACAAGTAAAGAGCAAGTTGGTTCTCTGTCTTCAATCAAAAAAGTCTAGAAAAACAAATATCTCATGCCGCAATGCGATGAAGACGCGAAATCCTCTCGGTGAATGACGCAAAGCCGTGAGGTTCTCAGCTGATCTTGATGGAGTGTAAACGCGTAGACTTTCGGTCAAAGCATGCAGTTGCCCCAACAGCAGAGTACACAGCACTAGGTATGCTCCGTCTACTACATGGGCTTGAGTATGCATGCGTCCCTTCAGCACTTGCAGCTAACCAGCATGAACGCCAGAGCCGCACAGCCATATTTTTCAGGAAAAGCTCTCAGAGCTTCCAAGCTGCCAGTAACCAACCGCAGAAAACAAGTTCGTGCTAGACTGCTCTGCTTTGCCGGCAACATGGTGCTAAGTTCGCAACAGGCCACAAATTATCGCACGCGTCATTCTTATGGAAGTCAGTGGAAAAGAAGCGTTCAAACCGATAGCGTCCATGGCGCGTTCGTTTCGCCTATTTTAATAAAAGCTAGTCTGAATACTCACGAACGCCAGCCTACTCACTGCGTTTGTCGCTAATATCGACCCCATTGTCTATCAGGTTTACCAGTTGGCAATTGTGGCAATCCTGCATTGCCGAGCCGTCTTGATGTCGGGTAGTTCGGAACTAAATGCATAGAAAACGGGCCTTTCCTAACTATGTTACTAAGCCATGTAGATCTGAGTTACTGGAGCCAGTGCTCGTTCTGCTTTAGTTTCCTTGGCTCGCACTAAGTAGCAACATTTTCCTTTACGTCGCACTGATTGCTTATGAAGATAAAGTCGCGACTAATGAATACCGCGCACGACGTACGCTGTCAAAAATAGACGCGCGTTAAGAATGCGTTACAAACGCGCGAACAAATGGGCGGAGAAAAGCGGCAGACGTATCCCACTCAGCCCCGCGTACGCTCTCCCGCTGTACTAGCTAGTACTGTAGTATAAGCCTGATACAATAATAAGGTTAATAGTTTCGTAATAGTATAACATTACAGAGCATCACCTGCAAAATTTCTGGAGGCACTATATTCTTGCGCGGAGCGAGCTTGCGCGTTTCGGTTCCGTAGCTTCCACCACATTGTCACAGAAAGTTATCCCCGAGTTTAGCTGTGCAACAAATAAATTAGTTTACCGGAATGGAAAGGCGCCTTATCTATCGCACTTTGTTTCTGTGTACACATGAACCGCAAGGAAGGACTGTGGAAGGTATAGTGGAAAGAGCGAAAGAGGAACCTTTCTGGAGGATTCAGGAGTAATACGACCACCTGGGGATCCTTAACGTGCACTGGCATAGCACAGCACACGGATGAAGCGGCTGGCGGTTGCGTTCGCACCCGGGTACTCTGGAACATTAGTCGGGCGTCTTAACTATGCACCAAGACAGCAGACCACCAGTTGTGAAACCAGAGCTCGGATTTCATGGTGGCGGTGGTTGTAAAAACTTTAATTTTCAACAGATACAGGGTAGGCGTCCATCTACCCGTCTACACGATGGCCTGGAGCCCTTGGATCCGGGCGGCGTGTTCGGTCAGTCGGATTACACCTAGCTGTGTCTCAGGGTGTGAGCTCAACAGTAGAGTCTCCCAAAATTCTTGCGTTTTTGTCTGTTCATTTAATTCTTTTATTTCTGTACACGTCCACATCATACGTACCAGATCCGCCTTATCCTGACATAGTTTGCACCTATCTGAGAATTGCTCCGGGTACCACTGACTTAAAGTAGCTGGGTTCGGAAAAGTCCTTGTTTGTAAGCGCCTCTAAATGCTTTCTTGGATCTTATTTAGTGTCCTATCTTCCGGTGGGTATTCTAACCAGTTCAGTCTATAACGCTCTGTAATCTCTTTGTAGCTGACCAGCCTGTCCCTGCTAGAAGTGTACTGAGGATCAGAGCCTACCCGGAAGGGGAGACCGCGGGCAAGCTTATGAGCTCCCTCATTTCCTTGGGCTATGGAACGAAAAATGGTAGGGGTAACATTAAGAGATAGAAAGCGTGCAGAGTGGGTCAGAGAAATAACTCAAGTTACCGACATTCTAGTAGAAATTAAGAAGAAGAAATGGACATGGGCAGGGCATGTAGTGCGAAGAGAGGATAACCGATGGTCGCTGAGAGTAACAAACTGGATTCCAAGGGAAGGAAAGCGTAGCAGGGGGCGGCAGAATGTTAGGTGGGCGGATGAGATTAAGAAGTTCGCAGGGGTCAAATGGATGCAGCTAGCACAGAACCGGGTTAAGTGGAGAAATATGGGAGAGGCCTTCGCCCTGCAGTGGGTATAATCGGGTTGATGATGATGATGATGATGATGATGATGATGATGATGATGATGATTTCCTTGAAGCTGGGAGTAGGCTGGTGCCCATGTTAGCCGGATTACTCTATCATCCTGACATGTTCTCAGTATTCGTTTTGCCTGTGGAGAGACCCTTCCCTTGAGAAAGTTGCATATTGCTGTTTTGGAATCACTTATAATTGTATTAGCCATTGTCCCTGCTATTGCAAGTGCAATCGCCACCTCTTCAGCCGTGTGGGCTAAACTCGTACTAACGGAGCCGCTTATTCTTAGATTTTGTTCATCTGACACTACTGCCAACATAACATGCCTTTCCTCATACTCGAAGGCGTCGACATAGACCACGTCCTCACTTCCTTGATATATCTTCTGCATCGTTTCCGCCCTTTTCTTCCTTCTTTCCTGGTGATGCTCTGGATGCATGTTTCGTGGCAGCGGGGGGATTTTGAGTCGCTTCCTGACTTCCATCGGGGCATCCGTCTTCTGGTCCTCTTGGCTTTCGTATCGAATACCTAGCTTTAGCAGTATGCTGCTTCTTAACTCTTCTTGTCAGGGTCTTTGCCAGTCTTTCGTACTGGGAAATTTGGTTGACCTCTATCACCTTTTCTAGCTTATTATGCACTCCCAGCTTCATTAGCCGGTTCGTAGACATACTGATGGGGAGACCAAGGGTTGTTTTTATGCTCTTCCTGATGATTGCTTTAATCTTAGCCTTCTCGCAGTAGGCAAGGCGTAAGCACGGGACTGCATAGGCGATCTTGCTGATGACAAAGGCATGTACAAGTCGTAGGAGGTTTGCTTCTCTCATGCCCGACTTGCGATTTTCGATGCGTCTGATTAGACGTATCGTTAGTTGAGCACAACCTTCGAGTTTCTTTATAGCTTCTCCTTGAC
Organism: Amblyomma maculatum; assembly: GCF_055883805.1. NCBI lineage: Eukaryota > Metazoa > Arthropoda > Arachnida > Ixodida > Ixodidae > Amblyomma > Amblyomma maculatum. The sequence continues at coordinate 21,223,429 of NC_139344.1, forward strand.
GACCATTTTCCTGCAGCCACATACCTAGGATCCACGCTGGGGATGGGAACTCCGTCTGCCTTCAGTTCGATTCTAGGTTTTTTTTTTTTTTTTTGTTTAATATGCACGTGTGGCTGGTACACGAGCATCTCGGATTTTTCGGGAGAGCATTTCAGGCCTCTAGGGGTTACGTATTCTTCAACAGTTTGCACAGCTGCCTGAAGCATGTCTTCAATTTGTCCATCACTACCTCCCGTGGTCCACAGTGTGATGTCGTCTGCGTAGAGTCTGTGGTCTAGCCCCTCAATTTCTTCTAGCTTTGATGGAAGCTTGATGAGTCCATCACTGAACAGCAGGAGTGAGAGGACGGAGCCCTGGGGTGTTCCTCTGCTGCCCAGTGTAATTTTGTCCGACTTGTGTTCTCCAATTTGGATGGTTGCTTCTCTCTTTGAGAGAAAGTTCCTTATGTAGTAATAAGATTTTTCACCTAGGCCGAGATCTTGTAGGTTTTCCAGTATTGCTTTGTGTTTGACGTTATCGAAGGCCTTTGCTAAGTCCAGGATTTCACGGACGCCATGTGAACGAGTTCCCTAGTCTCTCACTCTCTCTACCCATCCCTCTCTCTTCTTTCTCTCTCTCTGATATTGCCTCGTTCCTGCCATGGTTTCCCGTAGAGCTGCAATGACGTCACGCGAATAAGCTCCATAGCACGCGTTTTGTATACAGACGCTTTGCGAACGCGGCATCCATTCTGCATCACTTTCGCCGATTGTCGCATAGCATGCCTCTTGTCGTGAAGTGGCTTTGACATCACAAAGGCACACTGAGGCCTTTCTGGTCTATGTGGTGCGGTTAGGGTGCGTAAGGTGTCCACAGAAAAAAAGTGCGGCAGATGCGGCACCTTCCCGTTCTTGTAAGCCAAATTGTTATTATTATTATTGCCAAGTAACTTGTGGGTGGGGCAGCGGCCTCGGCATTGCGGACTTAGCATCCCTGGTCTTGTTATGGCAGAAAAGAGAAAGTTACATTAACAATCACATGTTAGCCAAGAAGCGGGGTGTATATTTTGCAAACTTCTTGTTATCTAAAAGCCGAGAGAAAAAAAGCTTTACTTCCGTTTCGAGTCTTGTTCACCGATGTACGTCGTTTTGTTATGTTGTATACATCTGCCAGCAAGCCGTCCATTCGGCTTTTATTCCGAGGGGCTTTATTTATTCCGAGGCGTTGACTGATAGCTTTCAAGGGCTCCGCGAATGAGACGGAGTTTTGTTTTAGGTCAAAATAAGTGGTATTTATGGAACTGCTCCGTAAGTACTACAGCGTTGCTTCGATTCGAAATTAGCTATAAACGGATTGTGCGAAACAAAGATCGGTCAACGAATACGTAGCCTTACGGCGCGTTTCTGATCTCTTCCTGACAGCTTCTGCTTCTCTAGCGAGAAACTGTAATCTTCGTACAGTTCGTGTTTATTCTTGCATTCCCTGGCGTGAATGAGCAACAGTATCGATTTCGCTTCGCACTCAGTGGCATAGATCAGACTGGTCGTATATCACAAAGGTAGGGTATATACGCCTACGCTATGTTATAACGGTGTAGCCGATTTTGCTTAGTTTGGAAAATGCAAAAGTTTAATATGCGCTGCCAAGTGTGACGCTCATAAAGCTTTGGGTATCCAAATGCTTGGCTCGGTCAGACGTTTTATTGGCCTGGACAATTCTCGTGGCGTCGGCTCGAAGGGCAGCAGGCTTGTTTTCTTCCACCTGCGAGCGCGCGCCTCCTCTGATGGCCCCGTGTGTGCGACGCAGCGTTTACTTATTGGGCACGTGCCAGTGACATGTCGCTCCCTAACTGACTGCAACTCTGTGACGATGGCGTGCAGTATGTGTGTGAGAGAGTGACATTTAAACACTGAGGCTGTTCGGCTGCGGAGAATGTGTAGTTCTCTACTGGTGTTACCAGCGATGCTCATCTGTTTTCCCCACCGCGTAACAGAAACGATATTAGCTACGCGAGAATATACTGGGATCGTTGTGCAGAAATGCTGTCCCCATACCGCTTAACTGTGGGGGAAAACTTGGTGTCGTTCCAAATGTCTAAAAAGAAAAGAAATGCGCCCTTTCTTTTGTATCAAAGTCATGCCGCAATGGTTCTTTATGCAGCGTTCAGGGTGGTGCCATATATAAATTACGCTTCTCTCTTAGCATCCATCATGATAGTAAAAATTGAGATTACTTGACGATAGGAATTAATTCTAACTGACGCCACATATATGTGCAGCCATGGACAAAATATTTATTATAATTTATGCCGGACTGCTTCCACACTTTGCATGGAAGTCTGCAAGTGTTCTTTACCTATACATGTGGCATTTGACGAAAGCAACATTGTAGAGCTGCCACGTCTTGTGGCTTGTCTGAACCTCAATGTTACATTCTTTGCAGCAAAAAAAAAAAAAATAATAATAATAATAATAAAGAATAAAAAACCGTCGGAGCTTATTTAAACCGAGGAATGCCTCATGAGAAGCGAGTACGGAGCGCCATAACTACCGCCGCTTTTTGTTGCACTGAAAATATACAATATTTACACAGGAACCGTCAGCCATATTTGACTGATGTACCGGGGTTAAAATTCTTTTAAAGATTTCAAAATTTCAATGTGCGGGAGCCAGTCAGGTGCTGGATCTACAAGTTTTATAAGTTCACTATATCTTGCAACACTTTCCTTAAAGTATTCTCTTATTGGCCATGCGTTAAGATCTGCATGGCGCACTGCCATCCTACTTCTCCACATACTGTGCAGGCCCAACGCGATTACAAGATCATATGGAATACCATCCTCGTTTTCAATCGGGAGACACCTGATTTAGTGAGGGTCAAGCGGAAAATCCTTTATAATTGTCCTTTGAAGGACGTCCCGGAAGAAAGCTGCCTCGCAGCAGTCCAAGAAAAGATGCTCTATGGTTTCTTCCTTGTATACATAAGAAAAAGCGGACTCCCCATGGGACAAAAATTTCTTTCTCGTGCAGCCACGCTTTAACCTGAGAATTCCCGCTATGTAGACGAAAAAAGAAAGGCCGGGCGGCAGGAGTAATGTCCACTTTTTTACCTCTTTTGAGGACATCTTGAACAGGGCCTGCGCTGTACATGGTCCTATACAATGGTGGAGGGAACAGTGAGCCACACATATCTCTGCGAAGTTTCTTCCTTGTCACATAGCTAAGATAACCCGATGAAAACCATCTATAAAGAAAATGACAAGCTTGAACGAATTCTTTCAAATACCCCTGCAATCCAACACTTCGCGTGTGTAAATGTCACATTTTCGCGGTGTTCATTTCATGTCGGCGTCTTCACCATCTTGTATTCAGACACACCCTATTACATTCCCCTCTTCGGGTACGTCAAGCTGGCGGAAAAGACGCGCTACCAGTAAGGTTCGCAGTCACCGAATCCGCCTTTATTTGCGTTGAGCCTGACCTTGAAATCATAGCCGTGCACAGAAAGCGAAATGGCACATGACGTTGTTTCGCACATCTCATTTGGCCGAGTTAGCAAATCGACTGCGATGGTTTGTTTTCTTCTTTTTTTTCTTTTTCCAGGTCGCTTAAAATAACACGGCGATCTATATGTTTTGGTCAGGAATGACGCGCAAAGTTGAGAAATTGTGGAATTTAGTCGCGAGACGTGCCGTATTGTGAGCATACAGCCATATATAGATAACTGCTTGTCTCTGGCATGGTTTTAACAAGCGACCAAAAAACAATCGGACGCATGGTGGTCACATGGAGAAGGAACAAGCGAGAAGAAAGAAAACTTGATAGGTAACGTCAGCATAATTCTTAAACAATTTCGAAAAGCGCTCGTCCGATTGGAACGATATCAGCTGAGAGCGTTTACACGCAAAATTTTTTTAATATGCAGCACAGCACCTTCCGCTATTGGGCATGTGCTGGCTACAAGTGATATGCCCTGTCGAAGCCTGGTGTTTGCGATTTTATATGTCGCCTGATCAACGAAATCGAAGGGAAGTTTTGAAGGCTTCAGTCATTTAAGGCGATATTATTATGACCTCCCTGTCACTTATAGGAAAACTCCGTTGTCAATGCAACGGCTTCTTGTTTTACTTGATGTTTAAAGCATAGAGTTCCTTACACTAACTAGAGGGAAAGCTGAGGGCGCTGCACTTCAGCCACCATGGGCGCGCTAAGAATCATGGGCCGGTGTGCTACTTGTAGCGGGACAGTCGGTTTTTCTCGGGTACGTGGAGTGGCATTACTGCAATGTTTCTTTTTCGTCATCATCATCATCTGAAGGTGCGTACATAGACCGCGAAAGCCATAGTAGCGAAGGCGCAAAAGCAGACGTCGCCAATAAATAGTTTCTGGTTCCCGAGGGGGTTGGCAACCAGGGGCTGAGGAGTGCGGACGCGTTTTGCGTCGGCTCCACACTTTTTGTCTCGATGTGCCAGAAATTTTCACCGGAATTTGGTTTCAGTGGTGCCATTGTGCGTCGGAAGGCGTCGTGATCTTGTGGACACCGAATTTGTGACTGTGAGTGCAGCAGTTTGGTTTTTATTGTCGGTCTTGTGCGGACCACCTGCGAAACGCTAGCGCCCGTTTGGCCTAGCGCGGCTTCGGCCGAGGAGACCGGCCCGGAGGCCCCTTCACCGCTGGTCTACCGCCGCGTTTGTGGACCAAAAATGACGATGCACGTGACCGTAGAAGGTACTGACCTCGATCCAGAAGACTACGACAGCACCTGGGTACAAACGCTCAGGAAAAAGGTTGAATCGAAAACCAAGCGGACGCTTCTGAATGATTCCAAGGAGGACAAGGTGATGCAACACCGCGTTCCAAACGGGGAAGCCGCTCATGGCGCTGCTAAAGCAACTAGAAGAAAATTGGCTGAACGGTCAATAGCTATGAATCTTCCGAGGTTCCCGGAAGAAGTTATCAAGGTGATTATTAGGCCTCGTGAAGGTCTAGCCGTCATTAAACGCACGTCGGGCCCGCTGCTTAGTCAGGCCCTCGCCATGGCTGCCGGAATCAGCTGGTCGGAGCTGGACTCATGGTGTGTCAACGGAAAGCAAGGTACGGTGCTCTTTCATTCCTTGGACTTTAGTCGAGGCGTGAAGGTAGCCGCAATCCGTTGCTTTAAACTCGATGACAAAGAGCATGAAGTGGTGGCCAATCTGATCGCACCGGAGGATTGCGGCCGAGGAGTCGTCCATGGGATCTGTGATACATTCACGGAAGAACAGTTGTTCAGAGCATTGAGGAAGGATCCACAGAACCCAACGGTCGCTGGGGTGCGGCGGATGGGGAAGACTTCCACTATTATTATCACCTTTTTGGAACCTGAAGTCCCAAGATTTGTCAGGATTGAAGGCATGCTTATGCCATGTCGATTGTTCAAAAAAAGATATGAAGTTTGCTTCAGATGTGGGGAACTTGGTCATCGCTCAGATGTGTGCGATAGTGAAAAACCTAAGTGCCGTGGTTGCGGGGTGGTATCGCCGCCCGAAGATCACCAGTGCACTCCCCAATGTCGCCTATGCGGACAGGGCCACCAAACGGGAGACAGACGCTGCAAAGAACTCTTCCGTACACCCTACGTTATCAAGACGAAAAAGTGGGAAGCAAAATTAGCCGCCGAGGAGGCAGCCAAACAGAGCTAGCCACCGAGGAGGAGGTCAAGAAGCTGCAACAGGTCCGCTTTAGTCGCCGCGATGGGCGTAGTGAGTCCCACAACCGGTCCCAGAGCCGTACAAGAACCCGTTCCTCTTCGTTCCCGCGACTGCAGCCGCCGTCGTCCAAGACGATAATGGAGTGCTCTCGACCAAAGCAACAGCCGCAGCAGCAGCAGCAGAAACCGCCGCAGACACCATCAAAAGGAGTGAGTAGTGACTCTCAGGACTCAGCTGAGGTTCAGGCTCTAAAAAAACAGAATCAGTTGTTGCAGGCGCAAGTTAAGGCACTGCAGTAACAAATCATTGCGATAGGCAAAATTTCACAACCAATGGAGACCGAAATGCCGGTAGCGGAGGCACCGCAGAAGGAACAGGAAAAGACCCCTAGGGACAGTCCTCCTGCAGCAAAAAAGAAACGAGGTCCCGAGCCGGATCTCGAAACCCGCGTCCAAGGATTGGAAAAACGATTCGCTAAAAAAGAAGACGACGACAAAATTTTCCAACAACAAGTTATGACCGCGTTAGAACGCCTGAACAGTGCTATGGCAGAGATGCGGGTCGAAATGGCTAGGAGAGACGAGAGAATTCAGTTGGTTTACCAAGAGATTCATAACATTAAAAATGGCTCTGCATCACCGTAGAAATACCATTTGGCAGTGGAACTGTAGGGGCTTCAGTCGCAAACGCGCGGTACTGGAAACTTTTTTGACGAACATTGACAAACACGAGTAATCGCATTGCAGGAGGGCAGTAAGCACGCTAAGCTAGCGAGTTACAAATCATACGCGGGACGAGATGACAACACGCGAGTGGTCACCCTTGTCAAAAGGAATATAACGGTGCTGCAGCATAATACCGGGACAACAAATGTTGACCATATACTAATCGAGATAATCCCACAAAAAAGAAAATTCAAAAGTCTATTCATCCTCAATGTATATAGCCCGCCTCGACAAAAACGTCAATGCAACTTCAATGAGCTATTCGCCAAAGCGCGAGTGATCGCGAAAGGAGGACCCCTGTTGATAGTAGGGGACTTTAACGCGCATCACACGGCATGGGGGTATAGATACACGCAGGTAAAAGGACGCGAACTATGGAACAGCATTCAGCAGAATGGCTTATTGCTTCTGACGGATCCCCTGAAACCAACCCGCCAAGGTAACAGCGTTTCGATAGACACATCTCCGGACTTAACTCTAACCGGAGGCTGCATTTACGCCACGTGGTGCAACACAGGTGAAAACCTAGGCAGCGACCATAAAATTATAGAAATCGTAGTAGATAACGGCCCACCGGTCGTCCGCACCAAAAAGGCAACGTTGGTGAACTGGGAGGCTTTCCGAAATGGCCGCACAGGTGACGAGGAAGGCATAAGTAACATTGACGATTGGAATAAAAAGGTCATTCAGTCGGTCAACGAAGCAACGGAGGAGGTGGAGGTTGACGAGAACATTGAAGGAGTAGACCGTCACATGGTCAGGCTCTGGCGTAAGAAGAAGGATCTAGAAACGAGACTCACACAGAAAAGAGGGAATAGGAACTTGCGCAGAGAATTGGCAGTGCTTAACAAAGAAATTGAAGAATATGCGCTTGTTTTAACAAGGCAGAACTGGGGCAGCATTTGTGAAAAACTGGACAGGAATATCGGGAACGCAAGTACGTGGCACTTACTTCGTCATCTTCTAGATCCCGACAAATCTAAACTGGAGGCCAGGCAGCAAATTCACAGGCTAATACATACATTTGATGGGACCGCGGCTACTCTCATAGCCCAAGTCCGAGACCGGTATTTGAACTGTGCAGAGGGTATAGGCCAACAAATGCCTGATTACAAGGGCCAGGAAAACCCGGAGCTAGATAGCCCGATAACGGTTGCCGAAGTCCGGGCAGAAATAAATAGACTGAGAACAAAGACTGCTGCAGGTCCGGACAGAGTCAACAATCGAATGCTAAGAAACTTGGACGACGCGTCGATCCGACACCTCGCAGCATTCATGCAGGAGTGTTGGGAGGCCGGTCGGCTGCCGGCGACATGGAAGGCCGCAAACCTCGTATTCCTCCCGAAGCCGGGGAAGCGGCCGGGTTTCGAACACTTGCGTCCGATCTCGCTCACGTCATGCGTGGGGAAACTAATGGAGCATGTTGTTCAGGCCCGGCTGAACCGGTTTTTGGAGGACAACGATATCTATCCGAACACCATGATAGGATTTAGACCGCATTTGGCCGCATGCGATGTCATGCTGCAGCTAAAAGAACAGATCATACACAATTCAACAGTAGACACCAGGGTGATCGTTGGTCTAGACGTGTCAAAAGCTTTTGACAACGTGAAGCACTCGGCTATTCTGCAGAATCTCAGTGCATTAGATGTTGGAGTTCGCACGTACAACTACATACGCGAGTTCCTCAGCGATAGAACGGCAACTATCAGTATGGGGGGACACACAGTAGAAGGTATTCGACTGGGAAACAAAGCCACACCACAGGGATCGGTGTTGTCCCCGACGCTGTTTAATATCGCCATGATTGGTCTCACCCCAAAACTAGACGAAATCCAAAGGCTACACCATATATTATATGCAGATGACCTAACTGTGGATGTGCAGGGGCAGTGACGGTGAAATTGAACCGACACTCCAGCGGGCAATCGAAGTTATAGAAAGATACTTAGAACCGATCGGGCTCAGATGTTCGGCCAAGAAACCGGAAGCGCTCGTTCTCACGTCAATGCGATCGCCCCATCGTAGGCGTATAAAGCAGGATAACCCGAAAATAAAACTCAGGGTCAACGGTAACGTTATACCAACGGTGGAAACCATTAGAGTTCTGGAATTACGAATTCAGGCCAACGGCAGGAACTCTGAAACGATACAGAGGCTGGACGCTAGCACCAGTCAAACCTGTAGACTCCTGAAGCGGATCGCAAACAAACATGCGGGAATGAAAGAAGCTAACCTGCTTAGGCTAGTCCAGTCTTTTATAATCAGTAGGATAGTCTACGTGGCGCCGTATTTACGGCTTCACAAGGCAGAAAAGGA
>NC_139344.1:21237140-21356324 GCF_055883805.1 Amblyomma maculatum
ACTCCAAATGAAAATAGCCAAAACATGCTACATCTTCTGCACTTTAACACGCGATATGAACGGCATCTGTAGCATACAACATAATTTGACTACCGAAAAAAAAAATTACAGACTCTAGCACAGGCAAGCGTTGCAGGGTTCCTTAAAAATTGCCAGCCTGGCCATTTCTCCGTAGAAGCCTGTGCTTCTTGTTCCCGCCTCAATTTGTTTTCGCGATAAAAATAAAGCGGTACACCTAGGTAGTTAGTAACGGTTGTTGCCCACGGCACATGTGCAAACTAACACGGGGTACTATTGTGCTCGCCATGCTAGGCCCTTGTGCATTTTACCCTAATTTATTACGTTAACGTTTTCAGTTTTTTTGTACTACTTAGTCGCTACGGTAGCTACTCTGGCAATGCTACCATTGTCTTGGCAGAAAACACATATATCGTCCACACACGTAAGCACTTTAACTTGTCAAGATTCAAAACTGAATAAATGCCTTTTTCTTATTATGCAGCAGAGATAAGCAAAATCGCTCCATAAAAAAAGCGAAGAGCAATGATGATGATAGTGGGCAGCCATATTTCACTGAAGATCGCACAAATAGGCTATCCGTGAAATAGTGGTCTGTTTGTCTCTGGACGTCTGTCTACTGGTTACTGCAGCTGGTTCAATCGTCCGAATACGCTGGTTATGGCTAGGACATGTACTTTCCGGTTTTAACCTAAGAGCACCAATAAACATCCGCAGGCAAAAAAAAAAAAAAAAAAAAGAAAACACGGAATCGTATAAATTTTACAAAACATTGATTTTTGGTTTGTTCTTTTGAGCCTAGGACCCATTCTTGGCGGAAAACTTCATTTTCTTTCTTTGTTTCAGAGCACAGAAACGGGCTAGCAGACCCGAGGGGAAGGGGGAGACACTAGAGGCTATATATGCCACTCCGGCCGCCGAAACACACTAGCTAGCAACTCCGTTGATGTAGCTATGGACCATTTGCCAAAATCTGTAAGCCAGGTTCTCCTCAAGGCTTGTTTTCCAACCGAAAGAACTTGTTCTGAGACGACACTACCGCATTCTTCGTGGAAGTACGAGACCTCTTAGGAGAGCTGCCGGATGAACTCAGTCGATATAATAGGCTCGTGTTGTGAAGGGATGAGTGCGACATGAAGGAGCTGGAGTCAGAGTTCCACATTTAATTGCCGCCAACACAGTGAATGCTGTTGTCGAGTCTTCTTTGTTTTGGAAACTTGGCCATTTTAGGTTTTCCTCTGCAAAGCACTGCAAAGTGAGCATGCATTCTCACGATTGCGTGTTGTCGACACAAAAGAGCGCGCTGGCACGACCCACGTATGCGTGTACCTACTAAAATCAATAGCATTTGCTTCAAGGTCCATTAAATTTGCTGATTGGCGCTTCTATGACCTTGTGTGCCCTGTGTGACCATGTGTTTTTCACCGGTAGTCGCCGCGTTCTTTATTTCGTACCACCCAAATAGCCGCAAAACGCCAATTTTATAGCCCGTTTTTCGGTGGAGGCGAGAAACAAGGGGCCCGTGTGCAGTGCGATACCAATGCACGTAAAGGAGCCCCAGGCAGTCGAAATTTCCCGGAGCCCTCCTCTACGGCGTTACCCATAGCCTTGGTTGTTTTGGGACGTTAAGCCCCGGAACCAGTAAAAAAAAAATAAAAAATAAAAAATAAAAACGCCGAAAAACATTCTCGAATTATCGAAAAATTCTCGAATTGTCGAAACACCGGAGAATATGCGGTCTAGATATGGCATATCAAGCATCAAAGAGGTAAGTGTATGCCAGGGATGATTTATTGGCCGTTTGCGAGCATTCGCACTTGTATAAATAAGGGTGTTCTTTGCGTAAAAAAAAAAATAGGATCAAGCCTTGTGGGCATTAAGGCACTGTGGTACGCAGGTGGCACTGCCGTGATCATGACAGCGTTCTGAACCTCGATCGCTGCCGACTCAGTGTCTGCACTGCCTTTTTTCGTCTCCACCGCGGCAGGTGTATATCTCTAAGCGCAAAAAGCTTGGCTAGTTGGTTTCTAGTACAACTGTTAGACGAAGGTAGAAGAGAGAACACGAACAGCGGACTTCAGCTGAGATCTATTCCCCAAACAGGCGTATATGTACAAAATGGGGCAAGGCCATAAAATTATACCGCGACCAGATAACAATATCGGACACATGCATATAAGACACAAATTCCATGCCACTTTTTTTTTTCTCTCTTTTCTTCCTTCTCTCTTCACATCAGCACACCTATCGCCTACCTTACCTACCCTGTACATTTGCTATGAGGAAATATGTTAGTTTTTTTTTTTTTTTGCGCTCTCAAAACACTCAAAAGAGCCGAGAAATTTTTGAAGCCTTTAGTATAATAAATGTAAGAGAGAACTGCGGCAACGGCCCTTCTGTGGCTCTGCGCAAAAAAGAAAAGAATTTCCTCAAGACAAATGTGTTGGGTCAGTCAGGTAGGTGATAGAAAGTGTACAGATGTGAAGAGAAAAGAAAGAAAAAAAAAAAGGACATAACATTTGTGCCTGGTATTTATGTAACCGATATCGTTGTCTGGTCGCGGTATACTTTTACGGCCTAGCCTGTTTGTGGAATAAACCTCAGTTGAAGTCAGGCCTTCGTGTTGCCTCTTCTACCTTCGTCCGTGTGTTTTTCGTACACTGGAATAATGTCTCACAACTGCACAATGTCTTTCTGCCGAGCTATAGACGATAAAGCACCGCCCTTCGTCGGGCGAACGGTGCCTTGACGACGATCGGCTGTTTGGCACTTCTGATCCACTCTTCTCGGTCAGGCATTATAATACAAGATACTCACAACAGCGAAACGCAATCGCCTCTATCCTGTCTGTGCACGACTGAACTCATCTCCATGTGCGGTTCGGAGAGCGTCGTACACATATCGCCGCATAAACAGTTACCGATCACTCTTATGGCATTAAGCCTTTTTGAAGCAGCAATGTTGGCCTCTGCACTGTTACCGATGATGGTCTGGATCGTGAACAATCATCATCATCATCATCAGCCGCACTATACCCACTGCAGGGCGAAGGCCTCTCCCATATTCCTTCAATTAACCCGATCCTGTGCTAGCTGCATCCACTTTACCCCTGCGAACTTCTTAACCTCATCCGCCCACCTAGCTTTCTGCCGCCCGCTGCTACGCTTTCCTTCCCTTGGAATCCAATTTGTTACTCTAAGCGACCATCGGTTATCCTCTCTTAGCTCGTTATTATTTCTTACTAGTTGCATACTGCCACGGACTCCGACTCCAAAAGGCCCCAGTTTCACAAGCAGTAAAGGTGTCATCAATGTTGGTGAGAAAGTCGGTGCACAGCAATCATTCGGTTCGTTTCCATGCTACCGCGGTATAAGCATTTATACTTTGAAACCTTTATAACGGCTGCCTCACACCCCAGTTAGTCTTTCCGGGTGGTAAAATTGCGTCTTCGAGACTTGTCGCCGTTTATCCGGAAAGTAAAATAAAAATCACTTAGAGTTTACGAAAGCGCTGAAGAATATCTCTTACGACTTGTGCATACAGACTTGAAGAATGTGTAATCCATAACATATTAAACATATTACAGAAACAGCTATAGGTAATTCGTTCATATTAACAGAACTAGTATAACACCACACAAGCGCCCATTGTACCCTGTCACGCCTTAAGGGAAACATATATTTAAGAATAGCAGTGTCTCTTGCGCAAGAGCCCTCATCCCTTGACGTGCATTATGTACAGTCGTGCCCCGTTAATATGACCCCCGTTAATATGGACGACCCGAATTATGGACAGTTTTTCTGGGGACGAAACCTTTTCAATGTATTTATGCCTCGTTAATATGAAAACTCGCTGTCCGGACAATGGACAGGGGAAGAATGCACGCGCCCCACTTGGGCCCATGTATTTTTGTCTCGTTAATATGTACAGTGCTTGAAAAAAAGCATAGTCCGAACGCAAGTTAAAGAAGGGCGCGCCGCCCGCGAACCTATGCGACAGCCGATACGGCGGGATGCCTGAACGAGTCCTGTGGGGTTGGAAAGAACCAAAGCCTGCGTGTCGCCGTACTAAGGGAGGGGGGAGGGGGGGGAGGGGAGTGCAAGAGCGGAGCGGAACGTACACAGAAAACCGAGGGTCAGAGTAAGAAAGACCCCGAAAGGGGGGAACCAGGAGATTTCTGGGTGCAGCGGAAGTGCCGCCGCAGTCGGGAAAACAGCAACATGTGGTTGCAATAAATTCTGCTGAACGTGAACAGAGAGGCCGGTAAAAGCGTAAAAAAAAAAAAGACAGGAAGAAAGACAAGTGCCTACAGTGGCGGTGGGAACTGAAGTTTTCTTTCCCAAAGCGCAAAGTGTGTTCCATGAAGCCGTTAACGCTTTTCGGTGAGAGTTAAGACACACTGAGCGACAAAAGAAAGGCGACGTACGAACGCGCAACCGGGACCGGGCGTCCCGTCCTGGACGCGCTTCCCTCTCATGCTCCTGGTTTTCGTCTCTGTTGCGCTGCCGAACTGACAAACTTTGCACACTAGGCGGTCCGTATGTCGGCTTCGCTTTGAGTCAACGATGCGGCCTTGACAAGGTCTGAGCCCGTCGTAGTCGGCTAGCCGTCGTTCTAAACTGTACTTCAGCTTGCAGTGTTTGTTTTATGGGAACACATAAAAACGGCTCCAAGAAGATGGGATGTTCCATAGCCCTCTGCATAGCAGCTTGCCAACTTGACTTCCTTGCTTCCTTACAGAAACAGTACAAGGCAAAAAAAGAAAGAATCAGAACGGAAAGGCAGAAAGGCTAACTAGGCAAAAACGTGCACAGCATCAGGAGCCTGTCTCAACTTGAGTCTGGCTTTTGGCATGGCGGGAGTTAAGCGCAAAAGAACAGAGCTGAACGTAGGCGCGAAGAAATATGAATACAAGCGGCAAAAGCCATCTCAGCCAATCCAAGCTGCGAGGGACTAGTATCGACAGCTCAGCTGTTTCCTCGCCTCAGGAGAATCTCAAGCAGCTACTTAGCGGCTACTTTGCTCAGTGAAGAGGCCATTTTGGAAGTGGCGGTGAGTAGAGAATCAGACGCTGATTCATCTGCCAGTGAGGAGTTCGTGCTCGAAAGTTCGACCAACACAAAGCCCAACATCACGGGTGTCATGGTAAGCGAGTCACTTCAGACTGCACTAAAATTTTTTAAGACAACAATGACAAGCATAGTGCACTCAAAATTGCCTGTGTTCTGTGGAATTTTGAGTCCAGTGCACACCGTTATGTACAAAAGCAGTCGTTAATTACAATTCTCTTTTCTCAATAAAATCATTTTTGTTTTTATTCATGACTCGTTATTATGGATGACTCGCTTTATGGACAGTTTTGTTCGGAAACCAAAGTGTCCACATTAACGAGGCACGACTGTATTCGCTAACATCACGGCAAACATGATATGCTTCGGGTTATGCGTGGTATCCACGTCTTGTTCATAATTTACACCTAGAATCGTGTATAAAATGTTCTCAAAAACAATATACTAAAATCCTTCCTAATGTTGGCCAGATCACAAAACCATGCATCGAAGCAAATAAATATCTCATGGTTCCATAGTCTCAGTAGTATAACCATGCAGCGCCGGAGGCCTTCTGAGTTGATCCATAGTCTCAGCTATACTCAGTGGAGGCATATGCGAAATTATCAGTAACTTCAAAGAACAAATGAGATTACATATACTCTACACGCAGAATATATATATGACAGAGTTGGAATAGCAAGTGCCTAGAGATTACAAAAACACGTTTGTAATTTGCTAATGATATCTATGCTAGAAGAGTTTCGAGCCTGATTCTTTTCGTCGAATCCGCTCAAGCAAGTCTGACAGCGCATAGTCACAATGCTTCCGTCACAAAACCTACATTTTTGTTCGCTCTGTCAGTATACAGTTGAGCATCCTGCTTTCATATTTAGAGCCCTCCCTCAGTCCCACATATATACAGTGCGGAAAGACGAAGTCTCTGCCGTGCGCTGGATCCTCAGGATGGATGCCCACTGACGGAAATCAAGATTCTAAGTCACCGGCCGCGGCGATCGTCGGCGGTGAAGGCCTCCCAGGAACTTCTCCGCTTCATAAAAGCCACGGGCCTGATAGATAGGCTGTGATTTTGCGGTAATGTGATGGGACGTGATATGGCAGTGATGTGACTATACTGAGTGCACCCATCCCTCTCTAACCCATAACTTTTATATGCACTCACCCCCTTCCCCCAGTGCACGGTAGCAAACTTATTTCTTCTACTGGTTAACCTCCCTGCATTTCCTCTTTCCCCTCCTCCTCCCCCCGCTGTCAGCGCTGCTTATGGGGGGCGCAAGTCCTAATTCCAATCCTTCTCTCCGCAACATTCAGGTGCCCCGTCTTTTCTTTGAGCCGCTGGAGTGATGTGCAAATACGGTGTCTCCAATCTCAGGCAACAGAGAGAAATCATATCTTACCAAGAAAGATGGACTGTAGCCATACCAATTTAAATCCTAATATCCAAAGCTGCAGTTTTCTTCCCGAGCACGCATGGACGAAACGTTGGGCGCTCCCGATTTGTTTGAGGGGACGGGGTATTTGCGGTACGACCTTTAACGCCTGCTCGTTTCGATATCTGAATGATAATCGTCACTCCTTCTGCCACCTCATACGTTGAAACGTTGAATTTCTTGCACGTTTCCAAGCCTATGGCGTGAGAGCACAACCGACCAACGTCACGATCGCCTCCCGATTACGTGGTCATAGCGCGCAGAGGGCCCAGAAAATGACACCATCTTCGTAAAAATGCATGAGATAAAGACTAAAATTTTTAATAATTGCACCTTTCGAATGCTATTTCAGCGAGTTAACACACCGAGGCAGTTTCGTTTCAGTGTTCCTCTATATGGAGAAGGAGCTACCTGCAAAAAAAAAAAAAAATCTTCCATGTCCGACCATATTTACCGATTGAAAAGAAAAAACATCTGAGCACATCAGTAATAACTAAAGCAAGCGATCGCCCACAAGTCGCTTTAGCCCCTTTCGTTGATTCGATTTGATTTTTCGTTAGGTGCTCATTCTTGCGCAGGGATGAGTTGCTGATGCGTAGCCGAATTTTTCCGGCAACCAAAATTCAGGGAGACGCTTAAGATTCTTCGTCTTAAAAGTAGGCGCGGTAGCGCCTTTAGCACCGGCTTTTCAATCTGCTAATTTTAGTTTTGAGATATTGGTACATATTTCGGCAAAAGGTTGAACGTCTTTAGTTGGTTTGGTTTTGGGGGAAAGGAAGGCGAAATATTGTCACGGTGTTGGTGACTGGGGCTATCTTAACATGCAGAGCCGGTACAGGTGGAATTCCACAGTCAGAGCTTTAGATACGTAGTGCGAGTGCGGACCCGATTTATTTCAACGTCTTTCGCTCCGAGTGCCCCCTGGTATTCCTCTCTCATTAAGCGTAACGCACACAAGCACCTTGCACACAAGCGGACAAAAGCAAGCAAAAAAAAAGTTTGTAGATGCAGATTTTCAGTTACCTCGCAAAATACGGCTTCGTTCGCCGGACATGAACTGTCTCTGGACGAGGTAGCCGACGGCCTCTGTGCTCTGGTCCATCCGGGAGAACCTCGTAGTTGACGTCGCTGAGGTGCCGCAAGATTTTGTATGACCCGAAGTAGCGGCAAATTAGCTTTTGTGATAGACCGCGGCGTCGAACAGGAGTCCACACCCACACATGGTTCCCGGGGTTGTAGGAAGCTTTTCCCTGGCGGAGGTTGTACCGTCGTGAATCCTTGTCCTGTTGCTGGGCGATGTGGACGCGTGCTAGTTGGTGTGCTTGCTCAGCATCTTGGGCTAACTGCTCGGCGTCAGAAGAAAGCTCGCTATCTGGTTCGCAAGGGAGTATTGCGTCCAGCATCTTCCGAGCCTCCCTGCCGTACGAGGCGAAACGGCGTGAAACGTGTCGTCTCTTGGACTGCCGTATTGTACGCGAAAGTCACATATGGTAGGATCGCATCCCAAATTTTGTGCTGGGCGTCGACATACATTGCCAGCATGTCCGCGATAGTCTTATTAAGACTTTCAGTCAGTCCGCTTGTCTGCAGATGGTAAGCAGTAGCTTTTCGATGCGCCGTACCGCTGAGATGAAAAACTTCGGCCATCATTTGTGAAGTAAAGGCAGTTCCTCTATCAGTAATAATACAGGTAGGAGCACTGTGCCGCAGTATTATCTGGTGCACAAAGAAATGGGCAATTTCAGATGCTGTACCACTAGGTAACGCTTTGGGCTCGGCATAGCGAGTCATATAGTCTGTGGCGATGATTATCCTGCGGTTGCCACCGGAAGACCAAGGGAGAGAACTGAGAAGGTACATGCCGACTTGATCAAACGGTGCGAGTTGTGGTATTATGGGCATGAGGAACAACAATGACAAGGTTGGGCCAGTAGAATGTCTGTCGTATTGTAGCAAGTGTGCGAGAATAGAAGTGGCCAGGAGTTGGTTCGTCGTGGTACGCTGAAAGGATTTCCTCTCGAAGAGTTGTGGGTACCACAAGAGGTAGGTTCTCGACTCGGGTCTAGAGTTGTGCTTATAGAGCTCACCACTTCTCAGGCAGAAAGTTGAGAGGCTTCGAGAAAAGTGCTTAGGAGTGGTGGCTGGTTGACCTTCTAAATAATCGATCAGGGCTCGTAACTCTAGATCGGCACGCTGCTGATGGACATATCGGAAGCATCAACAGCTCCGAGAAAACTGCCAGCGTCATCGCCTACGCCATTCGTACTTTAACCTGCGCCGAGATGAACTATTCAGCTAGTGAAAAGGAATGTCTCGCCATTATTTAGGGTGCGGCGAAATTTCGCCCCTACATTTATGGTCGCCTACTGACCACCATTCCTTGTGTTGGCTGGCCAACGTGCGTGACCCATGCGACCGCCTGGCGCGATGGAGCCTTCGCCTACAGCAGTTCATAGTCCAGACATAACCATGAAGATGCTGACACGCTCTCGTCAGGACATGCTTATGTCCGGACTTATAAACAATAGTGAGATAGAACTCCTGTAGGCGAAGGCTCCATCGCGCCAGGCGGCCGCATGGGTCACGCACGTTGGCCAGCCAACACAAGGAATGGTGGTCAGTGGGCGGCCGGTAGGGGCGAAATTTCGCCGCAGCCTAAATAATGGCGAGGCATTCCTTTTCAGTAGCTGAATAGTTCATCTCGGCGCAGGATAAAGTACGAATGGCGTAGGCGATGACTCGTTCAACACCATCTTGACTTTGCACGAGAGCCGCTCCAATGCCAAGTTACTGGCATCGGTGTTTATTTTTTTTTTCTCACCCTGCTCATCGAAATGAGCTATAACAGGCGGCGATTGGAGACGGAGACGCAGCTCGGCAAAAGCAGCTCCTTGCTCGTGAGTACAAACAAAAGGGGTGTCCTCCCGGGTGAGCCGAGTCAGCGATTCAGCGAGATCAGCGAAGTTATCTATAAAACGCCTGCAGTGACTTCACAAACCGAGAAATCGGCGAATACCTTTCTTGTCACGTGCAATCGGAAATTCCGCAACAGCAGCAAGCTTGTCAGGTTCGGGCTTCAGGCCGGTGGCGCTGACGACATGGCCTAGGAATTTAAGCTCTCGGCAGCCAAAGTGGCATTTCTGTGGCTTAAGTGTCAGGTTAGCAGATCGAGGGCTTCCAGTACTGACCGCAGGCGCTTAAGATGTTGTGCAAACGTTTCTGCGAAGACCACCACGTCACCTAGGTAGACTAGGCAACACTGGCATTTAAGGCCGGCGAGGACTGTGTCCATCATCCGCTGAAATGTGGCCGGCGAGGAAGAAAGTCCGAAATGTAGAACTTTAAATTCGCAAATTCCGTCGGATGTGACAAAGGCTGTCTTCTTACGATCTCGCTCATCTACCTCAATCTGTCAGTAGCTACTTTTTAAATCGATGAACGAAAAATACCTTGTACGCTGAAGGCGGTCGAGAGAGTCGTCAATCCGCGGCAAGGGGTAAACATCCTTCTTGGTTACGGCGTTTAGCTTGCGGTAATCGACGCAAAAACGTAACGTGCTGTCTTTCTTTTTAACTAGAATGACCGGCGGGAACCACGGGCTATTTGAAGGCTGGATAACATCATCTTCGAGCATTTCCTTAACTTGTGACTTAATAACTTGGCGCTCGGTCGAAGAGACGCGGTAGCGGTGCTGGCGGATTGGGCGCACATCATCGAACGTCACGATCTGGTGCTTGGCGATGGGAGTTTGATGCACTTTTGACGACGATGAAAAACACTCTCTGAATTCAAGTAACAATGAAAACAGCTGTTCACGCTGGCTGAACGATAGCTCTGAGCTGACATCGAGATTGTCGAGGGATGTGGGCGGTGGCACTGTTTCTGTGGACAAGCACTCCGGAGACATCAGAGATGCGTTGGGCGAAAGCTACGGAAGTGTCGCGAAAAAGGTGCCGATACGCGTGCGAAATATTGGTAACAAGTACCTTTGACTGACCACAGTGAAGATGGATCGAACTGCGGGCCACGCAGACTCCTTGCGTCAACAGTAACGAGATGTTAGTTTCGGCTATTGCGTCACCATCCTGAAGTACATTGCATTTGACATTAACGAAGGTGCTGGTTCGGGGTGGCAGCGTGGCACTGTCCGCATAAACTCGGAGCCCACTGAGCGGTCGCTTTGCACTGCTGAGGGCCACTGCTTTCTCAGTAAAAAACAAGACGTTAAAATCCCGGAGGTCAGTAATTGCACCATATTCACGCAGAAAATCTGCGCCCAGAATCAGGTCACGCGAACAGCTTTTCAGAACAAGGCAGCTTACCACAAATGTTGACTCTTGAATTTGAACTCTGTCCGTTAACATGCCTAGAGTAGTAATCAGATGACCACCCGCAGTGAGAACGTGTGTGCCAGCCGACGGAGTCAAAACCTTCTTGAGAACTGCGGCAAACTGGTTGTTCAAAATAGAATAATCAGCGCCAGTATCTAACAAAGCTCGAATATGGCGGCCATCCAGTATTACAGCTATGTCCAACGACAGCTGCTCGCGAATTTCAGGCTTCTGAGTCTGTGAGTGCTCTGTGTCGGTGTATGCGGTCTGCTTCACCTGAAATTCGTCGTCGTTGCAGGTGCGTTGTTGCGGCGTCCACTCCACCGGCAATACGTCGTCGTTGTGGGTGCGTTGTTGGGTCATCTGTCCCACCGGCAATACGTCGTCGTTGCGGGTGCGTTGTTGGGTCATCTGTCCCACCGGCAATACGTCGTCGTTGCGGGTGCGTTGTTGGGTCATCTGTCCCACCGGCAATACGTCGTCGTTGCGGGTGCGTTGTTGCGTCATCTGTCCCATCGGCAATTCGTCGTCGTTGCGGGTGCGTTGAGAACTTGGGGTGGCGTCGAGGTGGCGTTATGATCGGTAACTGTGGACTTTTCTAATATGGATGCGTAGTATTTCCGTGTCCGCGTCGATGGGGGATTTCCTCGTTTCTCTTTAGACATCTACGTTTACAATGAGCATACAAGTGAAGGTACATATGTCGTCATTTCGAATCCCTATCGTAAACTGGCCTCCAACTTGACTATCAGATGGGTGGTATCAATTTCAACCTGAAATAAGGTGTGTGTGTTCGTTTTTCCGACACGTTCTAACGCGTTAGCTACTGCGCACATTTGGCGATTTTGGGTTGATGCCGGAATCAACCCTTGGTATAACGGTTACAACAGGTTGAGACAGCGTTGAACCAGTGTGCCTGCTATGTGACCTCATGCATACCAGGTGATCGCCTCATAAAAAAATTACGCCACAGTGTGTTAACAGACTGTGCCACCGATAAATTCGCATACGTCCCACAGATGAGGCAGTGGTGTTTCATCCTGTTTCATGAGCTAACTCTCAATATCCCTGTTCGGCAACCTCGAAGAATTTGAAATGTTTTTCCAATTTTTTATTGCGGTGACGGCAACGACGACGCCTTTTCGACGAACGAGCTCTATGTATAAGCTGCTTCGCGTAAAATCGTTCTCCTTTCCACCAAGCGCCTTGATACACTTGAATGAGTTCTTTTAAGGAGCAAAAAAAAAAAAAAAAACACCGCACCCGATTCTTTAATCCTTTACTACCAAGAAGAGGAAAGGAAGGCGTGTATGCTCTCATCCTGCGGGGACTGGCGAGTGACCGTAGAGCGGGTACAGCGGTCTCAGCGGCTCCGGCTATCAGTGTGACATGCTAGCGCAGGAGGTATAGTTCCTCACAAAACGGTGAATATAGAAATACTTCCTTGCGTCGAAGCAGGACGGCACTGACGCCGAGGCAAACAAAACGGAAAGGTAAGACGCCAAATTCGATTCTAGCGAGGCTAGGTTCTTTTGTGTGCATCGTAGAATACAAATGTGCACGTCATCCCTTTTGCGTCGTTCTCGAGCCAGTGCACTGGCAAGGAAGGAGACTTGCGCAAATACAGGCATTCACGCAATATCCCCGGAGGAAAGAAGGGACTCTCCACACTCAACATTCGCTCCGCGCGGTTCGTCCTTCGCTAGCTGAAGGCCACTCCGGGGCTAATTGTAGATAAACTATACGAGAAACTATTCAAGCCACTACTAAAGGCGACCGCGAGCCAACATTGTAGCGGCAGGCCTCGTGAACAAATCATGTTGACATTTCATTAAAATGGCCCTGTTTTCGTAGAGGACCCAGTTTAATTAGATGAACGAGGCGGCTTCTTCAGACCTTCTCGGGTCAATCTAACGCAACGCAGCATTCCCTCAAAGGAGCGCCCGTCAGCTACTTAGCACAGCGAAGCACGGTTTACACTTGTGCCAGGCTAAGAAGAGCGGGTAGACGCTCTAATTAGACGGTTTCGTGCGAAATACAAAAATACAGTGAAGCCCACCGCGCACTGGGTGTCTCACGCAACACAAATAAACTCGCTCTTGTGAACGAGGACGCTGGAGTGTGCTGCGGGAATCTCGCGACTCACCTTCGAAGAGGAAAAGTGAAAACAAAAGAATGGGAAGTAGCCCTTCCAGAAGGCCTCACATGTTTATGCGTGACCGCGTCTCAATTCCACTAGGCTATACTTTATTCAGGACTGTTGCTTTTATTCCTCGGATGCGCCGCGAGGAGTGGTAACTGTGCAGCTACGCCGCCGTAGAGCAGCAGAACGTTTTCACCGCGAAAACTTCGCTCCAGTGTGTTTTGCTATACAAGTGAGCGTAATCAAAGAAAAGTATTTCCTTTCAACCGATGCAGCGTGCAATATGTGCGGCCTACTCACGCAGGAAAGAAGCTCGCACTAGATTCCTTCAGTTTGCCTGAGAAACATCATCTGCTCAAGTGAAAAGAAAGTTCAGGCAATATTTCATTAATCTAGTGCTTGTCTGCCTTGCCCGCCTAGGTTAACTTTATAAAAACAAGCATGGGTGTCCAGTGTAACCTGATAAGTCTTTTTCTGCACCGTTAACGAACCGCTGTAAACAATCCCTGTGAAGAGCAGCAGCTGGCGGAGGGACGAGAAGGAGTATTTAATTATTTCCCGAAATCATAAACAGCTGGGAGAAGCTAAAATATCAGTAAAACCTATATAAAAACAAGAAGCGAAGATTCCTTGTTTTGGATTACCAGACATGTGATTGCTAGAAGCGTTGCGAACAAGTTAAAGTGGTGTGTTCAACCATGAAAAGATTGAAAATATATTCTGTGAGCAGGAAAATGGTCGTGCAACATGGCCATCTCTTCATACTGCGAAACTTGCTCTGGGCGCAGTGTAGAGTTCTCTATACGAAGTTATCCCCATTCGCCTTTTTGTTTCTAAGGAACATATTGTTCTTCTCTTTAGGCAACTGAGCGGCTGACATTTTTGCTTTATTTCTGGCACCAACCTAGTCTCATAATATGTGCAGCCATGGCCCCTTAAAAGAAACATGTGCGCAAACTCGGCTTAATTCATTAAGATTCCCGGTGGAGTCAGGGGCGAAACAAAA
Source organism: Amblyomma maculatum (assembly GCF_055883805.1). Classification (NCBI taxonomy): domain Eukaryota; kingdom Metazoa; phylum Arthropoda; class Arachnida; order Ixodida; family Ixodidae; genus Amblyomma; species Amblyomma maculatum. The sequence goes on from NC_139344.1 coordinate 21,251,138, forward strand.
CACTTGTGAGGCCTGGCTTGCCTGGCACCACATATCCAAAGTAGCCCAACCCTTCGTCTGTTGAGTTCACCAAGCAGACGCTCTGTTGTAGCCTTAGTGGAGTGATACCTGCGCATTTGGCAAGCACTCGCAGATTATGACTAGCAGCTTACCGGTATTGCTTAAGAGGAAAGTATACAACAGCTGCATCTTGCCTGTACTCACCTGTGGGGCTGAAACGTGGAGGCTAACCAAGAGAGTTCTACTTAAGTTGAGGACAACCCAGAGGGCTATGGAACGAAAAATGGTAGGGGTAACATTAAGAGATAGAAAGCGTGCAGAGTGGGTCAGAGAAATAACTCAAGTTACCGACATTCTAGTAGAAATTAAGAAGAAGAAATGGACATGGGCAGGACATGTTGCGCGAAGAGAGGATAACCGATGGTCGCTGAGGGTAACAAACTGGATTCCAAGGGAAGGAAAGCGTAGCAAGGGGCGGCAGAAAGTTAGGTGGACGGATGAGATTAAGAAGTTCGCAGGGGTTAAGGGGATGCAGCTAGCACAGAACCGGGTTAAGTGGAGAAATATGGAATAGGCCTTCGCCCTACAGTGGGTATAATCAGGCTGATGATGATGATGATGATGATGATGATGACCTGCACGGGGCAGAGTTCCAGCATGACTCTGTAGAGTTGTGGTATATGACACTAATTACTCGTGAATGCAGCATGAGTCGAATGGTATACCCATACAGGAGGTTGCGGCCTAATGTTACACCGGGGTAGTCGATTGTTGTTCTCGACAGACCCAACAGCACGTTCCCCGCCTTGGTAACCGAGATCAGGCCGTACCCCAGAGCTGGCTATGTAATTCTTTATTTATTCTTGTTTTAATTCTATTATTTTTTTTTACCTGAAGAAATGTTGCACATTATTGGGATTCCAACTACGGCCGGGGTGGGTGGAGGGGGGGGGGGGGGGAGACGGAAGGGGTGAAGGGAAGGAGGGGGCGTTGATAGTACAGTTTGAGGAACGAAATAATTTGCGAACCATATGAATACATTCTTAGCAAATGAAAAAGCTTGAGTAGTCATGAAAGAGCCTGAAAAGGGAGGCTAACAATTAAATAGATATCATAACGTTTGCTAAAAAGAGGTGCAATGCAGTGACCATGAGATGGTAAGATCTCGAATCACTCTATACTTCAAGAGGGAGTCGGAGAATCACCCTAGCTGGTTAGTACTAAGAGGGAAAATAGAGGAATGCAGGATGAGGCTGTTGAGCCGATATTCGACTTTAACGAAGGATCACGACCTTAGTGTAGAAGCAATGAATGGTAACTTTAGTGATATCATTAAGTAGTGCGCATTAAATTTTGTGGAAAAACATCGTGGAACAATGGGACACGAGACAATTGTCTCTTATACCGTAGTTCCGCACTGTTTTGCGACAAATGAATACCCAACTTGCCAAGGTGCTGCTCTCGGACAGCAAAGGTAGACGGTAGGATAGCTACATGGGTATAAGCTATATATGCATGCGAAATACGTGATCAAAAGACGTGAGAGCATGAACGCCTTAAAATTAACCGCGAGGATGGAACTGGCAGACCATTCTAAGCTAATCTATGAGCATGCGTAAACAGAGGCAAGGAAGTGTAATATCGAGAAAAGTGAGCATGGTGTAAAAAGAGCAGGTGGCCCTAAAGTGGTTGAACAAAGGCAAATGCAAAGGCAAAATTAAGATCTAGGCATGAGACAGTTAATGAAGCTGAAGACTTCTGCGCTGGTGAACTCAATACCGGAAGTGATTAGGATCATAATAATAAGGGAAATAGTGCAGAGCAATCAGATATTTGGCCGGTAACGAAGGACGATGCAAAGGAAGCTTGAGAGGAAATCAAAAGGCGGAAAGCAGTTGGGGAGGATCAGACAACTACAGCGCGGTGGAGAGACCGCGCTAAAAAAAAAAAAAAAAAAAAAAAAAAGAAAAAACGGTGATCCCGCCTACGCAATGTCGTGTGACCTCAAGCGTACAGGAACCTTGAAAGAACTTTAAAGCTGCCCTAATTTATAAGAAAGACGATATCAAGAATTTCAAAAATCACCGACCAATCAGCTTGCTGTTCGTAATCTACTAAGTCTTTACTAAGATATTCGCCTATAGAATAAAAATACCTTAGACCTCAATCAACCATAAGACCAAGCAGGTTTTTGTATAGCTTACTGGACAGTATATCAATCCATACTATCATCCAGATTTCAGGAGATAGACTATTCTTGTATTAAAACCAACCCCTTTATAGGTATAGCCTTCATTGATTACGGGAAGTCATTTGGCTGAGTCGAAACTTCGACAGTGATGCGTATGTGAAACACGGAACCATGGGTGTATACGAGCCGTATGTGAAAGCGTTAGGAAATTCTTCTACTGACTGCGCAGGAAACATAGTCCCCTGTAAAGAAAATATCAAAATGACAGTAAGAGGTAAGCAAGGAGGCTTGATCTCTCAAGTAATAGTCCCCGCTTGCCCAGGTGAAGATTTCAGAGGCCCGGGCTGGGAACAGTAAAGCATAATGAAGAAAATCTAGGCAATTCGCGATCGGCTGATGATTTTGCCTTACTGTGTAACTAAGGGGACGAACTGATGACCAATGACCCTAGACAAACAAAGCAGACACGTAGCTCTAAGAATTGAGATGTAGAAAACTGAAGTAATCTTCAACAGCTTCTGAAAGAAACAACAATTTACTGTAGGTAGCAATGAGTAGTAAAGGAATGTATATGCGTGCTTAAAGCAGGTACAGAGCACAGATCCGGACTGTGAGAGTGAAATAACTATGAAACCATTTGGGTGAGATAAATTTGGCAGATACCCTAAACTCATAAATGACACTTTAGCAGTATTCATTAAAAGAAAATTACATAACAGCTGTACTCTATACCGGTAATTGCCTATGGGGCACAGCCATGAAAAGTAACGAAAAGTTTTCAAAACTGATTGAGAACATCGCAGAAAGCTACTGCAAGGAAAATAACTGGCGTAACGTTAAAATATATGATGATAACAAAGTGAGCTAGGGAACAAACGAGAGCCACTGACACTTAAGCATCAATAAATGTTCGAGAGTTTCCACTATTCTCAGCCAAAGTCGTTGCCACAGTGCCGCTTCGATCTTTACTCGCTTTCGCGCATGGTAAGCTTCTCAACAACGGGCTATAGTCGGATACAGGTTAAGAAAAAAGCGGCATCCAGCTATCAAAGGACCCCCCAACCAATAACTGCCGAGCTATACCATGACGTCACGGCACCGCATTGCACCTACGAGTAGCGCTCTGAACGTGGTTTCTTTGAGGGAGTCCGTGCTGGCAAATATTTCCTAAATGGTTCGTGAGTTCCAACAAAGATACGCGCTTTCTATGAGCCGGGTATACCCTACTTGTATTCCCGTACCTTTCATGGAGCTTTAAAACTACGCCGCCTCTGTAATGTGGTTTCACAGTTGTACAACGTATTCCATGATGGTCATGTTACTCTGTACCGAATGAGGACCTCATAGGCGCATTGTGAAATAAGAAAACTGCTTTGAAATTTGATAAGATCGACGCCAGACTACTGTATCTGAGAACCCGGGTTCGATTCCGACCGCGGCGGCTGCGTTTTGATGGAGGCGAAACGAAGTGTCGTCCCGTGTGCTGTGCGATGTCAGCGCACGTTCAGGATCCCCAGGTGGTCGAAATTACCCCGTACCTCTCCACTACGACTCCTCTTTCTTTCGTTCCACTTTAACTCCCACCTTCCACCCTTCCCTTATGACGCGGGACAGGTGTCCACTAAACAAGTGTGATAGATACTGCGCCTTTCCGTTCCTGTGAACCAATTATTATTATTATTATTACTGTGATTGAAATTTATTGTTTCATATACTCCTAGCAACTGCTTCGCTGGCACTTGGTTGCCCAGCCTCGCCATTTGTGAGGTGCGTGCCGGTACGAAAGCGTCAACGTTTCGGCGCAGGGCCCGCTTGCACAAAACAATCTTCTGTCTTAGCTAAGTCCAGACATAACTGGAGTCTAAAGAATAGGCCACTAGCATGGCCGCTTAAGACTGGAGTCAAGACTGGGCTTCAGTCCTGACTTGAATAAGTCGCTTGTATGATTACGACTCTAGTGCTGTCTTGGTTAAGACACAAGGACGCCAGGTGTCTAAGTAGAGAAATTAGGGAAATACAGGGATGCGCTGGCACTGTCCCTGCTGTAAGATGTACACATTCCGTCAATTTTGCGTTGTGTAAAATCCGTGCCATTGCTTTTTGCGGCTTAAGATTGTGTTACGAGGAAAAATGCCCCAAGTGGTTGCTGAGGCCGTTCTGAGAAGCCACTCTGGTGAACATGAACCCGAAGCGTTCGACGTTCGGAACACGAGCCGTCTTAAATAAGCTTGGTCTTTCTAAAGACACCCTTTAAGTCTGGACTTAGCTCGGACTTTATCGTGCAAGCCGGCCCAGGTGTCAGGCTGAGTCTGATCATCCGGCCGATATAGCTCGCCGACAAGCAGCAGCGAGGAGAAAGAGTGATCGGCTCGAGGCAGTGACCAACGGAGAGCGAGAAGCTCGCATAGGGTAGAAACATCAGTCTGACCGTGCAGCCATGCCCAATGTAGCTTACGCTCGGATAATTAGGTTTGACCGGAATCAATAGCCGCATGTTTTTTCTACACCTCCAGTGTCTGTGGCACTTATAATAGACGTTACGCGATAAGCGAAGTTTAATCTGCGGTGCATGCTACAGGGTGTGCCGATGTGCTATCCCCGCATTGCGTATACAGGAAATTCATCCAACGCTCAGGCGACATGATCTAGCTATTTCACTACGCGATACTTGTTTCGCTTTTGTCTAGTTTTCTACAGCACTGCACACCAACGCGGATGAAAAGTGTTCACTCAAGGAGGCATTTATGCTGCGCTTTTTGTTGCCAAATGGAATGAGTTGAAACGATGCATTACCAAGTAGGCCTAACTAGACAAGCTGCTCGTAGAAAAATGCAGCCATTAAAATACGTTTGGTGGTTTCTAATACTGCTTCCACAAAGTCGTGTTCACAGGGTGGAATGAATAGGTTGAAGCAGGAAAGCACCCAAAACAGCTATGTTTGAAAGCTTCAGATATGAACGACGAGCCTCGACCGATGGGAGTAGCTTTTAGGGCACGATGTCATAGCAGTAGTTGGCTCCAAAGAAAGTTGACTGTATACGTCCCGGGTGCACCTGGGACCGCGGCGGCATTTCCTTTAGTCGGGTTGCTAGCCGCCGCAGGGCTAATGTATTGTGGGTGAGCGGCACTCCAGAAAACGAGCCGACGAAGTGCAGATCGGCAAGTTCAAAGTGGATTTATTTATTTATTTACATACCTACAGCGCCCTTGCAGGCATTAGTGTAGGGTGGAAAGAAAAAAAAAACATAATGAGTGCACAGATGACATAATACAAATTCAGTTGTAAATTGAAAGGCATGAAACGAGCAGTGAAAAATAAAACGGTACATATACAAGTAGTTGTCTAGATATTTGCATCACTTAATCACACTAGAGCACACCGGAAATGCAGACACGTGAAGTTTAAAGCAATGCTAAAACCGAATAAAAAGGAATATTCTTCAGGTCTTGGATAAAAGACGAAGGGGTCCCGGAAACAATTTCTTGAGGTAAACGATTCCACTCACGTGCTGTCGTAGGGAAGAAGCTGTTCTTAAATAAGTTTATCCGGCAAGCATATTCACGCACTTTTCGGGAATGGTCCCTTCGTGCAGATACATATGTTTATTCCTTTAGATACATATCTTTATCGATGCCTGTTCTAGAGTAAAGATATTGTAAAAAAGCGATAAGCGCAGGTATTTTCTTCTCGTTTCAAGCAGCGGCCACCCCAGGTTTTTGGAAATATCGCGAGATATTTTCTAAAAGTCATAATTACCTGACACAAAGTGAGCAGCACGTGCCTGTACGCTTTCAAATTCTGCAATGTTGCACTGGATGGGCGGATCCCAAGTACTGCAAGCGTACTCAAGAATAGGACGTACATTTGACAGAAATAATGTTTTTTTTTTTAGCTTAGATGGTGCCTGATTTAAGTTTCGTCTAAGGAAATTTAACATTCGACTAGCCTTCAGAGTTATGTTATGTATATGAGCATTCCATGACACATTGGCAGAGAATACAACCCCCAAATATTTGTATTGTCTTGCGACCGACAGGCAGGTTCCATCCATGACATAACTGGTAAGCAATGGCTGTTTTTTAGTTGTAAACCTAACGACTTTGTATTTGTATAAATTAAGAGACATCTTGTAGGATTGGCACCACAATAAAATAGAGTCCAGGTCGTTCTGTAAACGTTTACAGTCCGCCGCACTAGTGATATCGCGATAGATACAGCAATCATTCGCGTACAATTGAAGACGGCTGGTGGTACGGTCAATAAGGTCGTTGATATAAATCAAGAAAAGTAGAGGGCTCAAAACTGACCCCTGTGGTGGTGTCAGTCTGCATCGGATGTGTACATACCAGAGATGATCTCTGGAAAGAGAGTTATCGAAAAGACGCTGTGTTTTTCATTGCTTCATTCCACTGACTTTCCCCGCGATCTTTTCAAACGATTTCCAGTCTCAGATCCCAATTATAAAATGCAATTTTTGGTCAAAAATAAACTTTCAACTTCAACTTCAACTTCAACTTCAACTACGGCACACGCGCTTGACATCCTCCGAGGAACGCATGCACATCCCTGCAGTGAATTTCGCAACATAATTTGGCGAATAGAGTGTGGCAATCCTGTGCGGCTGCTGGATAGTGTTTGGACGAGTGGTAGCGTACCTCAGCCTTGTTCACGGCTGCAGCTGGTATAGGCAAGCACTCATTCTGTACTACCACGGCAGCTCGGGCCGGAAGTGCGCCTAGCACTAAGCCACTCGAATTAGTGTGAAGAAACATTGGACGACACAGCTGTTCATTGTGACATAGAACAGTGAAGGAAAACGGCATAATTTCTGGCGTAGGAGTAAAGCCCAGCGAAACATCCTCGAACAAATCTAAGCTGCCTATATTGCCTCTGTCGCTTTCTGTTTCATGTTTTGTTCCACCAGACAAAGTTAGTCTTCGCACGTCCCTGTGATGCTTAGTTTCTTAAGGTCCAGAACTACTGGAGACGAAGCTCGCGAGTCACCTGAAGAGTTCTACCTCGTGTGCGGGCCAAAAAACCAAAGCGCATACGCACTTCACTCCTGAATGCTACATACACTTTATCCGCGGGGACGCCAAGGTTGGATACAGTCCGAGGGTTTCTTTAAACATCGTTCGTTAATTCATTCCCCACGAACTGAAAGTGGGTGTAAACTGTAACTAGCGCTGAGGCTGTTTCCGTTGTAATAAGTTTTTGCAGTCAACAGTACGGTTTTGAACGCCTCGAACATTTTGCATTGTGCACTACACTACTGCTAACTGCCGTTAAAAAGACCATTCAATTATTGGAATAGTTCATTACTATACTCAAGTCAAGGTCTGTGCACTGCTACTTTCGTCGACACTTCACTCCTCTGTCAACTAAAACTGAAAAATGTCCACACGACAAATATCCCCTTCGGAATAGGTCGAACACAAGGAATTATAGTTCCAACTGCATATAACCGCTGTGCTATGCTTTCCGGCACATCCAAGCTACGATGGTGTGGACAAGCGCTTGCTTTTGCAGTCCGTGGATTTAATGCGAGTTCCTCTCTTAGTTGTTATACATTTGCCCACATACTGCAATCGGGGTTCCGAAGGAGCAAAGGAATCGGAACGAGTAAAACAGTCCGAGACCTTAATCTTGGAATTATTTTCTCTGCTTAACAAAAAACGACGGCGCAAGGGAACTGAGTGATGCTTAGTGAGGACATTCAGTGTGTAGAGGACGCATCCCCCGATAAATTTCGTAAAGCTTAACTCTCGAGATGCCCGCAGGAGGAACGTACATAACTCAGCATCAATCATCCTTGCCGGATGCATGCCAGATCTAGGCAGACACATATTGCTTAGATCGGTCCTAACTGTTACGGTCGTTTCCTCATTAACGACCTCTTCTATTCAGAACAGCAAAAATAAATAAGCCTGCACGATGGTGTACGTTTTTAGATAAATTTGAGGTCCTGTTTTTATGAGCCCATATATTAGGTAAGTCATATGAGTCCTCCGCGCTTCAATACATCCTCGATGAGATTATTAAAGAAATTTAGAATTATTGAAATCGTTGCCAAATTAAAAAGAAAATAGAGTAATTGCGGAAAGGAAGCAAAAGGGTACGACGTTTTATTGGGGTTCGGTGAGAGTTTCACGAAGCTGCTTGAATTCTTGCGGCCAGGCTCAGCGGTTGCAGCCACTTCCAAATGGTCGCGCACATACTTCTTCGCGTGGGTAGACAACACACCTGAAAAACAAAACAATACAGCAATTAAATAATGCTGCAGCTTAGAACATCGGTACGAATTATAAAATCTGGTAAAGAAGCTGAGAAGGAGGGCAGTAAAAGAAAGCCAAATTAGCAGGGCACGCTTTGCGCCGACCTAAACCAGTGTTTTATGGCTGAGCATATACAAAAAAAACGCGTTTTCTCTGGGCATAAAAATGGCGGCGTAACAAAGCGGCAAGAGGAGCTGAAGATGGAGCTCGAAGAGGCGCAGTTCCCATTCTTGGAACAGCTACGACACTCGAGGGATCAGTTCGTCTCGTTAATGGAGGCAGGATTTTGCTCTTCTGCGTTGCTGCAGCGAGCGTATACGTGAGGTGGGCGTAACAAAAGAAGAAACAAACTCAAGCACCGGACGGAATGGGTGTTGCGCCTTATGCCGGATTCTCGAAATGGGCGCTGATTACGGGGCTCTATTGACGCCTTCGATCACCGCCTCGGGGGTCGTGCGGACGACGTCCACGTCAGGAGGGACCGAGTCAAACCCAACTTCCGTAATTAGTCCGGCGCGTGGATTATTCAGTAAAGAATGCCGGTCATCGCGATAATCTAATAATGAACAGCAATAGTGGCTCTCTGGTCGGCGACTGCAGCTGACAACGTACTCTGATGCATCACATCAGCTCGTGCGATCGTGATCGCATTTTGCCTGAATTTAAAACATTTGTGTTCTTAGAAGAATAAGGCGGTAGCTCATTTTGTAATGTGCTCAAGGTTTGGTAACGTGAAATCTGAATGGCAAGGGGGGGGGGGGGGGGTACCTTCAAGGAGATAAGCATGCGCCCTGTGTGCTTCAAGTGCGCATACTGGTCAAAGCATCACGAGCATATCTTTTTGTGTTTCGTGTTCTAATTCGGCCTATTTTCTTTTTCCGATTTATCTTGCATTCAGCCAGTCTCTAACTGAGAGCAAAATGTCGGCTATTTAAGAGACTAACCAGCAGCGGCGATTGGAATATTGCGGAACACCGTGAAAAAGTCTGCACTGTGTGCCACCTAACGGCACGCGCCATTTCATTTATTCCTCGTAGGCATATCTGTCCCTTATGGGTGCCGGCTTTCATGACATGCGACAAACAAAAGGCGGTCGTTTAAAGACCAATGCAGTCCTTTTCGCAACGCCGGTGACCGTCTTCGGTCACGTCAGACACTGATAAGGTGCCTCCGAAGGGATGCTAGTTCTCTTCGTGGCGCATTTCTCTATGTCATAGTGGCTGGATATATCTCGAAGTAGACCTTCACTCGGCCGGTGTTTAGAGTAGAAACTTCATTTTTAATGATTTCAAAGGCGTCGAGGTCAACTATAAGGATATATTACCCAAGTTAAAAGCAAAGGCCATTGGCAAAATATAGCAAGTTGATGGTTTTGGCAGTCGAGAGTATGGGGATGCTTTTTCTGCGACCGTTCCACCAGGGTGACCGATAAGTATTATTAAACTACGGTGATAACTCCTTTTTCTAGTTACTGCAGAACCATTTGGAAAAGCGTACGCGATCCGCAGGCCAACTAATTAACCGCGGAGCGCTGCGTTAATTAACGGGAATTTTCTTTGCGGGGTAAGTTAAGTTACTCTCTGTAATGAACGCATTGCGTTTGCGGTTGTTGCGAACGCGAAACTTCGTAAAATAGTCACTGCTTCCAGTCGCCTTTCTTCCCGCCTGACTCTACACTTCCCTTTTTCGTTTTGTAATGCTTTTGCGTTCTTTGTTCAGTGTGCGAGATCTAACTTCCCATTTTCTTAGCTTTAAAATATGTCACACTGTAGTGTTTTCTCTGCTCACCGTCATGTCGACCACAGGGGAGGGGGAAAGCACAACGTTGCAAGCATACCAAACAGATTCTCAATATAAAATTACTGCCGTCCCGAAACTGTTTGCAGGTTTGACGTCTACACTGATGACTGCCGCCGTCACCAAGTGAATAATCAATGCTGTAATGATTTCCGTAAGACGAGACGCTTACCCATTGGATTTTATTTTCCCACAAACGAAGCCAGTGCAGCTTCGGACGACATATATCATAGGTCTCGGAGATAATGTGGCATAAAATGCGAGTAAAATAAATGAGTTTTCTTCTATCGTAGTTGTATACCTGCCATTACGCTCGAGCTTCATCTTGGCAGTATTGAACGCCATATGTTTGTAACATTTAGAGGCAATTTATACAACCAATTTATAATGCATAGCATCAAATGTAATATATATACCAGGTGTTCGACGGTAGCCCTCCATTAATTATAAAGGGACTTTTTGGGGTGTAAACTGATAGTTTTGGCAACCTAGCATAGGAAACTAAAATTTACCCAGCTTTCCCTGCCCTTAATTTCTCGGAATGTCACTCCGCCGTAAAGCGTCTAAAATATTAAAAGTTGTTTCTTCAGCTTGTAGGAGCCTATTGGTTAACGCAATGCTCGAAAGGAGGGTATGTTTTTTTTTTTTTTAATTTACATTTTTACCGAAGCAAACTAAAGTATCGGACGTCATAAATGCACGAAACCCGGCGAGAGATTACGCAAGAGCTAAAACTACGGTATACAAGAGGGCAGAAAGTTTGCAGTCATCCTAGATTATTCAATCATAAAAGAGTTTTGAATCTCATCGCTGATCTATTGCGCATACCAAGGTCGTTGCGCCCACGTACATTGTCCGGACATTCGTAAATAAGGGAAACTGCAAACATTGATCTTCCTAGCAAAAATTTTTTTTTTTTTGAACGAAGATTCGCAGTTTCCTTCTTTTTGCATTACTACGATGAGTTAATCATTAGTGTCGAAATGTGGGCGTTGGTAGATTTCTCCGATATTTGGATCGTCTGAGCATACCAGGTAGTGCTGTGCGTTCGATTTTTGCATTACGAAGTTGTTTCTTTTTCTTTCGCGCTTCTTCCGTCTCTGTGATCATAACTGTCGACATTCGCTGGCAAGCAAGCTAATAAAAAAGCAGCGTTGTCGCGCTGGCTCAAAGATGTCTTCGATCCTTTTCGCAGATAATGGTAGCGAAGCTTTGGTGTCGCAGGAGCCTCTTTTCTCAATTTAGACTCCGCTGTCTCGATCGCTCGAGCTTTGACGCAAGGCAGCGTGCAGCAACAAAAATATCTACTTATATCTAACGGATCCCTATCGCAGTCACTGAAAGTAACTTCTGTCCTCTCATATCTTCTGATATTACACAACTTTTTCTATTTTATGACGTCGGAACTGAAAATCACAAAACCAAAAAAATAAAAGTTATACCGCTTCGGGATCAGGAGACCTTTAGGGCTTATCTCGAGAACTTGGGGTGAATCCGATTTTTCGTGCTGAGTTCCTACAAGCTCAACAGCAGCCCTTTAGATGATCACAGCAGAATAAAGCAAAGGCCCGATCGCTATAGTAATCTGCTGTTGAAATTCTGCTATTTGTCTTTGCCAAGCATTGTTGCTTTTTTTTTTTTTTCTAACGTTCCAGAAGTGCCTTTCCGTTATGGCCGAGAGAAAGCCTGACACGAAGATTGTGCGTTTTCTTTTCAAAGCTTTGCCGCATTGATGAAATAAAGGTGCGCAGTGATGATGCTACGTTAAGGTCAAACATACTGTAGCTGGCCTTAATGATGTATCTCTATTTGATATGGACTATGTAGAAGCGGATCTGGACAGTTTTTGTTTCCCTTTAAGCACAGATCTCGGTATCCCGAGAAATCGCTTTCAGAAGGTGTTCAAACTTTGAAACAACGTACTGCACCGAACTCTGCCCCCCCCCCCCCCCCCCCTCCGTCTCGTGGCCCTCTGTGATTTGTAGCCAGTCGGTGGCATAAATCTTTAGCTGTATAAAAACGCAAAATTTGGGCTGTGCGCTGCGACGCTCGTCAAGAAAATAAAGTGCCACGTTATAAGCACAAAAACATATGAATGAACAAAATCTAACAGCACCAAACGTCGCTGCCAGCGAGTAAGTGCTGGAAGACTTTATCAAAACCGAAATTGGGTTTTTCACTTTGTGATGGGAGGGAAGGGGGGGAGGGGGCACTCAGTGCTCGTAAAGAAGAGACGAGAGTGGTTCTAACGTTAGCTGTTTCTGTGGCGGAAATTTAAACGTCTAGGTGCCCCAAATGTAAAACCAGGCACGCTTTTGTGAAAAAAAAAAAAAAAAAAAAAACTGCGCTGCTTCTTCCGCATTGTCGATGCGACGAACGTCCAAACTCCGGCGTTATGGTCATACGGATGTTCCGACACGGACTCAAGCTGTTTCCGTGTTCATCCGCCGGCGGAGTTCCCCTCGACAAAGAAGTGTTTGCAACGAATTAAAGTTTAATCTCTCTCTCTCTCTCTCTCTCTCTCTCTCTCTCTCTCTCTCTCTCCCTTCGTTCGCGCGCTCTATTTTACTTTCGAGGCACCTGGACATGTACCTCCCGAAGTGTAGTTTCACAGTAATTATAGAGAGGTGGTTCCTTGCTGCTAAACAAATGGTTGTGTGCATTCGTTGCGTGCACAGTTCTCTCCGGTAAACTTGAAAAGCTTCTTTCTCTCTCGTGCATTGCACAGGGAAAACGGTTTGATATATATTTCTGTACTTTATATTTAAGAGGGTTTGCCCTTACCAATTTCTATTTCTAAGGTCGCGTATGTCTGATATGAAGGTCAAACTGAGGAGAAAAGCCAACAAGCTATATATCACGTAATAATACTAAGGTGCATAAGAAGAGTGATCGCACAGTGCTTCGACCGATAACCAAATCTTCGATTCCTTTATATGTAACAGTTTTTCGGCCATCGAAGTGGGACCACACCCCCAGGACCACAATTTGGATGAAATTTGACGGTCGTCCGTTTGACACAGAATATTCAAGTTGGTGTCGTATGATTGGACACCGTGTAAAAAATAAAATGGCTCTTTGAAATATCGTCTAAAATATCTGAGAGAGTCGCACCGACGACATTTTTGCCTCGAAATCATGAATACGCGGATCTTTGGGCGGCCATTGCGACCGAATTTTTTTTTGTCACATAGGGTTCTGGATGGCGTCAAACAATTTGTCTAGTTGATATGTACACATTTATAAGGTGCAATACCTGGTATAACGAATAAATATTCCGGATATAGTGAATGTGCTTGTAATTCGCAATATTAGTACTCATGTCTACATAGGAAATTGCGCTGCTTGTTTATTGGAAAGAATCTTTTCCGTTTGACTCAGAATGTTCGAAGTGGTATCAAATGACCTGGCATGTTCCGGAGGATAAAATAGCTAAATGAGATGAAGGCCTAAATATGTGTGGTTCGCAGCGACGACCTTTCCACCCCCAAACCGTGCATTAATACCGAAGAGCTTCAACGGCAATCACGGCCGAACCGTTTGTCTCAGGGCGTTTCGGTTGACGTCAAACGATTAGTCGTGTTGTGATTCACACGTTTATGAAATTTAACAACGGCTGTAATGATGAAAAATACCGGACATAGCGAAGTGGCTGTAATTCACTATAGTAGTGCAAAATCCTTCAAGTAGATGGCGCTGCTTGAAACTCCCGTAGCTAACGTTTTAAAGTCGAACCCTGAGGCGGTGTTGGCGGAATTTTTAATATGATATATGCCCCGCCTAATAGAGCCTATAATTTACTACCCTAATTTTTTTTACTGGCTGAAAACCAGCCAGAAACATGTCACCTCCATTCTGTCGATATTACCCTATCTTTGAATGGAGAGTATACACTTTGTTGAAGGTTTGCTGCAGAATCGTACAACTTTCTATCGTTTTCTTCTGCGCATTCTGAATTGCTAACACGCGCAATATTCAAGGGTGCGTTTGTCAAAGTCTCTCAACCCGCCGTTCTCCTGTACAAGTGCACGAGCTAAGCGCAGCTGGTTGTCCGGACGCCCGTCATCACAAATCAAGCCATCATATTTTGAGCGAGGGAGTCGATAACCTTTCCCACACCCCCACAGCTAAATTCTGCAAAGGGAAGCGATCTTCTGCAGTCATGCGGTCAGTCACTGGTTGAAATACATCGCGAGAGGGAGTGATTTGCATTGGTCCTTTCTCCTACGGACTAAATAACGCAACATGTACACTGTTGTGTACGGGCGAGCCACCCGGATTCCGCTAAACTGAGCGTCGGACTTCTCCGGCTGACACCCTCTTTGCCTGCTCCGGTGCTGCGCCTCAATACATCATCGCAATGCCAGGGAGCATCGGTAGCATCGGGCGATCCACATGATCAGACACGTCTGGAATGCCAGACACCCGGGCGCCGGTTCCCTGGGGTGAGTCGCCTTCGCACCGCGGGAAATTTGAGGCGAGTGATAAGCGCGCTCGCTGATTGGACCACTCTGGCTGCCGTCACGTGCTGCCTTCGGATTGGACAATTTGAGTGCTACTGACTTTTCCACGCTATATGTATAAGCGAGCGCACTGCCTCCGGAGAGCGAGACATCAACGAGCGTTCATCGAGTGCCGTGCCGCTCGCAAGGAGGAAACGCGTCGTAGTCTCCCCGACCGTCGCTGTGCGGCTACAGTTGTGTGTAGCTGTTAGTCCTAGGTCCCCGTGCCGAGTTTGGTGTAAATATGCCCTGAGTATAATGTATAAAGACGCCTTGTGTTCATCTCTCCTACGCTGACTCGGTTTCATCGCTACCGCCAAGGGAGCAGGCAGCTCTCGTTCAAGCAACGGGTGACGTGAGCTACGGGCCATATTCCCTTCGGCACAACAGCCCTAACGAAAACGAACAAGCAGTTACATAGAACAAGAAATTCCGGTCAGCGCTGTTGAATCTACACTGCAGAAATGCGAACTCCTGAGCGTCGCTGCTGCAGAGGGTGCATCACGTTTGTTCTCATTATCATTATCAACTCAGTGCACTGTCATTATCGTCCCTACTGTCATCATTGTCATTATCACTAATTGCATCGTCATTGTCATCGCTATTATCATCCTCACGGTAAACGCAGAAGTATGATATGCGTTCCACGGCCCTGGGCGCGGCGTAGTTGGTTAAAGCGCTCGGCTGGGGATCCGAGCGATGGAGGTTCGATTCCCGGTGTAGAAAGAATTTTTATTTTTTTGATTACGTCATAATGACGTCATTTAATTGATAGCTCTAGTGTGGCCGGACGGACGCCGGCAGTATGAGCCATTAAAGCTTTCGCCTTAATGCAGGAAAAAGCATGCGACAGGATATGACTGCCAAAGGAAGCAAGTTATAGAACACCCTCGTCAGGCGATTCAATATGTGTCGGGCCAGCAGGGACTGATAGAAAAATATATAACGCAAAACACTTGCGTCACTATTATTGGATGAGGAATGTGCCTGCCGCCACGCATGGGGACCTGCGTGTGCGTTTCTCAGCATGAAATGTGCGAGGTTTTTCGTACATACGCCAACTACAGTAAGCGCCAACTTCCTGAAGGCTCAGTTATCCATCAAAGGCAGCTCAGTGTACACCAGCACGCCCTTACTTGTAGAATCATGGAACGCGATGCCGTTTTTGAACATGCCCAGCGACGAGTTATTCCGTTGTTGACCTACTTTGGCAGTCGCCAGGAGCTCAGTCCGGCCTTCGCGGAGGTGAATGAGGCTGCGCTCTGTACAGATGCCGTGGGTGAGAAAAAGAGACTGGTTGCCTTCCACGACCACAGGCCCGCCACGCAGGTCATCGCAGGTAACAGGCACAAAAACACTGGCGCGCGGCAGAATCGAAAAGTTCTCGGCGGCAACTCGAAGGGCGGCGCGGCGTTGGCGACTCTCGGTGTCAGTATCAGAAGCTTTCTCGGTCGAAAATGGCACTGTACGCCTCCGGAGGTCGATAATAGCTCCATACTCCTGGAGAAAATCAACTCCAAGGATACAGTCACGGGAGCAGTCAGGTATAACGAGGCAGCTAACAACGAACGTGGAGCTGCGAATTTGAACTCTTGCCATGCACAGGCCGCTCGGAGTTACATGTCCACCAGTGGTGCGAATCTACGTGCCAGACCATGGCGGCATTACTTTTTTAAGTAGCGCCGCTAGCTTCCCACTTAAAATTGAAAAATCAGCGCCAATGTCCACCATGCAGTGCGCTAACCTTATAGCCGTCGATAACCACGGCTATGTCCAGCGAGAATCGATCTTCAAGCGTCGGAACTGTCGTCGGTGCCATAAAATCTTGGTCGTCCAGAGGTCTCGTTGTCGGGTGGTCTTCGTTACGTCGATTGCAAGTGGCCTCGCCCCCGAAGGTCGCTGTCTTTAGTTTTCCCGACGAGGAGTTGGAGACCGTCGCTGCGCCATCCAGGAGGATCTGGGCTGCGGCGATGGTCGGCGTGGAGACGGGGAGCGTGACTGCCGCAGGGAAGTTGACGCCATGCGCTGCTGGGCTAAGTAGTCCTCAATCTCACGTGGTCGTTGGCCTAATGAAGGGCGACGCATGTCGATGGGGAATCCGTGCAGTCCCAGGTGTCGATAGGGGCACTGGCGATACAGATGACCTGGTTCCCCGCAATGATAGCACAGGCGCTGGCGATTTGGGGCGCGCCACAGATCCGTCTTCCGCTGGGGTGGTCGTCAGTTGCCGATGTATGGCTCAGTTTGTGCGGAGTAGAGTGAGCCTTGATCGGGCGGCTGTAATGGCGTAGTAGTAGGCGCAGGGCATCGCAACATATCTGCATAGGTTGTACGATGGTACTCCGTGGGAAAATGTGACGGATAAGCAGAAGGTACCGAAGGCATCAATTCTTGAAGCTCTTCGCGGACAATGCCAGCTATAGCGCCAACCATCGGCTGGGGAGCACCGAAAAGCTTCTGGACCTCTTCGCGTAAAACTGAGCGAATGATGTCGCGTAGATTCCCGGTGGGCCCGAAGGGCGAAAGAGGCTCCGCAACCGAAGCGGTGAGTACCGGCCTGTCGTAGGTGGTAGAACGCTTCTGGAGCATCCGCTTCATTTAGACAGCTTCCACAATAAACCCGGCAACCGTGCTCGGTGGATTACGCACGAGACCAGCAAACAGTTGTTCCTTAACGCCGCGCATGAGGTGGCGCACCTTTCTGTCTTCGGGCATACCCGGGTCGGATCGTCAGAAGAGCCGGGTCATGTCCTCCACGTACGCGGTTACAGCCTCGTTCGGCATCTGCATACGAGACTGTGAAGCTCTTCCTGCATGTTCTCGCCGATCCGCGCTGGTATAATCTCAAGGATGCGTCGGCAGAACTCACGCCATGATGTTAGGGCGTCTTCTCGGTTCTTTTACCAAGTACGCGCCATCTTCCAGGAGACGTTTCTAAGCTTGGCGACGTCGTTCCAATGATTAAAGAGGCGACCCGTTCAAACTGGACGAGCCAATCTTGGACGTCTTCATTCTGACTATACCGTGGAAGAGATGAGGCAGTCGCAGGTTCTGCAAGGTGTAGTAACCTGGAGCTTTCATGGCAGGTCGTGGGGCGGCTGCGGTACTGAACTCCAACTGCCCGTGCTCAGGGGTTAGGCCTTGATTCCTCCTGCTAGCACGGTGCACAGGGGTTGAGTCCTGGGCGTGCGCAGGTGTACGGGACATATACTGGGATCAATACTCAGCGCCGACACGAAAATATGTCACGGAAAGTAGGTGTACACTTGACTAAAAAGACAGGCGAGGCTTTATCAACAAGCAGCGCGTTCCGCCGACAGCACATGAACCCACTTCAACGTCATTTTCATTCAGGCGCCACCTGAAAACACCAGGTGGCAATATCTAAATCCTCGCTGCACACCTCAGCCGCGCCCTGAGAGGCGAAAGAAATATGTATTGAAGAAGAGGAAATCGCATCAGCACGCGCTGATCGGCCGAGACAAAGGTCTTGGAGTTCAGTAAGACTGCGTTCTGGCGCTCCCCACTGAAAGCGGCGGAGGTTACAGAGCACTCTGTTCAGCTAAGAAAAGTTGCGGCTTCTCAATGCTCGAGCGACGCTACGACCATCTCTTAGACGTCCTCTAAATTGGCACGTTCTTTCTGCAATGCAGGTACTCTCTCAACGGCGATATCGACTGTCGATTTTAATTTTATGCCTTTATTGGAGCATCATATGAAATGCAGACATTTTTTTTTTTTACCCCGCCGGGGTGGCGCAGTGGTTAGGGCACTCGACTACTGTGCCCAAGGATGCGGGATTGAATCCTGGACTCGGCGGTCGCTTTTCGGTGGAGGCCAAAAACCAAGGCGTCCGTGTACGGCGCGAGGTCAGTGCAGGTTAAAGAATCCCAGGTGTTCGAAATTTCTGGAGCCCTCTCCTATAGCATCTCTCATCATAGCCTGAGTCGCTTTGGGACGTTAAACTCCATAAACCAACCGCAGCCATGTTTCAGTCATCAGCGCCGTTGTCTGTTGCTTTGTTTTTTTGTATGCAATCGCTGTTTGTCCATTTTATTTCAACCCCTAGATATGAGCAAACTAGGTCAGTTGGGCTTTCGTTCCCTGAGTCGCCAACTGATTGCCAGGTATGGCTAGGGGCCAAGCAGCACCCAAATGCTGCCGTTAATCATTGTGCATAGACTTGTTCATTTGTATTGTCACGTTTTCCGAGAGCTACAATGTTTTAATCTCCCACCATAAAGTACGCTGTTTGTGCAGAAAAACAATTCTGCAAGTTTCAAATAATGAAATTCAGAAAGAAAATGACGCTTTTCATCCAAGCTCCTTGAACTAGTTTCAAGTTTGTAACTTTCTGTTTAGGTGAAAGTGCAATGCGGCAATACGAAAAAGTTTCGGGTGGCCATGCCACTCAACGCACGATATTCTTTGCACGTCGAGCGCAGGCGCTCTGGTGAATGCTCTCATCCATCATTTCTTCGAGCGACGTTTCCAGCTTCGATGTTTTGACTCCTGTCAAAACATTTACTACTTCGTTGCTTTTGTATTTCGTAAGAACAAAATGCAACAATGCTAACAGTGGTTGTCTGCGAACTCTTTCAGAAGAAAACGAGCACAGGCGATCAATGAGATTCTTGAGCCATGTACACAAGAGCGTTACTTTTCTATAGCACGCTCCATGACTTTGTCATTGCCTATGAAAATAAATGACAAAGACAACAATGCTCGTTTCCAAAACAGCCATTTCGCAGTGTAAATTTATTTTAAGGTAACATAATCGCAGTGGATGTTATGTAGCCGTTGGCTTTTCTTCCGGGTGAAGTTTCCGAATTCAGTACAGTCATCATAACCTAGTGACGGGAGAAGCGGACACTACATTACCCCATCTCAAAGGAATGCTCGTGTATTTTCGAGGCGGAGAGGATTCAAACGATGTGTGAGAGGTTGAGAGGGTCCCGGTGCAATCGACTCCCATCTAACTCTCTCATACGAAATGAGCTGTCTGAGTTAGAACCTCCTTTGAACTTGACTTTGAAACATCTGGTCTCATGACGTCACACTAGGCACCAACCAGTCACACGAGCGAGCGGCGACTTGAGATAAACGAGCGCCGACGCATCATTGCACCTCGATCCCACCTATCGATGTCTGACCGTGTCTCCTGCCAGCTTCCGTCTGTTAGAAGCATGCTAGGGCTTTCCCAAGCTACAAATCCTCGACGCCAAGTGCCACAGGACAATTATGCTGACATGGGGTTACTATCCTACTCGCATTGAAAGTCTGTTATATAGAAGAATGCTCGCGATACTTTTAGGCTGCGAGGCTTCAAAAGCTCGACACACACACGCGCGCACTCACTCACTCACTCACTCACTCACTCACTCACTCACTCACTCACTCACTCACTCACTCACTCACTCACTCACTCACTCACCCACCCACCCACCCACTCACTCACTCACTCACTCACTCACTCACTCACTCACTCACTCACTCACTCACTCACTCACTCACTCACCCACTCACTCACTCACTCACTCACTCACTCACTCTCTCTCTCTCTCTGACTCACTCACTCACTCCCTTTCTGCTGATGAGCCAGAAGACACGTTTCAATGGAGGTGGTACGCAAAAATCCGTGGTGCCTTATATCATAGCCCTCTGCTGCGGCATCTACTTCCTCTCTCCTTTAACTCGCTAGTCGATCCCTTTCCTCGCGTCCTGGTTGTCTACCGAGAAGTGAGACAGCTGTCGCGTCCTATCGGTTTTCAATGGCTCTAATCTGTAGCGTAATTGCTTTACCATCAACCATTGTGATGGGCCCCTAGTGTCTCGTCTTATGCGATGAAGTTACGTGATTACTTCTCATCTAAGATGCAATTCAAGCAGAAATGCATGCTTTGCGTCCTCGTAGTAGTGCTGAGCTAACAAAAGGCGCATGAATTTGGGGTCACCATGCCGGACGGGAAGTGAGATCCCAAGATGACGCCAGGTGCCCCGAACGGTTTTCGATCGCTCTGTGCGTGTCTGTGTACATATTAAGCATATGTAGTTCCTAGCAAAAACGCCACTAGCAATTGACGGATGCTCCCCTGGACTGTTACAGTGAAAAAAAAAAAAAAAAAATGGATACACAGTGAACCCAATGGGCGAGAGACATAAATAAAAAAGAAACGATGTTTGCTTTTAGATGTGCTGGTTTCTCCATCAACAAGGTATAGAATAAGTGCACTGAAGCTTTGACTTCCCTACGCCACCTCGGGCCAAGGTTAGCGTGGGCTAGCGATTGACCTTGACGGAGCCAGAAGACAAAGTTTAGTTATAAGCAAAGACCGTACTGACTGAAAAAAAAAAAAAAAATCTCTCTCCGCCGGGAGTCAAACCATTATTTCCCAGTCACCAGCCGAGCGTGCTGACCACTGAACCACGTCGGGCTTTTTCTTTTTGAAGAAAACATTTATTTAGAAAATAAATACACACCGAGCGCATCAGAAACGGATCGTAATTCGCCTTGTCTACCGTGACGATTGGATTGGATTGGTACTGAGGCTTCCCTTTTTTACCAAATGGACCATAAGGGCCTACCTGACGACCATTATAACAATGACAATGACGATGCAGTTAGTGATAACAGTAATCATGATAGTAGCGATGACAATCACGCTGCAGTTAGTGATAATTATAATGATGGTATAGTTACGATTACAATGACGGTGCATTTAGTTGCTAATGATGATAGTAGCGATAGTGGTGATGATTATGAGTAATAAGAAACGTAACCAAGTCTAACGAAGGTTTCGCTTCGTCTGGCTTTCTGTCGCGCATTCAGTTTTACTCAAGATGCATCCACACTGCAATTATTTATAAGTAAGCTTCAGCGTCGCAGTTCGAAACGAGAATTTGCGAAATTTTTTTTTTAAATATTACAAGCATCATCGCATGCTGTAGTTGCATAACCTGAGAATGTTTCACAAATTTTGTCCACCCCGCTTTTGTCGTCTTCAATGCATATGTGAACAAAAGTAGCGGATGTTTAATGACAGTAGTAAGCTTACAGCAAAGCTAGGTCACAGAAATGCAGCCCTCTAACTGGGGAGCATACATCTGGTTAACACATCGAATGGAAAAGAAACGGGCACCTGTAGGGCAGAGGATGGCGGAATAGTGCGTATACCAAGTCCAGAAAAAAGGACGGCCGATATAGCGTGGTCGAATGCTTATTAGGCGAGCTGGCACTATACGGAACTCGTTTTAGTTTCGGCTTGAAGATCGCTTTTCAAGATCAACCAGGTTTCAGACAAACAACTGGGAAGTTGGTGAAGAACTATACGTCTAGCACCCTTAATATAAATCTTTAAGGAGCTACCTACCGAAAAACATCCTATCTTAAGCGCTATAGCTAGCCGCAGAGGTGCTGTCTGGTGCATGTTCGTGAGTACAGTGGTTGGGAAAGCTGCCTGTAGTTTTATAAACAAAGTGGCGCGCTTTTTTTGGTGGCGTAATTGCAGGCAGCCTTCATGAGTGCGTGCGTGGTCTTCTCACTCATGGCGTCATTGCAATGCTGCCGGCGAAATCACGAATCGAACTACCGATATCGTACATAGCAACAAAATGTACTTGCTTGTTGACCTACTGTGGAAGCGCAAGGAAAGGTCAGATAGCAACTGATCCTTGGAGGACGTGCTGTGCATCTCGTCCGGATTCCTCCTCCTTAATAACACTTTCCTTCCTGATCTCTCCGTCCTAGGATCAGTAGTAATTAACGTGCACTCCGTTTCGTCGGTCTTGTTTTCAGCCCACCGTGCGTCATTACTCGTGGAACATATCCTTGGGGCATACCGTTCAGAGTATTGCGAATGATGTGTAGACCAAGCTTGCCTCGTTTTGCTACCTTAGTCTTGTGCTACTGGCTTAGGGCCTCAAAGACTCTTGCCGCATGTGTACTCATGACTCTTCGAGCCAAGTGTTTCTTTTTTTTTTTTGCTTCCTGTATAGCGAAAAGCAAGCAGCCATGGAAGGAGACGGTTTATGCAATTCCTGTCCTCGCAGACAGCAGACCAGCGGTATGTTTTGTGCGGCACTGTCTCATATGACCCGCATCATTTGCTGCAACCTTTTCGACGATAGGACAAATTGTTACTTCGTCGCATGATGTGAGGCCCAAAGCTAATGATTTCTGGTAGCGCGGTCTGGAAAAATATAGTTGAGATTAAAGCAATGTAATGTCACCATGATAGCATACAACTTTTTAAGCAGAGCTGACAACGTTCTAAAGAAAGCATATATCACAAGTGTGTCGCTGTTCTCCTTTAACTTTTTATTACAAAAGGCTTTCAACCTAACTGAAAGCGCATACAGAGCAGGCAGGAAGCAAGAGGTGTGACTAGTAAAAGAAGATAATTCTGTTTGCTACTTCCCTTCAAAGCTGGGGATCTCATCTCCTGGCGCCCACTCCAGATTATTGCATCCTGTGAAGTGCATCTTGAGGCTAAACACTCCGTTTCTGGCTGCATAAGACGTATCGATTGCAACTTTCGCAGATTGAAACTAGAACAAACTATCGCTAAAGAAGTGTATTTCATATTACTCCTGTTAGCCAGCAGAAACAAAATATTTTGGGTGAGAAACGTCGAGATTGCAGCACGAATGCTTGAAAGCGGTGCAAGCTCTTGACAGGCGCCGATATAAGAGTCTTCTTGGAGGAGAACGACACCACTACATGTATTCTCTGTCGGTAGTGAGACCTCCCTCGCACGCGGACAACGTAGGCAATGAAGACTTGGTGTCACCAAGCAAGCCTGTGTTTGCTCAGACACCGCATACTGGTTTATATAGCCAGCCTCGACGAAAGAAACGTTTTGGTTTATTTTATGGGATTTTAACGTCCTAAAGCGAGTCAGGCTACGAGAGACGCTGCAGTGGGAGGGCTTTGGTAATTTCCACCACCTGGGGTTATTAAACGTGCACTGACATTACACAGCACACGGACGTCTTGCTTTTCGTCTCCATCGAAAAGCGGCGTCGCTGCTTGCAGGATTCGATCCCGCATCCTTGAACACAATAGTCGGGCGCCCTAACAAATTCACCACCAAGGCGAGACCGAATAGAGACATGTTAAGACCAAAATAACAATAGTGAACATATCGCGGTTTTTAAGGAAGGGGCCTGAGAACAGGATAAGATGCGAAAGCGGGAAAAACATCTCACGCCCTTCCTATGTTTGAGAATGAATTAAGACACAATCAAGAATGACAAACGGGGAAACAAGCCGTTGCTCACTCGCTGCGAAAAGGGAATGTATAAGTTATACAAGGAACGACCAAGGCATATCTTGTTTGTTTATATATTATTGCAGAAACATCGCTCTACAAAATGCTGATAAATTTTCCTCCGCCTCATTATGGCAGCGGACCAGTTAATAATAGTTTAACAACTTCGTATCCTAAGAGTTGCGGCAAAAGTTATACTTTAAGGACGGCGACATTTTCTTCCTTTTCCAAAGTGACGTTTCAAATCAAGAGATGGGTGAAGAAACATCTTGCACGGCGGTTATTTCAGCGTTTAAGGTTTTTTTTTTCTTTAGCGGCAGCTATTAAGGTATTGAGGCAATGAATGATTTAAGAGAAAAATTGGGAAGTAAAATTTGTGTATCTATAGTTGTAGAGCGCTCCTTTCCGTCTTGCAAGCGCTGCTGTTATTCGACTGGCATTCCCCTCCAGTCCGACGCCCCTAAAGCACGGCGCCATCGCCGCCTCTGCCCTCCTCGTGAGGATTCTTTCGCAGGAGCTTCCACTATACGGAACTTGCCAGATCCTTCCCCTCTCGTTATACTCTCGGTCCTCCTTCCACGGCAGCCATTCTCCAGTTGCGCATTTTTAGGCTTTATTACTCCGTCTCTCTATCAAACGTGTCAAACACGAAGCATTTTTCTAGTTCTCTATAAAATGCTACACTCGCGCGTACTTCGTGTAAAGCAAAGCTCCACTCAAAAAAGGTATCGAGAAATAAGAGCTAAGGCCGCGTCAATTTAGTTTTGACTCTGTGAAGTGATGAGGCTTCGAACATACGAAGCCCCCCTGATTTTTTTCCTGCAGTGCATGCTGTACTTCGCCACTACAGAGTATCGACTCAATTTTTCGGCTCGATGACTGCGCTGATAAACAATCCTGATGAGTCCTGTTTGTTTCATTGATGTAGATTTACGAGATGTCCTGCAAAAATCTGCAATCAAGACAACAGGTGTCTTGTCAAAAGCGCAGCATTATGAAATCCACCCTAAACGTTGGAGTGCTTTCATACTGCTCGCTTTTTCCCACCAGTGGCCGTTTCACACACAGAAAGGGCTTCTAGGCGTCAAATCGCGGGCGACTCCCACTTACATTTCTCATAGATGAGACCATATCCGCAAAACACGCGAAATTGCCTATCGGACATCTGTATTTAAATCAGCTTTTTTCCCACGCGCAATGCGTGAATGGAACAGCCTCCCAAACGCATTAGTTTTATTAGATGACAACAGCTTTCCAGCCGCTCTTAACACACATTTACGGGGACTACCTGATGCATCACTGTGCCATGCACCATAAGCTATTGACTGCTCTCCTTATCAACAGAGAGCTTTTTCATGCTACTTTTTCGCTATATATGTATTTTAACCCTTTCATGGCTTGCACAGCATTTCCCAAGTGTTTGTTACTGTTCTTAGCTGCATTGTTGCTGGGTCTTTTGTATGAATACACTGTACATCTGTTCACAGTGCTTTTGCCTTTCCCTTTGCGTACCTCCGTATTCTAATGCCCAGTGGGGCGATTTGTACGTACTCAAATGAATAAAACAAAAAATACTTTTTCAATATTTGCAACAATACGCCACGCTAATTCACTCCTTAAAATACTCTCTTTGCTCAGTGAAAGTACACTTAGACTGCCCAGCCGTATGTGCTGAACCTTTTCTCTGGTTTCTCCTACAGTTTATTAGGTGGCAGGCCGAATATATGTTGCATAAAATTTCTCTGCAGCCTTCCCGAAAACAACCTACACAAGAACCAACGTCGCTTGCAAGAAAACTTGTACTCAGGTAAAGCTGCTTACGTGGGCTAAATGCGTTGTGCTTTTCTGCCATGTGCATCGCACGACAGCTCGTACGTTCAGCCATTTTGTTCGACTTGAGCCTTGAGGTAACGCATTAAATTTGGCATGTTTCGTTCAGCATGGCGAATCCGCGTGGCCTCCACTCGGTCCACTTCCTCGAGGCCCCAAAGTATGAAAGAGGCTGTTTTAGCTGGAGATGACATAGGCGCTCGACTACTGAGAAGAGGGACAAGGGTTCGATCTCGGCAGTCGCATTCCCATAGAGGTGATGTCCAAGGTGTCTCTGTGCGGTCTGATCTCAGTACACGCTATAGAATACGATGTAATCGAAATTATGCGGAGGACTCTACTACATTGTTCATCATAGTTTGGGCCACTTTAAGACGCCAAACCCCGTCGTAAAACAGGTGATGACAATTGCTACTCCCTAGTCTTTCGTTGAGGCAAGCTGCAGTGGTTTTCAAAGCCAAAAGGAAACCGAAACTAAAACCCAGCGCTCATAAATCCTTTAAATCGCATTATAAAATTTTCGATGTACCGCTTGTATCTGCGTCGAAAAAAATGTTTTTTTTTCAAACTTTCAGTGTTTTTTCCGGACTTCACATCTTTAGGACGGACGAACAAAACAGGTGAACTTGAGTCGTTCAATTTATTCCTGCATTAAAAGCATATTGAATTGATTTCAATTTAATTGAAGTTTATTTGCATCACATACAATGTGTATATGACACTGGAAGCGGGAGGAAAAGTTGTCTCAAGGACCACCTTGACAAAGCCCCGCGCTCCCATAGTGGCATCGCGCAACAGTGGCAGAACAGCTTTGTAGCAAAAATAAAAAATAAAAATACAACAATAAAACAATAAAACAATCAAACAGCTTTACTGCGCAACAGGGTCGAATGGAAAGAATGAGGCGAAACTGGCCAAATAAGTGAAAACATAGATAAGCAATTACACAGCACACAACACAGCTCAAAAAAACAAAACAAAGTAAGTATTGCTTTTAATTATCATTGATGAAGGAGTTACTGATAATGGTACGGATTAATTTGAATCTAACTGTATTAAGGTGAATGTTCTGGCTCTGAAGCGATTTAAGTAGCCTTGGTTATCCGCTTTCAATCATTTGTTGTCCATATGTTCTATATATATGCTTTTACTCGTCATGGTTCGCTATGTCGAGTTGTGTGGATAGGTGCACCTAATTGCAGATTGACCAGAGGTACCAAAACTTCAGACTCAATATTTAAATCTTGTTTCAGTATCCTATAAATTTGATAGTTGTATAGCTTTGCGACTGGCATTACTGCGTATTTGATTAACAGTTCCTGGGTGTGAAAGGGGGCTGGAACGTTCTCAACAATTCTTTAAAACCTTTTTTGCGATAAAAATATTTTTTGAAGGTTTCCTTGAGCTGTGGACCCCGAGACTAATTGGCAGTAATTAATTCTAGAGGAAAATATGGTATTATAAATTAGCATCTTAATATTTCGCGGCAATATATGTAGCGATGACGGTAGACGAGTCCTATTATCTGAGGTAGCTTACTTGCAACGGCATCAACTCGCTCGTCCCAGGAAAGAGTCTCTTCAAAGATGACACCTAGCGCCTTGAACTTATACATGAGTTCGATCGGCATTGAATTTATTAGAATTGGTTGATCGAGTATAACAGTTTTAGCTTTAGTTCTAAATAACATAGCTTTTGTTCCTTTGATTTAATTTAATCAGCGTATGGTCTGCTTTGTGAACGAGCTCATTGCCTGTACTACTGCTAACAAATATGTTTGTACTAATCTGCACAAATAATGTAGTTAGTGTGGGAGCTTATAGTTAAAATGTCATTTATATATATATTAAAGAGAAAAGTACCTAAAATGCTGCCTTACGGGACACCACAGGACAGTGGCAATGGATCAGAAAGGTAAGAATCTATAGTAACTATTCTGATACGATGTTGTAGGTATGAAGTGATAAGAGAAGCCGCATTCCCTGGAAAACCGTAATGCTGAAGTTTTTGTATCAAACGTTTATAGTCTAGATGGTCTAATGCCTTTGAGAAATCTACAAACACCCCCAGTACTATCTATCTCTTTTCTATTGCTGCTGGGATGAGCTCTTTTTGTGCTAGCAAAGCAAATTCTGTTCCATATCCTTTGCGGAAGCCAAATTGGGATGAAGTTAGCAGATGATGCTGCTGTTCAAATTCTGTAAATGTACTCAGAATGACCTTTTCGAAAGCTTTTGACCTAAAAGGGAGTATAGATACGGGGCGGTATTTAGTCATGTCATTTTTATCTCCTTTCTTGTGAAGTACAGTAACACGAGCAACCTGCATTTCGCTTGGAAAGACTGTCTGGTTTAGACAAAGGTTAAAAATGAGGGCTACGTTTGGTGCAAGAAGATCTGACAGAAACTTAATTGGCTTTATTTGCATGCCTTAATATCCTTAGCGATACTTTTGCTGAAACTTTGTGTAATACAGTTTACTTCATGTTCATTTACTGGTTTCAGATAGATGTTGCTCTCGTATATAAAACCCGGTAAATCATTAACAACGCAAGTGTTATTAGTAATCGTAAGGAAGTGATTACTGAAAGCATCAGCAGTTCTTTTCCTGATAGTTTGTAGTTGTCTATTTTCAGATTATTTATTTTTTCATTGATAAAGCGTTACAATATTGAGTTTAACCTACTCCATAGGACATCAGAATGCCCAGCAGCTGTGATAAACAAGTTTGCAAAACAGCCACGTGTCGCCTTTTTAAGGTCTTTATATAGACGATTACGAAACGTTTTGTATTCGCGAAAAACTTCCGCCTCTTTGCAAGATATGAATTACTTATATAATTTACTCGTTTTGTTATCCTCTTGAGTAGCTCGGAATTGACTCATGATTTACGCATCCTTTTTTCTGCTTAGTAGTTTGAAGTGGAAAGGAAGCTTCATATATTTGTTTAAGAATGAGCATGAACTCAATATAGGACTGTTTGCATCTCTACATCCGTGCACACTCTCCCAGGAGGTGAGAGCAATATTGCCGCA
Organism: Amblyomma maculatum; assembly: GCF_055883805.1. NCBI lineage: Eukaryota > Metazoa > Arthropoda > Arachnida > Ixodida > Ixodidae > Amblyomma > Amblyomma maculatum. The sequence goes on from NC_139344.1 coordinate 21,280,037, forward strand.
AAACTGTATTTCTGGAAGACATAGCGCAAAAAAGACGGGGACAACACAGATGTAGACAGGACAGGCGCTATTCTTCAGGCGCTATGTCTTCAGGACAGGCGCTATGTCAGGACAGGCGCTATGTCTTCAAGAAACTGCTACCAACGAGCCCAAACCAAACATCTGCTGTATTTCTGTTTTTTGCGCCCTTATCACTCTGATTCTGGCTCGCGTAGCAGTTCTGTATTATTTGTTTGTTAATGCTCGATTAGTTTCGTTGTCGCGCAAGATGCTCCGAGATCTGTCTCGAAGATTCCGATCACTCGCGTATGTTTCTACAATGTTCCAGGTTCTGCTAGTAGCAATTTGCGACGTTATCTAGATTGTTCTGAGCAGCCTTTAAAGTGAGTGTTGACAAGTGCGACGGGCATTATTTGTACAACGATAGACGAGCAGGTTTGTTGCTATCGCCGCCGCCGAGTTGCTTAGTTCTTTTGCGGGCGCAAGTCAGCCCGATAAAGAGTTAATTTCAGTACCATCGCGCCTGTGTCTTCTTTTGGTGTGTACGGCAGGCCTTGTCACCACTACGTGACAATATTAGTACGAAAAACTGATAAGCTATGTTCTGTGATTTTCTGTCACCCCGAACTGAGTACTGTGATGAAGCACATATATCTGGAAGAAGCGTTGCGCTAAAACCTTGTTTGCAAGGATGGAGGGTGTTGTGGACCCCTGTCTTTACCATCATCTCTGAAGGGAAAAAGAGAAAGGAACAACTGAAAGCACGCACTAATGCTACAAAACGCTGCCAGCGTGCACCACTTAAAACATAAAGGTCGGCACTAGGTTCCAGCTCCATCCGCTGGATTCGTATTCCGAGTTTGCGTCGTATCGAATTCCTGACCTCAAATCATACGATTGGTGGAAACACCAGAACCGAAACTGGCTACCACTTCTGGCTCAGGCATTTCCACCAATCAGATGACTCGAGGTCGGGGAGATAGCGACACTTTGGATAACGAAGCAAACTCGGAATACGAAACAAGGTTTGGCAATAAAGACAAGAAAGGGCTCCGCTAAATTCTCTCAGGTTTATGCTCTTAATACACATGGGCCATTTTCCGTTGAAATTAACGGTGCGTATGAGCGCTCCTCCCAGTCAGTTCGTTTTGTATGGTGGTAGAATTTCATGTAATGAATGCTATCACGGTTGCTTAAAGAAGTTTATATCACGTTAGCCACAGACGCAGAATCGCCCCACACCTGGAGAATAGAACTCTAATCGTTATTCGCACATTCACGTAGTATATGAGCTACCAGCTAGAACATATGGTGGACAAAGGCGACTTGGCGGCCTCTCTTAGCGGGCTTTGGAGCTTGAATGACGTCAAAGTGGCATATAACCAATAAACTAGGGTACTGGGTTTGCTATTTGGTTGCTAGAATTGGTTCTGTGAAGCTTAAAAAATTTGGCCCCGCTCACTTCGTTTTTCTTCCCCAAGGCACGGTGGCATATAAGGAATCAATAAGCGGTATCACTTCCCCACGAACGCCCTGCGTCGAAGGAAATCTTTCCGAACACGTGGCAAATGCCCCGGCCTCGGTCGTCAAACTCGAAGTGTTCATTTTGGCAGGTTGCTCATACGAATCTGAAGATCAAGAACAGAAATTTCAAGTTTAGTATGAAAAGAAAATGAAATGGGCGCAAGGACCTTTCTTCAGTGTTGCCTCGATCAAGTATGCCACTAAACATGGCAACATTCGGGACCTCTTTGGTGGTCTTAAATGCAGTCAGCAATGCTTAAGAGTTGACATTAGTTGCATAAACTGACATTAATAAGGTTTTTAGGTTTCACAGAGCAAACTTAATGCAAGACTTGAGAAACGTGCAGTTTTTTTTTTTTTTTTTTGCAAAGTTGTCACCGCCACCACCATTCCAGAGGAAACGCACTGTTTCTCAACCATTTAATCCTGACGTAAGACGAATGCGGGTCACGTAATATATTTTATGTAAACAAAAAAAAAAAGCGCAATTCGGTGAGATGCACGCAGTACGTGGCAAAGTTCTTGCAAAATTCCAACATGCGCTTCAAGTACTTAAAGATAGACACCGATTACGGCTCTCTTCATGATTTCATTCTTTTTGTATTTGAATGGAGCACGCATTGTGTAACTGCTAATTTACAGCAGTGACCTGCGCTCTTAGCCAAAAACGCAAATAGTTGAATCGAAGCATGTGCAATAAGTTAGATTCGGCTATACAGGGAGGTGACAAAGGAAGGTTAGGGAAGGAAGCCCTAAGCACTGAACCATCAAGGAAGGGGGGGGGGGGGGGGGGGGGCTTTCAAGCAGTAATTAATAATAGCAAGCATCCTCATTCAGCAAAAATAATTGCTGCCATTTAGTGTTTTAATGCCGCGGCTTAGACGTACATACTGAAGAGATAAACACACTAAAGAATATTCCGAAGAAAATAATGTCACTGTTACGCTGAAACTACTCTTGCGCTGCGCACTTGAGAGTTTCAGGTTTGTGTCGACATAACGTACACAGGACGTCCTTTTGGGGAATGACCATTCGGAGGCAATAAACCTGTAGAAAACATTTGGTCTGCAGGTGAATTAAGATAATGCACGATCAGGCTAGATGAATTTTACCCTGGGAATTGAAAACTGTCGAGTAATATCTATCTAATTTTAATCGCGACCGCTCTGACATTTTGTTTTGAGGGGGCAATATACAGCTGAAGAACTCATTTACTCATTTCAATATTACCTAATCCTAACGGCACCATTTTCAACCTTCTAGAGGGAACGGTACTTTTGAGACCTTTATAATTATCTTAAGCACTTGTTTTGCATCTCCTAAGGACAAGGTATATCTTCCTGCTATCTTGTTGGGCAAACGTCTCGAGTGAAGTGTCACGAGAAATAATTTAACTTCCTTTTAGAGTTAAAGACACATCTTGACCGTTTCACTCAATAGTAGTTTGTTTCCTTAGTCCTGTGCTACGCCACTTGCCTCACGGAGGAAAATGAGTTGACGTAGACAGATTGAAAAATAGAAGCTTCGCTTTAGCGTTGATATATCTGGCAAACAACGGTAGCGCTTAGGTATTCAAAGTAAACGAATTCATGAACGCAACAAGACAAGAGATTTTTATTGCTCTTCTAGCTCATTTCTCTCTACGGAGCATTCAAACTAGAGAAAACCAAATCCACCCTGCCTTTCTGCGCTGGCCGAATTCAAACTGCTCGGAATGCGTAAAGATTTATTTGCGGATGAGCTTCAACGAGTCGCCCAGAAAAGAAGAGCACACAAACGTACATCTCGCTTTCGCTGCGGTGCTATTGATTTCCAGTGTTTTCAAGAGGCATTCCGTCCCGTAGCAGGCTGCGGTTATTTTTTACGACTGCTTTGCGCTGTTTATTCGGCAGTGCGCAATTCACGCCTAGCGTATATAGCCCACTTTTCATTTCTGTTTCGCTTGCCGTATCTGGCTCGCGCTTTCGTCGCTTCATTTGCCTGAAGCCAAATGTGCCAGTATAGAAGCTCATTGCGTTCCTGTGGTCACCTGATATGCACTGCGTGTCACAGTGCGCCCAGGTGGACCACGAAATAAGCTTCCATTCAAGAAAAAAAAAAAAAACAGATGGTCAGAGTGGTGAGGGAAAAAATACAGGTTGGCAGCGGTAGCCGATGCCTAAATTGGCATTTGCAGAATTCACGAAAGTCACACCGATTGGATGACTAACTTTTACTGCTGTTACACAAGCGGTTTGATGGCTATTAATTGCAATGGTAGTTCTTCATTTCAAATCTCGTCGAAGTTAGCGACGATGACCTGCGCTTAAATGATGCGTTGCGAGAAGTTTAACTTAATCTCTTATTCTCCTGGGCTAGCTTACTGCGTCCTGGTACTGGGTGAATATGCGTTTGTATTCTTGTATTTTGAGCTGTGATTATTTCGTTTTGTAGGTTACTTCCCTGAAATTCCCAACTCGGACCTCAGACAGTTCATTGGAGGCACACTTGGTCTGAGCGCTCAGCCATAATTTGACTGATTGCGCGTCGCGCGGTTGCCAGTTCATAAACGTTTGATTCGCGAACATGGAACTTTCAGTTTCTTACACCAAAGGAGTGAATATTTCTATGTGATACGAGAACGTACGACAGCAGGAAACATGGCCGACTGGTCTATAGACGATGTTGTGGGCCCGTCCAGTGATATCATATCATTTGGTCCCTGTAATATCAAATCATATAGCTGAGCTGAACTGTCGTAGAGATTTCAATGCTGTGCGTGCTTCCGTGCAATACGACTTAGCGGCCGCCGCATAAATTACTGCATACAAATGTCCACGCGATGATAGTATTAAGCTATTGCCTTATGCACCACCGGGGATAAAAGTCTAGGCGACGCATGAGCTGCATCGCGAGCAGGTAGCGATATTATTAGGTGGTATCACGATGTCACACATTTTGGGGTAAAAGTCGGGCTGAGGTGGAGTAATATGTAAAAGCGAAATAAGGTGATCGTTGGTAAACGTTACAGTTACGCACCAAAGTACCTTCCCGCGCGTACTGGATGCTTCTGACCCATACTGACGGCTCTGTGTATCTGTGACGAAGCCTGAACGACGGAGTTCATCGCTACATGAAAATGAATTTGTCTGAGCTGATCAACTAAATTCTGCAAAGGTTTGGTGCTGTACGTAACGTAAGCATTAACGTAACCTGAAAACGGGAGAGCAACTTAGAAACAATACTAATCTGAGGTTTTGTGCGCATATCTGTAGCTCCTAAACGCGCCGCTAGAAGAAAAAGGGTCTTAGTCCCTGCACAGCATACAGTTCGAATTTGAACTTCTAGAGCGCAAACTTTAAATTGATTGGCTCGAGTCTCGCAGCTGTCATGACGGGCTCGCTCTCTCTCTCGCAAAGTCACGTGCGATCCGAAAGCTGGAAGTTTAGTGTAGACTTTTTTTCGGTGTGCCACGCACCCTAGCACGTTGCGTAGAAACGAAGTCGGGCCCGGCTCGGAACAAAGCGGGGCAATTGCTTCTCAAATTACTTCTTTTCTTTTCTTTTTTTTTTTTGCGAGGATTTTGAGTGCCGGTTAAAACAGTCCCAGCTTTAGAGGCTTACCCGAGTGCTCGAAGTAAGGAAGAGGAAAAGATGTAAGCCCACCGAAGATGAAGGTTACTGCCGTCGCTTAAGATAATAACACTTTCTCTTGTTTATCAGGCCGTCGTTCCGAAGCACTCGTTCACCTGATATCATGAAGCTACTTCCACAAAATGTCCCGCCTAGGGGCTAACGTTTTATGGCACCGAGATCGTTCTTCGATCTTGCTTTCGTGAAACAAAAGCAATAAGGCGGGTGCGGGTTGTTTGGTTTCTTTTGCGATATTTCCGAGAAGACAGAAACAGGAAACTGATGTTCCAACGAGTAAGAAAATACCTTGAACGAAAAGACCTTCCCGCAGGGTGCAAACACAACTGCCTTTCTTCTATGCCAGGCTCTTTCACAGCACTAATGTTTTTTTTTTTTTTTTAGTAATCATGGTTTCTACTTTTTGTTTTCTGCGTTGCTGCTGCAGAAATGATTATTGGGAAGTAGCCATAAATACATTATAAGATAGGGATGCAATAGCGATGATTTCAGTGGGTGCACGATTTTTCTACCCTTATACACGCCAGCAATAAAACTCGCAATGCTTGATTCAGCTCATGTGCTTTGCAATGGGCTTCAACCCCCGCCCAAAGATTGTTTGTTGGTAAAGGATCTTCATGAGTTCGGCAGGCTTGCGAAGATAGCTAACATAACAAGCTGAATAATATCGCCATCTTCTAGGGCCTTTTACGAGTAAATAAGGAAAGACAGGCTAGAAGACAGGAAAAAGAAGACATAAAAAACGGGGCAGTAGAGACGCTGGAAAATCTCGGGGAACGGTGTCATTTTCTCGTTTTTATTCGGTGCGTAGATGGCAGCGCTGGCATGCCTGGAAACGAGAGTCCTTCGGGCACTAGAAAAAGAATGCCGGAGAGCATTATCTGCGCCAATGGCCGTGCAAAACTATGGTAAAACACGGGAGAAAATGGTAGAGATGCTGAGGTTTGGCTCCCTTTTTCGTGATATGTTATCGCTTTCTGCGGTTATAGATCGCAAAGCGATCGAGTGGCTATATCGTACCTACATCTCTGCTTTCCACACATCTTATTCTGGCCGACTTAGTGGATACATGGTGTCATGTTTGGTAGTCGGCGATGGCGTACGGAATAGGCTTTCCGTTTGGGTGGCTTATGAGTGGAAGTCGGTTAATGACTTGAACACATTACATACGGCGTGAAGGAAATATGTATTTTGCTTATTTGATGTGCGTTTATAACAAAGGCGACCATTAGCGACCTTAAAATGGTCGAATAAAAAATAGTTGGTGAACTTTTGCGAAGATCGCGGCGCCAAGCGAATATCTCTGGTGGTGGCTGCAGACCTATACTAAAATTGCTTCGCGCTGCGCTGTTGAATGTTTAGAAGCTACTGGTAGCTAAATAAAAAGATTATTTGGTGGCGCGTGTGAATAACTCCATCTGGCAAAACACCTCATCTTTCACATCGTGGCGTCGCCATCGCGAGGAATCTCCCATGCCAGAAGACACATGAAACAGAGTTAAATGTGAATTGAGGTAAAACCAAAGTCATGTAACGTTTAGCCCAGCGTATAAGATCAAGACGTCTCTACATAAAGCCAGCGCTCGTCGCTTAAGAAAAACTCGTTCCAGGTAACTTTAGCCGAGGGATAAAAAATAATGCATTTTAGGTAAGCCAGGTAAACCGATTGCAATAGACACCATAAACAAAGACTACTAGACACCATAAACAAAGTGTGGCTTGATGGTGTCGTACCCGAGAGCTGGAAAACCGCTGTCGTGATCCCTAATCCCAAACCTGGGAAGCCTCCAACAGACCTCGCCAACTTACGACCAATCTCCTTAACATCAACGCTTTGCAGGCTCGCAGAGAAAATGCTAGCCACGCGACTTTCTTGGTGGCTTGAACAGCACGGTTTTTATCACCCTGCTCAAATTGGATTTCGTCCATACATAGGTACAGAGGACGGGTTGGCTGTCTTGGCATCAGCAGTTCTATCATCTACCCGCAGCCGCAATGTACGTACCATATTAGCAATGGACGTTGAAAAGGCATATGACAACATCAGTCATGCTGCAATCCTGAATGCCATTGACATGCTTCATCTCCCTCCGAGAGTACGCACTTTTGTCGCATCATTTTTGGACGGAAGAAAATTTGCAATGCGCCTCAGTGGTGACACAGTTGGTTCATTCGTTTCACTAAGTGGCGTGCCCCAGGGATCAGTATTGTCTCCGACGTTGTTCAATATTACTTTCATCCCATTGGCGTGGCGCTTACATGACATCCCTGAAATCAAGATTTTGCAATACGCAGATGATATCACGGTATGGAGCACTCACCATGATCTTCTCACTCAAGAGGCCACCCTTCAGTTAGCATTAGACGTCACCTCTGATTACGCATCCTCCATTGGCCTTCAACTTTCTGTGCGTAAAACTTCATACACGTCAGTCGCCAACCACTGGGGACGCCGTAAACTTACCTCAAATCCAATTCGTCTCTCTCTTTCAGGCACCCCAATACAAGAAAGTTCGAGCCTGAAAATTCTGGGCTTAACAATTCACCAATCAGGATCGGCGACTGCTTGGTTTTCTCAGGCAAAAAAGCAAGCACTTCGAACTATGAGTTTAACAAGAAGAATTGCACCTAAAAATGGGTGGCGCTGGCTCGTCTGTTGCACGCCAGTTAGTGAGGGCGGTTCTGCAGCCACGTATTGTTTATCAGGCCCAGTTCCAGCATCTAACAAGAGCACAATGGGATCGCCTTGAAGCCGTAAATCGAGAAGCTATGAGGACCATAACATGCCTTCCACGACTCACACCGGTCGTAGCGTTACAGGAGAATGCGCAGCTCAACACCATCGATGAACTGGTGCAGTAGCGCCGTGATGCTCGCAGACTCAAGGCCACTTTGTCACATTCCACACAAGCACTGAGGGCGTATGCAACGTCACACATTATTCTTCTGCCACCTGCGCCAGTTCTCCCTCCCTGGAAATTTGTACAGTTAGGAAACAACAAGCCAACTGATATCCGCTGACCAACGCCTGCCAACTCGGCATCGTTGCTTTGCCAGAAATTTGAAAAGCAAGATACTCGCCTGCTTAAGATTCCATATAGTAGTGTACGTGGATGGAAGCCTGCAAGGCTGTGAAGCCAAAACGGCAATCTACTGTCCACGGCGACCTAGTTGGCCTGAATCAGACCACTACGTTTCAGCTGTCGGAACCACTTACATCTTTCTGCGCTGAGCTCGTGGCAGTTCAGGAGACACTCTGCTCCGTGGCTTCCATAACCATGCTCCCTACAGCCCCCGTTGTCATCCGCACTGACGCACTTCAAGCAGTACGTCTGTTCCGACGTGTCAGCCGCTGCCCTAAAATTTACCAAAACAGCCACCAGCTTGCGGCGCGCATCCCACAGTCAATACGCATTGAGTGGGTCCCACGGGATCTTCTGCTTTCCCAAAGTCAAGCTGATTTAGCAACCCGCCTCGTGAACCAAGACGCATCAATCCCACGGCTCCTTGAAGTGGACGACGCTACCCTCCTTTTGTCAAGAAAGGAACACCGCCGGCGCCGCACACGTGCACTTATCCCTCCGTGTGCGATATCCCTTCCCCGCGGTCTCACCCGTGCAGTGGAGGTTGCGCTTAGGTGGCTAGCTAGCGCTTTCGCGCGCCGCGATTGTGCTGCTCTCAGCCGGGGTTTGAGTGAACGAAATCAGCTGCGACCGTGCTTCCATGGACCGGTCCAGATCACCACATTCAGACTTACGAAGGCTGGACAGCCGCCAATACCGACGCCACGGGCAAGATTTGTGCCCTGCTAGACTTCATGTTGGAGTATGTCTGCGATGGTTTCTTCACTCGCGTGAGCCTGTAAACGTATACGTATCAGTGCAAGTTCGAGCGATTGCGTCGAGTCTGACTGCAACCAATGCCAGCATATCAGCCTACCGCTGGAACTTGGCCGTCGAGTCACGGCAGCAGCTCATTTCTTTTACTCAAACCACGATTTGGAGCACCACAATGGTGGCACACGAAAGCGTTAGTCACGTGATACTTTCTCTTTAGCGGGCTTTCTTTGGCGCGCAGAAAAAAAAAGTGCACTTGAGACTTCATTTATTGCAAATGAACGGAAGGGGGGTTTCAGAAAGTGCCCTCCAACTCTGCAAATCAGATTTATTTATCCTCTGAAAGCAATATTTACTAAATTAAACAAATATTTTATTTACTAATCAATTAATTGCTAAAAACATTGATTTAAGCATGGCGACCTAGTAATAGAGCGAAAGCTGTGAGTGTTGAAGCGAATATTTCTGCGGACACCAGTCACAACGTTCTAACGAACCTTCTGTCCTAGCAACTCACTATTGTCGTTCGTTTCTACCAACTACCGCGTTATCTTTTTTCTTCTTATTATTTTTTTCCTTCTTCTTCTTTCATACTCCAACGCCTGGCCCAGCTTTCGGTCTACACCACGTGACAGTTGCTAGGCAACGGCACACGGTACCACGGTGCCACGCCCACGGTTTGAAAACCTAGCGCAATGTGGCTTTCGCTGCAAAAACGGCCTATGAGGCGAAACACGGTGGCAGCTCTGTACAACGGTTTCCATGGCCTACGTCAAATGTTTATTTTTTAACTTTTAACTGGTTAGCTTTGACACCCTGTTTATAGAACGCTCTCAGATATTTGTTATGTGTTCTTAAAGGAAATGCCAATGGGATCATTCATTGCCAAACACCTATTTCAAATTTAGAAATTATTAAACGCTATGCAACTGTCGCCATCACCCTGTGGGTAGTGCGCACATCACGAATTTGGCAAGGTTTGGTAACCAGGACGTCTACACCGTCAGACTGGTTAGACCTCATGTGTTTCACGTTTCCGTAAAACATATCTCGCTTTCTTCCACTGACCATTCTTGCAAATTTACGACAGAAATTTGAACTGCTTGCCCGCTTAGCTTGAGTGAATGACGTTTGTGTTTTTAGCTTCCTCGAGAATATATATATAGCCGTCTGCAAACGTTCAATTTATTACGAGCGCAAAATTATCGCTTAGGTTCTGATTTGAAAATACTTTTTTACAATTATAAAAATCGCTGAAATCGCTGCACATTTTTATCGTTTTACAGTTCTCTTATTATGTTGAAATATTGCTTGCCCGACTATTTTTTCCTAGTTTTGTATAAAGATTACCATGACTAGTTATATACTTCCTTCACATACCACCATAACATCATCTGTTACCCTGTTTTTGTTCTACCCTGATTTGCTTCCACATCCCCCCCCCCCCCTATGTAATGCGCTAATGGGACTTTAGGGTATTTCAAATAAAATAAATAAAATAATTGCAAACTTCACGTGGCGCAGCTTAGTTACGCTGCGATCTTTTCGATTTATGATTACTTCTTGCCTTTCGTGTCACGCTCGCAGTCACAAAGAAATATTTCTTCGAGCGGCAGTTTCAAAGGAAAGGAAAAGCAAAAGCAGTGAAGAGAACTTAACGGTGTTGAATGCGCAGTTCGAAGGACAGCATTCAACGGTGTGCGGCATAGAAGAAAGGAAGCGTGCTTTGTCACGCTCTCTTCGTTATTCTGCGGCGGACTCCCGCAGATACGCATTGCCGCGCAACTATACTTCAACACAAACGCACGAAGCACTCCAAGCGGCAAGCGGCGACTCACCTGAATGGGAAGTGGCAACCCGAGAGGAGCCCTTTGTTTGTGTCACCGCGCGTTTGCCTTTTTTTTCGAGCCCGTCCTCGAGGTGGGTGACATCCATCTTCCTGCCACTCGCGCTAAAGGATCCCATCTCGAAGGAGCTAGCTAGGAAGAGGAGTTGCGTCGGTGCGACGTAATCGGCTCGCTCCCGAGCACGGCGATTATATTTCACCACCGACGTATTGCATAGGCCTTTTCTTTCTTTCTTTTTTTTCTTTTTTTTTTTTTCGCGAGAAGCCTGGCGGTTCCGCGTGACTCAACGGGACGTGGCGGGATTGCGGGCGAGGAAAGCGAAGCTTAGCGCGTGACCATCATTGGGGACAGTCTACCAATGCCCCTACCGATAACCGTCGCTAACTTCTCGCTGTAGACAGCGGATAACGCTCCCGCCCTGCGAGCGTTGTCCTAGTCGTTCCCGCACGTAGCCTCACTTGCCCGCACACGCCGTTTTCGAGGCATACCTCGTTCTCAGTGGCGGTCGCATATCCTTTGTTCGACTGAGCCCGCAACGTGCTTCACCGAAAACAATGTCGGGCGGCGCGTAATTAATGATGCTCGCGAGTTTGAAATGCTTTATTCCGAGCAAGGAAAAGAAGATTGATGCCGCGAGGAGAAAACGCTGAGTAACGCGAACGACGCGAAAAGTGGGCGAGTCCCAAGGCGAGGAGCGCGGCTCGCGTATTTCCAGCGGAAGCAAGAAAAATTGAGGGGTTAGACACTCTTTGTGCGTCTTACTTTCTTCTGATCACAAGTCTCGAAATAGGCCTCAGGCGTATTTATTTACCTGGCTGCAGGCCTGCGAGTTGCTTTTAATTCGCCCTTAACCACATAGGATAGCGTGTGTGCCTTAGCACACACGCTATCCTATGTGGTTAAGAGCGTTTGGTTAAGAGCGTTTCTTTGCAGTTTGCTATCAAAAATCTTGTGCAACTTTTGTCGTTTTTGATTTTCGTGTTGTTTTTTTTCTTTTCATTTATTTATTTATTAGTAAAAACGTTTCAGGGGCCACTGATTGAGGAGAATGCAGGCGTGAATGCTCTTAGCCGCGTTTTCCCACGTGGTTTGTATGTTCCATGAACCAGTCGTTGCAGCTAAACATCTCTCATCTATCTGCCTTATCTTTGGTCCCTAAGTGCCGAAACGTCGTAAGACGAAAAGCTGCAGCAAGAAGCATATGCATGCGCACGATAACGTCGTTGAGTTGCGAAGTGCGCAGACTTCCCGGTAATGAGCATCGCGATGGCCTTTCGTGCCTTCTGATATAATTATTTCTCTGTGTTCTTCATAAATGGCTCAGCCTAGCTTTCTGGACAGAGCCTTTGAAACTTTCATCGGTCCTTGTAGTTGTCGCAAGCCGTCCTTATGCGGAAATAAGAAAAGTTGCAGAATATTTTGTGCTAAAAGGTGAAGCGTGCTTCTGCGACGCTCTTTTTGAAAGAAAAAAACGAAAGAACGCTAAAGCCCCACGGCTACTCATTTCTCAACAATCTGCTTAGATATCATATCAGCTTTTTTTCTGTCTTTCTTATTCGGCAGAACAGAGTGGTTTTGAAGCAGTCTTGCACGTGTCACAGAAATTAAGTAACAAATTACAACTACAGTTACTCCGTCTTAAATGTAACTGATTACAGTGTTCAATTCCAACCCCTTAAAAATAACTGAACAATTACATAATAGTAATCCAGTACTATTATATTACTTCTCTTTTTTTCTTCTAATTTTACTGCCAAAGCGTAAACGTGGCACTGTAGACCAGAGACTGTAAGAAGATGCACGTCGTTAACAATGATGCTATTAGTAACACTCAAGGTAACGTCTCGATTCAAACTGCGCATTTTCTCCATTTCAAAAAACTCTTCAGTGTTGCCCTGTGGTGCAGGCAACCTTCCAGCGAGCTCGAATTGTTTCACAGATGTAGAAATCTTCGAAATGCTCTGGCAGCTACAGAGGCGGGAAAGTCTTCCGTTCCGGGTGAGTGATATGACAGCGGCCGTTTTTCACATGTCTCTCCAGCGCTCATAAGCTTAGGTTTGCCTAGCATCCACACATGGGACATAAATTAGTGTGGGCAGACAAAAAGAACCTAACCAGCGCATGAGACATCTGCAACTGTTCGATGGAACTGATGATTAAACGGTCAGTATTACTGGAGGCAGACTCCCCAACATTGCATCGGCCTGCCTATAGGGCCGAATTATTCATTTCAGAGGATAACGTAACTTTTGAGAACGCCGGATGCATCTTTCTCCTCTGAGGAGTGCTCGTTCGCAGGTACAGTCAGTTTAGCAAGACGCCTAATTACTACTACTGACAACCTCTACTACTTAGTTCTGCTATTAGTGCTAACAATTAAGCCCATTATATGGCGCCTGCCCACAAATTCGGGACAACTGTATGTTCCAACGGGATATTGCTTATGGATGTTATATCTTCGCATATTTTAATGTTTCTTTGTAGCAATCAATTTATTCGACCGTGTCCTTTGGATACTCGCAGTTTCTTACTCTTGAATGTTTTGAGACTTTCAGAAACGTTCCCCGTTGATTGTTTTTATAGCAGCTTACTTAACTACTCGACGGTAGTGAAGAAAAAACATGAAATGTAAGATTTTGCTGCAGATGGGAAGATCATACCATTCCCTTTATTATTTTCTTAAGAGTATCCTACTATAATAAACAGTTGACTCGCAGTTAAAATCAGTGTTCAAAAAAGCTAGTCTGGACAACGCGTAGTAGCCATACAACAGTGTGATCACATCACTACTTAAGCATAATTAAGAGCGCACGAATGTTTTAAACCCTCTGCGTTTCCAGCCTAATCACTACACAGTTCGTTCTTAGACTCGTCAGGTAGCTGTGAAAATAAAAAAGAAACAGGCAAAACGTAAGCGTCCTCACTGAACTGATCTTCTCCCATGCACGAGCATTACAGAAAGTTTCCATTGATTCTCCACTGCCTTTCATGTCCTACTCCCTACATTCGCGAAGTTCTGATATTTTTATACCACCCGTAGCAGACTAGTGTATCAACAAAGACATGAAGTTTTGTGCGTACAGAAGCTCCCTTGAAACTCTTACGCAAACAACGTTTTTTTTTTTTTTTTTTTCTACATCCATGCAACATCCCAGAGTAAATAACATTGAGCCTTCTAGGCATCTGTACGGACTGGATACTTACTAACTTTATGCGGCAGTTTGTTCTCTACATTTACAATTTACCATATAACAGCGCTCTCTGCATACTGCGCACTGCAACAGCTGCATTTCATTGTTACAGGTGTACCTTTCGAAGGAGTCTTGTTTCGCCTGCTGGTTATGATGCTCCTGCTCCCGCGGCCTGCTGGGTGCGCCAGCAGGCCAACTGATGAGCGCATGTTGGATGTGCTCTGCCGGTATAGCTCTGTTCCCGCGATCTCGCTGCTTGGTAAATAAACATTCGATGCGGGGCTGCTTCCGAAGAACGCCCGCGCCACGGCGGCGGCATGCCTGCCTATAGCGCTTGGAGCTTAACGTTGCCTTTTCACAATAGTACATAATTCTCTTTTCTTAAAGGAAACAGAGAAGATTGCTTCGCTCGTTGCCCCTAGCGAGCGCCGAGTTTTTCCTTTCTTTCCCCCCCCCCCCCCTTTCGATTGAGCACACACGTGCTCTGAGCGCGGACAACGTTTTTGCGCTCCCCCCCCCCCTCCCCCTCCCCTGGCATTTCTTTATTTTGCTACATTTTCAAGTAGTTTGTATTATTTATTGGCTCGTCTATTCTTCTAGGCCGGTATATTATTCCAGCATATATTCCTTAGTGCACTCAACATTGGGCCTTTATAGCACTTTCGAAGCAACCAAGAACACATATCTAATGTCATATATTTAAGCCTGGTGCATAAACTATGCGCTGATCGTCCCTCTCGTCAGGGGTTGTACATAAACCGCTGCCGCTGCAGCACAGCGTCTATAGTGCTTATTAAAAAAATTGAGGGACACGTAAGCTTCGGCTGTAATGGTATGAAGCGACAGCGGTAATGTGGTTCCCGCCTGCGGATGCTCGTTATTATTATTATTAATTGGTTCACAGAAAGGGAAAGGCGCAGTATCTGTCACATTTGCTCTGTGGACACTTGAACCACGCCGTAAGGGAAGGGGTGAAGGTGGGAGTGAAAGTGGAAAGAGAGAAAGGGGAGCCGTAGTGGAGGGCTACGGAGTAATTTCGACCACCTGGGATCTTTAACGTGCGCTGACATCGCATAGCACACGGACGCCACTTCGTTTCGCCTCCATCGAAACGCAGCCGTCGTGGTCGGGTTCGAACCCGGGAACTCCGGACAGTAGTCGGGCGTCTTACCACTGCACCACCACGGCGGGGCCGGATGCTCGTTCGAGCTCGTGCATTTCGCCACTCGCTTGATTACTAATCTTTTGATTTATGTCTCTATCATCTCACATATGCTCACTATAGCACACCGTCGTAACCTACTACAGTGTGGGCCATTCAGTACCAACAAATGTATGCTAAGCCCCATTAAACCAAGCCATTTGAAAGTGCGTGCATGGACTGGCGGTAGCGTGTCCTACTCGGACTCTCCGTGTTCGATACCCATTTCAGAGCAGCTGCCCGAGTTAACAGGGGCTGCCAACACCGGAAGCTTCTTTGTGATCGAAGGCTCAGACGAAAATCAAACCCCGGACACACGCCTGATAACTGGGCCATGTCATGTGGTATCGCGACGTCACACAATCCGATGCCAATCAGCGTCCAGCCAGGCCACCATCTAGCTATCAGAGGCATGATCGGGCTTTTTGGCCCACGCCATGGATCTTTTCGAGATCAGGGCCTTTAACGCTATTATGTAAATAAAAATGTAACTGTTTGCCAAAATCGATAAGCATTTAATCAAGAAGACGGATATGTCAGCTTCGCAGCTCTTAGTCTGCTGAACGTTTCGGCACATGCAATAGAGCGCGCAGCCAAAATGCGGGGCTGACGTGAGGTGCGGGGCAGCTCCTTCTACAGGGAAGATGAACTATATATTCTGTGGACTACGGGAAATGTTATCCATTGTCAAACAAAGCTATTTCGGGTAAGAACGACAATCTGGGCTAGTTGATTAGAAATCTAAAGCGGTGTTGAGCAGCGCGAAGAAGACAAGGACGGAAGGACAAGAAAGAAAAATAAAAGACACGGCAACCGGTGACTCGCTGACGAGTCAGCGTTTGTCATGTGTCCTCTTCTTTCGTCCTCGTCTTTTTCGCGCTGTTCATTACCATCAGCAAAGCTGCTTTTGAGACCAGCCCCATTTTTCTAGTCCGCAGATGCAGTAAAAAATGGCGGTGTTGCTCCGAATGCCACGCTTGATTTTACGGGGCGTTCTAACCAGCTCAGGAACCTATACGTGAGGTTTGCAGCCTGCGTGCTCGCGTTAGCCTGCTTACACACGAAGCATGAATAGCGCATTATTGGAAATCGAAAATGGTCTGTCTGACGCGTTACCAGCTTCCCAATGACAGCCTCGTCGCGGCATTCAGCGCAGCAACGTCATAGTGCTCCTTTAGTGCTTCATTTTGAGTATTCCTTTACTTCATAGCCATCAACACGAATGAAAAGTGACGAATAATGAAACTTGCGTAGTAACGTAGAGCGAGAAAAGAGGGGGGGAGGGGTTGCATCGGGACGTCATGGAGGCGCTGTCAATATATGGCCGGCTCAGCATGTCAAAGCAGCATGTACCTTTTAACACGTCCCCTCTACAGCATCAATTTATCATCATCATCACCATCATCAGCCGGACTACACCCACTTCGGGGCGAAGGCCTCTCCGACATTTCTGCACTTATCGCGGTCCTGCATCCACTTGATCCCTGCAAACCTCTTAACCTCATCAGCTTACCTAATTTTCTGCCACCCTCCGCTACGTATTGCTTTCCTTGGAATACAATTTGTTACCTTAAGCTACCATCGGGGATTCTTGATTTCAAGTAGACTGTCATGAAATCTATTACCGTAAAACCCGCGTATAATACGAGTATTTTCCCCCGATTTTGTCATATAAGGTTTTCGCCTCGTATTATAGGCGGATCCGAAATATTCCACCCTAAATTCGCAGTTTCGACCTCGCTGTTAATCAGCGATGTCAGTATCAGGCTTCCAGCGAGAGGAGGCGCTACCTAACTGTGGCGTCGGCTGATTGCTTCGATGGCTTCGGTTTCACCACGCTGGCCCCGCGATCCTCGCGAACACGGTGCCCGCGACGTACACGCGACAGGAAGGTGGTCGATCGCAACTCGCATGATGTAGGAATCGCGAAAGAATCACATCGGCACGTTGCCACTAGCTCCGGCCATGCTGACCGCGTCCTGCACCCAAGTTGCGGACGCTTTTTATAGCACTCCCTGGCAGCGTGTCGGTAGCGCTTTCGAGAAAGGCTGGATACGAACGCGTCTAAAGGCGCCGAAGAAGAGTTTCTACATAAAGGTGCTTCTATAACAAGGGACTCTCGGCAGACGATGCACGTACCCGACGACGACGACGATCGCGAAAACGCCCTAATCTGAGAACACTTCCTGGGCGCATACGCCGCGCGCATGCGGTTGGTGCTAACACGAACAGGCGCGAGCGTGGCGCGTGATGGCCGGCAGCTGGTGCGCTGCCGTCCCTTGTCCGAGCTGGAAGCGGCTTATTAGTTTTAGAAGAGCTGGAGGACCGTGTGGCTTCCTGCGTTGCCGGGCCAAATGTGAGCTGCTCTTTTCCTCGCGGTGCGTGAAATTCTCCCACCAAGCGCGTCGGCTCTAGAAGGGGAGCGAACCAGCACCGGCACATGAAGGTTTGTATATGAGTTCGCGGAGTTATTGGTGCAAGGTGGATTTGGACGCGAAAGCGCGGGGCGCGTATGCCTCGTGGGGAATTCGCGAAATTCAGTGCAAATAAATACTTTTGCTGATCATTTCTAGCTCGCATTATACGCGGATGAATTTTTTTTTTTTTTTTGCTGTTTTTGCTATCCCGAATTTACACTTGGTATTATAAGCGGGTCCGTATTATACGCGGGGTTTTACGGTAACTTTTCTGACCCACTCTCCACGCGTCTTATCATCGTAACGTTGCAGATACCATTTTTCGTTCGATAGCTCTCTGCGTTGTCCCAACTTAAGTTGCTCCCCATAAGTGAGTGGCGGAAATGTGGAACCGTTACTTTCCTTTTGAGCAATACTGATAAGCAGCTAGCCATGATCTGCGAATACTTGCCAAATGCGATCTGCCCCAACCTTATTCTCCTAGTTATTTCCCTTTCCCGGTCGGTATCTGCGGCTGCTCTCCGGCTTGTAAGTAGATATATTCGCCTACTACTTCCAGTGCTTCGCTACCTAATATAAACTGTTCTTCCTTGCCGAGGCTTTTGAGCATTACCTTAGCAGTCGGCTTATTAATGTTTGGGCCTCCCTTTCGGCTTTTGCTGCCCAGACTCGTACCCCGTGTTACCCCGAGTTACCATCTGCCACACGTAGCGTCACGAAAAAGAGCAATTAGACCGTTTTGATCCTAAGCGACGCAGTAGAGCACACAGTATTCAGTAGGTGAACTTCCGTATGCCTGTTTGCAACTTCAAGCAATGGTATTAGTAAATCTAAAAAAGAAAAAAGAACCGAGGGACATTTGATCATAAGTCCACAGTAGAAGGAATGGTTCAGTTGAATGACCCTAACTGTAATCTGAAAGAAAACTAGAAATGTGGTTAACAATGGACGCTTTTTATATAAGAGGTTCGCGGTTTCTTAAAGGTTTAGAATGAGCAACTCTATAACAGGTGCTGCAAAGTCTACGAATAAAGCTTTAGGCTGGCAGCCGACATCAAAGCTGCTTTTCGATGCAGGCGAAACGAAGAGGCGTCCTTGTGCTGTGCGATGTCAGCGCACGTTAAAGATCCCCAGGTGGTCGGAATCACTCCGCAGCCCGCCACTACGGCTCCTCTTTCTCTCTTTCTACTTTAACTCCCACCTTCCTTCCTTCTCCTACGGCGCGGTTCAGGTGTCCACAGACACAATTGTGACAGATACTGCGCCTTTTCCTTCCTGTGAACCGATTATTATATTATTATTATAGTGAAGGAATGTGATTATTGGAGAAATTATGCCAAACCCACGGAGATAACCGCGCCGATATTTACTAAAGCTGGCGTTAAATTCATGAAACTTCATTATATGGCATGTCAAAGACGTATTCGGGAAGCCTGCAGATATCGGATGATACAAGTATTAGGATATATAGTGTTTCAGCTAGCTTGAACAAAGGATTTTTAAATATTAGTGCGCCGCGGCTCAGTGAAACTAACGACATAAATTGTTTCTCGGCATGTAGTGTTATTTATTTCAACTCGGTAGTTATATATCTGATATTATTTATGCAAAAATTATAACGTCTACTGTATCGTCAAGTACGTTAAGTTAATGGTAGCGGGTATTAAAGAAAAAAAACAGCCGATACAGTTTTTTCCACCAAGATTTTCCACCATTAGAAGAAATCGTACGAAATACATGAAAGCCCAAGGCTCATTGCGCTCTTGCACTAGCTCTCATATTATAACGCTGTTAAACGATTTTTGAACCCTGATCACTATTAGGAGGCTAGGATGAACATCGGGCATTCAAAAATGAAGTCGCAGGAAGTAAAACGCCATTTCCCAGAAGTCAGCCTTTGTGTGACATGCGGGAAACGGGCCAATAGACCGTTTTTTTTTTCTTTTTTTCTTCTTCTTCTTCTTTTTTTTTTTTTTTTTTTTTGCAGTTTCCATTTTATGCCTCACAGTTTGTCCATTGGTCCTTCTCTCCTTTTCCGAACCAGTGCCTACCTCTTGCGACGTTAGTTGCATGATAATACCAGAAATGTCTCCAGGAAAGAGCACTCAGAAAAAAGGGCCCTATGCATTTCAATGGGACGGCACCATCAGACGATATGCCCGGTGCCTCGTCTGCTCTTTGCTTCGCCCCGTTGCAGTAGCGTAGCCAATACCAGGCCTTATTGTGATGAATGCTTCCATTCTCTAAACCCATGTTATAACATTCATGGGCAGACAGAAACCTTCTCCAGGCTCTCCCAGTATCATTAAAAATATTCATCTCTGTCTTGCCCAGGCTGGCGACTGCTGTATCTAGTTCGGTTTCGATTCAGCCGAAGCTAGGGCGGGGCTGTACTTATTGGTTGTGCTGACGGTGTTGGTTCATTCTAGCGTTTGCAAGTGGCATTGTAGTGCTCCTCCTACGGAGGCTATCTAACAGTGCTCTGTAAGGTACCAGACAAAGTGCTATGTTTGAATGGGCTTTTGTTCGTTGTCCATCGTACGACGTGCTAGAACAGAACGCTTTTTCTTCATGCCTGCTTAAATCTCTCGCGTTAGGCTCCTGATGAGTGATGACCAGCCCGAGAATTATGCCTCTTCCTTGAGGTGCAGCTCTCTGAACTTGACTGTGTAATTGATTTAGGTTAAATGAAGGCGTGGGGCTGGCAAATGAAATGTCATAAAGTAATGCGCATCGTCACCAACCATCGATGCAATGAAACGCACCGTTGGGCATTCAGGGACCCAGGTAGCGCAGAATGTTGCCTAAACGTTGCTTTTTAAATTTCATCTAAGAACTCGCATATACAACGTTGAGCAAAAAATAACGACGTCACGGTGACGTTGTCTGTATTATGTAGGGCGTATTTATATGCCAGAATTGCACCAAAGTGACGTGGGCATCCCAACGCTAGAATCAAACACCTCGTAAACGTCTCTGAATCCTTATTTGTTAATTAGTTTGTGAACTGAAATGTTTAACTTCATATTGACCGGGCTAATATCATGCACTGGTATTGTGCAAAGTTTACTATTGAATCCCGTTAGCATGTGTTTTTACTGAATACATTTGTAGAAAGTTCGCGCTAAGAAGTCAGAGCTGACTTATAGGACATTATCAGTAAAAGATGTTAGCAACATGATCACGCTTATATGTATATATAATTTTTGCTATAATAAGTTAAACAAATAAGTTCAAATTCGCCTATGCTCATCTGCAGCATTTTTTTGTTCACTAAAGTTAATTAGATATTTTTCATTATTACCTTGAGAGGAAAACTGCAAATGCAAAAGGCGTAGGTCTCTTCTAAAAATGGTTGTGGCTACATTGTTTCCATCACGGTACGACTTACGCCGCGGTATTTATAGGCCTTCAGAAAGTGATGTCACGTTGCCAGCTCTTATTTTGCGCGCAACCAGCTTCATTGTAGAGAGCACGGTCAAGAAAAACGCATTTTGTTATCCCGGGTGCGTCTCCGGCTTTAAAGTGACGCAGCAGTCACGAGGATGTTTTCTTTATGGCGCCGTGTCGTTTTCGGCTGGTAAAAAATCACTTTACGTAAGCTCTTGTTTGATGGAAACAACGTATTTAGCCGTTTTTCGAGTTCTACAACGTTTACATTGGCACTTGTTCTCTCAAGCCAATAATTTAAAATTAGGTAATTGGCCGTAACTAATTAACTTTAGTGGACGAAAAAAACTGCAGGTTACCCTAGGTTACACTTAACAGCTCTTAACTGATTTGACTGCTCTATCGCGCACCGTGTTTTTTAAAACCTTGGCTACATTTAGCTGGGACACCCAGTATATGCAAGGTGTGCCCCAGCTAACTTGAGGCAATGGTTAAGAAACTAAACATTCGAGACAGGCCGCGGAAACGAGTTGCATACAGCTGCCAGCTGTCTTGCGCTTCATAGGCAGTTTTTGTTGCGGAAATAATTAGCTAATTTTCTTAGTTCTTCGAATTTATTCATTATGGATTTTAAACACTAAATGGCATTTGCAAAGTTGGAGAGCACCTTCAGAAACACCATTTCCATGTATATGCGATAAGGAAGCCGCACGTGTATCTTTTTTCCGAACTCGAAGAAAGCCCACCAAACACACGTGACACCGCTCTCAACCGCAGCTCTAGTGAACGAAATCAGCCGCGACCGTGGCTGCATGGCCCCGTTTGCAGCGGCAGGCCGATATATCTGCGGTGGTTTCTGCGGTTTTCTCACGAATGTGTTTACAGTGCGCTCCGGTGCCTTCTGAAAGGTTTGACAATGACAGCTACAGAAGGCAGAGACTGAGAGGGGCGGAATAAGAAACAAGAAGGCGTAGGCGCATTTCACCGCCACGAAAGCACCCAAAGGGGCGAACACCACAGAGGAGCAGGGCCACGTGAGAAGAAAAAAAAAAGCAAACAACAACCAGGGTAGGTGGTCAACAAGCCAAGAGGGAGACGGGACGTCTCAATGGGTGTGCGCATTTTCGTTGAGGGCAGGGATTGGTGGCGCCTTTGTACTGGTGCGGTGCAGCGACAAGATATACATGTGTAGCATGAGACAGAAAAGCAGGTAAAAGGCGCATATATTGGGATGTTCAGTGCTCGAAAGGAAAGGAAATCGAGTAAGCAAAAAGAGAAAAGAACAAAGAGAAGAAGAAGGAAAAAAAAAAAGCTAGAGCGGTAGGTATAGACGAACACATCACTGTTAAAGCAGTCTATACAACTCTAGGAAAGAAAACACGCCATAACGGGTTGAAGGTATTTTCTTACATTTCCGTTACTGCATTTCCTTAACTAGGAATGTCACTCAGTGTACAACGCCCAAGATCAACACAAGTTGTCACTGTATTAACAGGTGGTACTCTACAATAAGGCAGTGTTGAGCGTCAATACAAAAAAGGCAAACAATAACTGTGTATGATAATGAAGGCCATAAGCACATAAATAGCCTCCAGAAACAATGACCAGAAGTGGGGGCGGGAGGGGGGGGGGGGGGGTCTAATAAGACACCGACAAGACCCACCCTGCACTGGCTTGCACACTGGGACTCCGTAACAAGCAACGAAGCATCATCACTTCCCGCCAATGAAGTCAGAAAATAGGTTGAAATTACGAGCGTCCTTACTCTGCTGGGACTGTTTAGGATTGCATAAACAGGGAAGGAAGCTGAGGCCACAGACGGTCTGCGTTCGAGTTTGCTGTAATAAACTGAACAGGCACCTGAGGCCGCACTGGATAAGCTTTCATTTTCAGTTTCGCATAAATTTTTTTCTCTGGCATTGGTTGGGTATTGAAGCTGCAGCGTTCAAATGTTTGTGAAAAGTGATCGGGCCACCGGCCCATTACAGACTGTACCTCAGCATTGACTGCACGCATTCTTGTACACGTTACAAAAAATAAGTAAGCAATTAAAATTACATTTACTCTATTTAAAATGAAACCGATTGCAGGGGCCAATTACAGCTCCCGAAAAGTGACTAAGAATTAAAGAACACTAATCGGACGAATTACGTTACTTTTGTTCGAACTTTATTGCCATAACAGCAACTCGATCAAAGTGCAATAAACTAGCGTGGCTCGCTTAAAGATTTTTTACGAGCAGTTATTTTCAATAGCAGTTGTTCTTTTTCAAAATTTTCGCCACTGATTGTTGTTTTATACTATTTAATGCAAGTGCTAGAACGTAGCTTGATGCTATACCGCATGAACAGCTTGCGCACCTGATCGTAGTTCCTCAATGCTTCGATGTCAGTTTCTACACCCTGCATAGGTCGCCGCGGCGACTCAGCGGTAGGGAGCTCTACTGCTGAACATAATGATATGGGATCGAATTCTGTTTTCCGATAGAGGCGAAAAGCAATAGGTGGTCGAAATTTCCGGAGTCCTTCACTACGGCGTATATCGTAGCCTGAGTTGCTTTGGGACGTTAAACCCAAACCAAATCGAACCACAGAATACATCATCTATGAAGCTTCGCGCTTCCTTGTTGGTGCTGTGAAAAGGCACTGCAAGTACAGCTGACAAAAACTAAAAAAAAAAAAGTCATCTCTGTGTTTTCTTTGGAACATGAGAGGTTTCTTCTGGTGTGGAAACATAACAAGGTTGGATTCTTCGGCGAGAAAGCTGGTGAAGCTCCTGACGTCCTCTGTCACTACACACCCATTAGACCTTAAATCGAGGGATTCCAAAACACGTTAGTAGAAGCTACACAAAATTCGAAGGCCGCGGAGAGCGCAACATTCCAGGCAGCCATGCGCGCCGTCATGCGTCCGGACAGTTGACGCAATCGCATCGTCACAGACGCTTCGCCGCGTAGCATTTTCTGCACAGAAATGATGAATAACTGGTAGTAAAATAAATAATTACTCTAAACGTTGCTGCTTGAAAAATGTAATCAAGTGATCACAAAACTATTCAAAAATATAATTACAAGCCCTCGATCAAAACTAATCAATTACGTAGAACTCTGTTAGCCGGTGCGTCGCTGCGTCGACAACTGTACCTGCTGTTTTCTGATTTCGTGACTAGCCACTGACTGCTTTCCTCTGATGCTGCCGTCATGCTTACGTCCGAACAAATGATATGGAAAACGGACGGTTACAGAAGGCGGCCCTGGACTGGCCCATGATGCAATGGGTCAAAAGGGGCGAATCATAACGCACAATGCCTCAATTAATCAGGCGGGCCTCTTCAAGCTTCGTCCGTGCCATCCTTTGTCCGCGTCTTCGTTTGTAAACACAGCGAATTATACAAAACGAACGGAAACTACCAGCCGAGTTTGGTGTATTATAATTAAAATCGGTTCATATCTCTCTTAGAACGCCATTTGTGGTGAAAAAAAAAAAAAAAAAAAAAAAAAACGCTAAATACATACGACGTGTGCACCAGACACGAAGCAACTGTCATCCGAGCCCAAATTCACAGCTATATAAAGAACCATGGTGAGGCCTGTGCCAAGAGAAAAGGCGTTGCCTTTGGCTTCTTTCCCTATGCCGACAAAGCGGTCCACTCAGAATTCGTTCTCTTCTCATTTGACGGACCGTTAAAGAGGCGAGAGTTAACAAATGTTTGCATAGCGCTGTAACAAGAACACATGGTCAGTTGCGGCGAAGTGTGCACACCACAGCAAGCAAGCGCCAAAGTTCTCCCATGGGAAACAAATTTCAAATGTGAACCTTATGACCCGTAATATTCACCCACCGCATGCAGCCGGTTTAACTCTGTGTGGCACGCTTTCTTCTCTCGAATAAAAAAAAAGAATCTTCAAACGATATCGTTTTGAGCCGTGGAAGAGGAGAAGGGAGGAAAGCCGTGGAAGAAGGGAAGCCGTGGAAAAGCAGTACATATCCGAACGTAAGCATAAATGGAATGCTTACGGTCGGATATGTGCCGTTTACAGGCACGGACCATGATCTAACACCCTGTTCTATAAAGCGTTTGTATGTATTGGATTTAACACTCGATGACAGCAGTTTGCACTACAACACGAGACTACTGGGAAGACAGGGGGAGGGGGGTGGGGTGGAAATGCTTGCGCCGGTCCTCTTCGGCAGATACCCGATTTCCGGAAACACTAAGTGCGATTGCGGTGGAGTGGCCTGGTGCGCCGTCAGCGCTTTGTGCGACGGTTGTATGTGTATACAGTTTTCCTCTTTTCACAGCCTGTACCCCTC
Source organism: Amblyomma maculatum (assembly GCF_055883805.1). NCBI lineage: Eukaryota > Metazoa > Arthropoda > Arachnida > Ixodida > Ixodidae > Amblyomma > Amblyomma maculatum. The sequence goes on from NC_139344.1 coordinate 21,305,385, forward strand.
GATCTGAAGAGCAACTCACGCGAAATCCTTCGCTGTTCCTTTCTGCGGGAGTGCTACCGCGCCATTTCTCTCAACATCGCTCCGCTGTTGTGCGCGCAAATTCGCGAGCATGTTTCAGTGCCCTATAGATAGTGTTAACGCGCGTCTTTCTTGTTTTTACAATTCGGCTTTGTAAAGGTAAGAAATGCAAGGAACTGTGAAGTCCACTAGAAATGTCTCCAGTTAACAGAAAATTTGGTTTCCTTTTAGTTTTATGCAATCATTTAGAAGCATTTTTATTTTGCTCTCGATTGAGGGCTGGGTAGTCATGCAATTTAATGATTACACTATGTTTATTGCATGCAGTCTCTCGTAGTGCTGGTAACTGTTGCAAGTCGTTAACTGCCATTTTTCTTTTGAATAAATAATTTCTTCTAACCTCGGCAGGCTGTGGGGGTGTTTCCGACTTTTTCTTTTAACTCGGAAATAATCACATTACTGCAGCGGCGTCTACTTTCCAGATCATCAACCCTGCTTAGTGATTAGGGCGCGTTCTTTACGAGTTCCGTTGCCAGCAATTTTGAATCGCTTACTTCTGTTTTTAACTTGTTGATAGCTGTGATGTTGGCTTCTAGAATACTGATTTTCCGGTCACGAAAGCAAGCCTTTTTCTTTAACGCACACCCCTTTGACGAAGGAGTGGTTTTAAAAGCAATCATATTTCCTTGACCTAATTCGGAAAAAGAACGTAAATCAACCGAAAACTGCCAGTACACTGTACAGGTGGAAATCAGAACCAAAATTAGATTCTCATCGAAGTAGCAAGGAGACGACCCGTAGGTGGCAACCCGCGCCGCGAAGGAAAAGTGGTTCGACCGCGCACAGCCCATTGTGTTGCAGCCAACCCATTGAACGGTATATTCGATGCGCTGCACGTTGTAACCGATGATGTCGATTTACTGGTGGCGTGACTAGCGCAGGCGCTGTGCAGACAGAAAGATGACAGGTATAAACCGTGTAGGTTATTCTTAACCAACAGCTATGCTCCTAAAGTTGTGTTCAGAATTCTCTGCTGGAAGGGATGTACAGTTTCGCCGACAGGGAACCGCAGCACAGCCGCAACAAACTACTACACCGCTAAAAAAAGAAAGTGGTTAGTGAGATTAGCGCTCATTGTGTCGGTACCGAGCCCTCCACGTCGCATCACACTGTATTTGCAGAAGTTCGTAGGTCAATTCGTGCGTGGTCGGCCCCTTCACTTCATGTATTTGCGTGTTCCGCATAGCGCAATCCTTTGTTAGGCGGCATTTCTGTACGAAACGTAACACCAACTCACCCAAAATGCCGCCTTACCTGATCACGGACTCCCATAATAACCTTCCCTTTCGTCATCCTCTGCTTCCTTCTTACTTTGCTGGCTTTTTTCCGATTTCTTCTTCAGTTTGGCAAAAGTTTGGCAATCTCTTCAGAAGAAAAACGTTTCTCAGGACATACTATGTTCTCTTTGCACTTCTTTGAGAGAATTAAAATCTCTGGTCACGAACTCAGGTCTTAGTAAGCTCTGAAAGTGGCCTGTACACTTTGCAGAGTGCATGTTCTTTGTGCAAAACAAGTAAACATTGCAGAGCAGAACTGAGAGCCACTTCGAAGCAATGAGGACAGGTGTTTTCCTAGACGACGACGGTTTAAGAAGGGCGAGCTGCTATAATTGTAACAAGAAAAAAAAAGGAAAAATCTTGCCTGCCAAAAAGAGAGCTCAAAATTTTAATTTACGGGCTGCCTTCCTTTCTCAAAGAATGGCTTGTTGCACCCTGCTCAGTATACTGTTGCGAGGTTTGCAAAATAGCACTTGTTGTTAAACATGTTTGTTCCCATATTGTCTGACAAGTGGGGTCACATTACTGAGACAGGAAGTCTAATATAAAGCTTGATCAGTATGTTTTTTTTTTCTTTACATAAGATCATTGCTTAAGATTGCTGGCTGTTACCTGTTTTTGTCTTGCTCTGGTTCATAATAATATTCGTTAATATTTATTGCCCTACATTACTGCGAATAATACAGATACTGCAAATGGTGCCTTCGTTTATTCGATTTTTTTTTTTTTTTTGTGGCGTGCGATATATTTCGTTGAGACAGTCCTTTATTATTTTTTTTTCTTATGCTCGCACTCTTTTTTAGCGTTCTTTCCTGTCATGTATCAAACCAGCACCTTCAAAGACAGTTGACCGCGAGCTATTATCCTTTTTCTGTTGTTGTTGGTTTATTAGGACCAAAATTAAAGCAAATATAGTGACATATTAGGTAGTTACACATGTCGGAAATCCAAACCGGAGCTCTTGCAAATGGCGAGGAACAAAAAAAAAAAATAAACATACGTATATATCTTATATTAGACAGCAAGAGATTTAGAATAGTGTGCCTTTGTGTGTAATCTATGTTCTAGACACGGTGTCAAATACAGCTAAAGTGTGGACTCGGTGAACCGTACCATCAGCAGGGTGTCTCCTGCCTATGTGCGCCACGTTTGCGCGTTATTTGAATGTGTTACTGGGGAGGAACAAGCGCCGTGATCCCAGAGCAGTAACACTCGCCTGATGTTCTCTCCTCCTTTCGTTTGCTTACTTGATCGTTGGCTCGACCTTTGAACCCTTCGCCCCTCACTTCCAACCATCATTTGACACATTATACACACATTTGCGTACAGAGCCAACTCGCAGCTTTTTCTTAAATTGTATTGCTCCTAGCAGCGATGTCTTCGTTTTATATGAATTTGACATCACTCATGTGACAAATATGATGATTTCTGACGTCCCTTTGTGAGTACAGTAAACATTATTTGACAGAAACGAAGAAATGGGGCGACCAGTGCATGACGCCCACCATCTTCATCCGCCAATATTCTGCGAAAGGAAGTAATATCAACATTTTTGTTGCGTTTAAAAGTAATGCGCATTTTTAAAATAAAAACATGTTTCCATGATCGTTCAAGTTTTCACTTCGAACTAAGGATTTTCGACGTTGCGATTTTTGATAGCTTATGACACTCTAAACGAAATTGTGCACATTCTCTCAAAAAATGACCGGCTGCAGTTTGCGCCGCAAAAAGTAACCCATTACATTTCTTAAAACCTGAATACACTGCTAACGTGGAAAGTTATTTGTTTTCGAGGGAAACCAAAAACAGTTTCTGAAAAGGTTTCTAACTCTTTCTGACGCTCACCACGCATGTATGTCGTGGTTGCTCCGAATGGTGGCCAGCTGGCCGAACGCCAAGAAACAAGCGCGGTGCTATATATGATCCAGATTCTGGACAAGGAAACAGTTTATATACGTTTTTATTTTCTGCTGGTTAGGTTTCGTCACTTAACCGATATAAAGCACCGCGACCAGTGGCACAGTTTGGAAGCGCGCTAATGGTACTTTATCTGGTCGTTGATGTCTAGAGCGTTTCGCGTGTTGTCTCTTGACCTCTACATCTTTCACCTTCCTCCTAAATCAAATTTAGCCCCCTCTCCACCCACGCTATCCTCGGGAGCGGCTGTAAGGACTTATAATGATTTTCGTTTGTCTCAAAGTTTTCATGTGTACTGGAGGCACGTTGTATGAACAGCACATGAGTTACAGTACAGCCGCCTACGGCAGCAGTGCAGTCGACGGGGGACATGTCAAGATGTCTTCCGGGCAGGTTCGGCAACGCTCCTTACTCCTCCTTCAAACACGCCGTACTGCACGCAATAAACATCATTTAACTTATGTTATCAACTCTCGTTTAACGATGCATTACAACATACATTTTATAATAATTAAAATCATATTATAGTTAAAAATTATTGTCGCAATCATTATTAAGGGGAAAGGCTTTCTATCCTCTTGGTGAAAGTCTCGTGTCGGTGAGATTTGTCCGCGAGATTTGTCAGCGAGTTTCCGCGAATGACCAATACTGCGCCTTTCCTTTTCTATAAACCGATTTATAGAACGTCGGTGAACTTTGGTGCGTTCAACGGAACGCTGGTTGTGTTCGACAAGGGGCGCGCGATGTGCCTTGAGCAGCAGCAACGCTTAGGTTTTCCCATTTCTGCACTGCAGATCTTTCAGTGCTCTCGGAATTATAAGGTCTTTTAACGGCGGCATGGCAGCATTTCTTGCTATTTTGGCGAATGTCTCTCAATTTCATCGCTGATAGTCAGCTGAACCGTTAACTGAGCGGAACGCTCCGCTATCGCCGCTGGATAAGTCGTCTTCATTCTCACAATGGGCTGCTATCAGCTTCGAGCTCCTATTGCCGTTGTTTGGGGGCCTGACGATGCGTACGAATTAATTTCTAACCGGGACATATCTGAGGTTTCATTTCTGTAGAAGCCGGGGCTCTCTTGGCGCCGCAAGCCCAGTTCCTTTATCTCGACGAAGAGCTCGCGTCGTCAGTGGACAGTGTGCGTGGCTTGAGTCGGAAGTGCACTGGTGGGAGGCCTCGTTGAACATGAGGCAAACTTTCCAGTATCATTCACATCACGCAGCTGACAGGTTTACATAATTACCGCACTTGAAATGTACAAGCTAGGTTGTCTGCCGCTGGCACTTTCTGAGTAATGCATGACGATGAGAAGCATAATGTGTTCAAAGTCTTCCATTCTCCGGCTTCTTTTTTGCTCGGAACCCCTGTCATCCCGAAAGTGCTGCTTCAACGACTAGGCTGTTCCTCTTGATACTCCGTCAATTTATGCAGAGTGCACTCGTTGACATGACCAGGCAAATGAAGTTTTTGAATGATATGGTCTAATCCTTGCTATCTCAATGCACTCCTTTGGGACGTTAAACTACTCAGAAGGATGGCTATGAATATAGTTCGTTCATGAATGGCGTTTACGAGTAAACCCGCAGAAAACGTCATTCGATCACAGGAATTTATGAAAGTCACCTGCTTCATAAATTCCACACTGTATATGAGTGGGAGAGGCTGTGTGATGGGCTGCATTGCTTTCACTAAGCTCTGAAAAAATTTTTCTGATAATAATTATGACAAACAGCTCCCTGGTATATAGCAGCGCGTGCGTTCCCTTGCGTATGGTGCCTGTATGAGAAATATAAAGAAACGAGTATAATTATTATAGTTTAAAAACTATTCGAGCCCTTTAACGTACTGAAGCGTTGATTTCAGAGCTAGTCTTTCCGAGAAACCACAAATGTTCGACAAATTTTCGCGAAAAAAAACCTTACAAGGTAGCTTTTGTTTCTGCATAAGGCAGGAGAGCTGGTAGCGTTGCATAATACATCTAGGACTGAGAGGTGGGCCCCGGCGTAAAACCTCCACCATTCCAACAAAATGAAAAGAGCCTTCCAGCCTACCTCGCCGTGCATGTAGGGGTAAGCATGCATTGCATTGTAGGACAGGTGTATCACATTCTAGAATGGCTCATAAAGTTTTCAGCCAAGCTGTTTTAATGGGACAGGGTCGGGCTCCTTGGCTTTTGCGCTTACGCCTGTGTTTCTTCTTAAAGGTGTAAAGCGCACTTTGTCACCTCAACTGCTTCCGCGGCTACAGGAGCCACCGGCGTCGGTCGCGCTTCTGCCGGTACTCGGCGTCCCTCCGCCGCTTTTACCGCCGCCAAGTTCACGCGCGTCTTTCTTCCAGCGCCAGCTGTAAGTGGGACATTGGGTCAGTTTACGTAGTTATGTAGCCGGGTATTTTATTGCTTCAGCACCATGGTACTTGAGGCTCGTCATCAATAAGTCTCTCTCTACCGCGGCAGAGAAAGTAGGTCGCCAGTAACAAAGCAAGGAAGTAGGAATAACGGAGGTACGAATCAACACGCCCGTGAAACGGAGTGAAAAGCGTCAACAGCGCCTGTCGTTGGAGCTCGCGATGTCAAAAGGTGAGACAAAGGCACCAGAGACAGGAAGCGCGCGCTCGCGTAGCTAAATCAAGCAGGCGGCAAAGGTAGGCGATCCAATCTACGGTAGTGGCACTCGCCTGAGTTCAGTTGCAACCTGCTCGGGAGTTGAGGCCGCGGTTAGCGACTTGCTTTTGAATATGCCGCGGGTTTCAACGGTAGATGTATTCTTAGCCGTCTCGTTCATCAACGAGGTCATAGCAAGGCGCGACTGAGCGATTAGCGATTGCCTATAAGTTGATATCTTTGACGGTCGCTGGTCGCTCCTTAAAGGTCAACTCCGGTGGTTTTTCCATCATTCTGTGTTTTTGGTTGAATTACATTCCTCGGCACGTCCTGACTAGAACACAAAAAACCGTTTTTCGAAATTCCAATTAGAAGTATTTTTAAAAAGAAAAAACAGCAAATCGAAACCGAAACTGCTTTCACGGCCAGAAACGACGTCCCGGGTGACGAAATGGTGACGTCACACTCAGTATTAGAGAAACACTCGTACGTGCGTTGGATGGTGAAAATAAAGTATGGAAATCATGAAGCATTGCATAAAATGTCTGAGGTAGTTCAATATAAGCCTCACAATTTCATAATCATGCGGTAAGTGGACAGTAACGCCGGTATACTGTTTGTGACGTCAGAAACTCAGTGTTGCCGGCAGAAATAGTCTCAACTTAAGCCATGAAAACAGCATATTTTAAAGTCGTGTTGCGCGCGAACGGATTATCGTACGGCGCCCAAATTTTGTAGAATGCGCCAGGACGGAGAGGAGAATCTACAGTAAAATTTTTGTTAGAATATTCGAATGTAAAAAAAAAAACCCCGGAGTTGCCCTTTAAAGCCACTCAGTGTTCTCCGGCTTTTCTTCCCCCTCCGCGGTCAGTCACTATAGCTGCCCGTAACCTCCTTCTCTACTTTACCTATGGTCGCGTTGTTTTCTGCTCCATTGTGAACTCCGCGCAGTGTACTTCGTCTAATAGACGTTTCATGGAATCACTCGACTCATCAGACTCCACTGCAGTGTTGCAATACTGCTGCTGCCCTGACTTTAAAGGTGGAGAAAATATGAAAGGCGGCTAACGATGATGGCAAGGATGACGACGGTGTTCCATGCCGTTTCGATGTCACTGAGGTGGAGCGCACTACCGATGCTCGAACGCAGCCCCTGCGGGCATGCACTGCAGGTGGCGGGATCTCTTATGCGCACAATGATTTAGTCGCTAAAACTGGTGTAATTTGAGCATTATATAACAATTACAATACAATGACAGTGCCTTCACTGGTATAGATCCGATTCGCTTTCGGATTACTGGGCATGCTTATCCTGTACGATGCTATTCTAAAAGAAAGTTTGGCTTTCTAAAAAGGCCGTTATTTACGACGACACTGGAGTCAGCTGCTACTGCGGTTTCGGAACGACGTACTTAAGAAGGTTATAAAAGTGTTCTTTTTTTTGTATAACCTACTTGCGTACTATCGACAGCAAAAGCTTACAAAACTCGTGTATTCGGATAAACAAATTATTTCCTCGACGTCAAGTGACCGAGTTGCATGAAGTGTGCAAAGGTATTACTCAACGTACAGGTTTTATTTCTGGTAATATTGCCAAGCAATTTTGTCGGGAGGCGCAGCTGTATTAATAAGAAATTGATCTGAAAGCAGTGCATGCTTTGGCGGCAGTTTAGCTTGGCTAAGCGCGGATATAAATCCACAAGCACTATTTAGTACTCTTTAGCTACATTTTGCTTCTCTTAGCATTGTTTTACCAAATCATTAGGCGGCCGTTAAGCTTGCCTAAGGACGGATACACATACAGAAGCAATATTTCGCGCTCTCTTAGTTGCTTTGATAAGTTGCTTCGCTTATATAGCATTGCTTTACCACGCCTTGCAATGTTTGGCTAAGCATTAAATGTTTTTATTAGGATATAAGTAGAAGCAGCACATCCTTAAAATGTTTTTCCAAAATTTACTTTACCAAGACTTATTCATAACTCACAGGCTGTATATTATATAGCCTGATTCCCGGTCACATTTATTCAATTCTTGTACCTGCACTGAACCCTGTAGCCAATCCATCACTGTGGGTATGCGCCATGAGTATAGAGGCTAGAAGAAGGAGGAGACTGGGGGGGGGGGGGGGGGGAGGGGGGCAGCTCCCAATTGTTGGCCGATGTCCCTGAGTGGGTAAGTGTCATCTGTTATTTGGTCGACAACTAACAGCTTAGCACGATCATGTAAGATCCTAGAGCACATTATTTATAAACACATTACGGAATTTCTTGAAGCAAATAATCTTCTGTCCAGAGCTCAACACGGGTTTCGTAAGGGGTTTAGTACAGTGACTCAGTTAACCGAATTTGCACATGACATTCTTCTCAGCATAGACGCCGGTAACCAAATCGATGCTATATTCATCGATTTCTAAAAAGCTTTCGACACGGTCCTTCACTCTAAATTGTTATGCAAACTAAAAGTAATTCTCAATAACTCTCAACTCGCTGATTGGATTGCCGATTTCCTCTCAGTCTGTTCGCTTCAATTCCGTCGATTCTTCTTTAGCCGATGTTACCTCAGGTGTTCCCCAAGGCTCTGTCCTTGGCCCTTTGCTATTTTTGCTCTATATTAATGATTTACCTGACAGTATAACCTCCAAGATCCGTCTATACGCCGATGATTGCGTACTGTACCACACTATCAACTCTGTTAATGATCACCTCCTTCTGAATGAGTCTTTTGGTATGTTCCGTGACTGGTGCAATACGTGGCAGATGAACATCAATTTCAGCAAAACAGTTGTCATGTCTTTCACCAACCGCCTATCACCTTCTATTTACGACTATGCATCACTGCAAAGGGTTCATGAATATAAATATCTTGGCGTCGTTTTTTCTCACAATATGCAATGGTCAAAACACACCGATTACATCACAGCTAAAGCTCTTAAAAAGGTAGGTTACTTACGACGCACAGTACGGGATGCTCCTAAAGAAGCAAAATTTCTCATGTACAAAACTCTAATTCGCCCTATTCTTGAATACGCTTCTAATGTCTGGAATCCATACAAGCAATGTGAAATCGATCAAATAGAATCTGTGCAACGTAAAGCTGTAAGATTTATTTTTCGCCGCTACGACTTTCATTTTTCACCCTCATCTGCGATGTCTTCCCTAAACATAAGCCCGCTTGCATCCCGCCGAAAAACTGAGTCCTTAAAACTTCTTCACTCCATAGTTCGTTCTGCTAATTGCCTTTCAGAGGGTAAGCATATCTCGTTTTCAAAACCATCTGCAACCAGGAGCCATCACGATCTTAATATCCAACCTTTTTTTGCCCGCACTAACGTTTTCAAATACAGTTTTTTTCCGCGCACTGTGGAGTGTTGGAATTCTTTGGATGACAACATTCGTGCACTATCAATCTCTGATTTTGCGTCGGCAATTGAGTCGTAGCATTGTATGTTGTTTTTCTAGCGTTTATATTTGTAATGCTTGTATGTACTTTTGTATGCGTGGAATTGTTCCACATTTTTGTACCCACTCCTGCTATAGCCCCTTGAGGGGCTGCAGTATTTTCAAATAAATAAATAAATAAAGAAGAAACCACCTGCAGAGATGACGCCAGTGTTCAAACGCAGCGGCCAGCGACGCTGATCTCTTTGCCTTGGTATGAGCTCTGAACCCCCAATGGAGGAGGGCTTCAGTGCGAAATCATTACCTGCCCCATAAGAAAAAAAGCATTCGGAACGCACATAAATTGCACAAAAAAGTCACAGCCGGTGACATAAATTGCAGGCTCGGAAGAAGTGTGTCTGTATGCCCGGTTCTCCTCACGAGCATTCCTCTGACATGCTTCTGGCTGGTAGCTGGCAGGGTACAAGGCCGGCCGCTGACCGGCGCTGCATGTGTGACATCACAAGACCGCGTGTCACGGCCGAATTCGCAGGAGCTGCCAACTTCGGCAGCACATTTCCGATGGGAAATCGAACGCGCCGGGTCCTCGTGTCCTAAACAGGAAAAGCCACCCCTATAGACTCTGGCACGTTCATGCGGCTTGGTTAAAGCGCTGCTTGATATCTACATCACTCCAGCCAACTTCATGCATGCATCTGACAGACGGATGCACAGCATGCGTCTGATAGACAGTTTTGGAGGTAACGTGGGCGGAAACTGATGGGAGGTCCGGTGATGGTGTCCTTGGTACGAAATTCGGATGACGTCACCACACTGCTGTACGGCGCCAAATCTTATGTATGAACCCATAAAGTCATGAATGATTAAGCCTAACGTTATATATATAGTAGTGACTGATATACATTGTGTAACCTAGCGTTACTCAGCAGCGTACTTTGTAAGTGAGGGACTGTAAGTGACGGACTGTACGGTAGTATGTACAAACATTAGGAGCCGTCGTAAGTTGTAGTCGTTATAATGCTTTCACATTCTGACACGAAAGCAGTCTTAAGTGTCTCTGCTGAATGTTTTTTCCAGCACTTGCTCCAAGGAGGTTTCAGAGCCACCGTCGCGGCATCGAAAAATGTGAATAGCAATGCCTCCACATTAAAATTAGCCGTCATATGTTGACAGCATTAGACTCAGGTTAGGTTCCACCACTTCCGAGTTCAACTCTCAGATAACTATGCAATGAGTGATGTGTTCTTCTTGCGGATCTCTGAGAGAATATATCACTAATAAGTTGAATGTAAAGCCGTTGCTGGAGACCGTTCTTCAGGGTCTCGGTGGTTGCCGTTGGATTGTAGTTCAAATGTGAAGGGATAGGTAGATAACCTTCGCAATAATTATGCCAGCATTTGCACCACCTGTACCGCAAAGTGAAAATAGAAATGTGCCCTCTGCGACTACCCCTGACGACCTGTGAGACACAGTCACAGCTTTAGAATAATGTAAAAAGCGTCCTGTAGTGCAGCTGCCTTAGAACAGTCTCCATAATCATAAATGTATTAACTTTAATCATTATGGCAGCCGCTCTCGCACCTACCGAGTTCGCGTTGCGCATCCACTGCTCTCACTAGGGAGGGACCACGATGAAAATGGAATGCGAAGTAACACCATGAAGCTAAAAGAGGCTAAGCTGGAAAATACCCGCGAAATTAGGTGCCCTGGAAGGCCGCTAGAAAGCGCCCTGAAAATACGGACATCTGCGCACATGACGCACAAGTTCGCGCACGCTTGACCTTGCTACTACCCGCCATTGTTCAGAGCGTGTGCTCTGATGCGTCTTGCGCATTCAGTGATCCTTTGTTTGGAAACTAATTGCACGTGATAGATACAAATCCTATGAATAGAGCACATAAGAAACGAAGATAGAGGTCCATGGCTTGTGTATCGCAGGCAGAGACATATAAAACCCTTAACGGGCTGCTTGGTGATGCAAAGACAGCGTGAACGACAACACACCGGTTTTTCATTGCCATGAAATACCAGTATATGCATATTACTCTGCTCTATTTTCATCTATGCCGGTTTCAAAACATGTTATATAAATGTTGGGCTTGCTGCGCTAGCACAGGGTATTAACGTGATCGTGCCAAACGAATGTTCCGGGACTTAGGTGTAACAACAAATTTTTGTCGAACCGTAAGACCCAAGCCTTGCGATGCTCCAGCATGGGGAGATCGTCAACGGCACATGCGCTCAACTTCTCGAGAAGGGCACATTTCGCGCAAATATAGTTCAGTGTGAATAATATCCCGTACTTTGTATCGCGACATGACAGATTTTTTTTTTCTGAATTCAGGGCACTTCTTTGTCAGCGTAAAGCGTTTCGATGAAGTGGAATTCATTGAGCTTGGCAACTGAGCCCTTGAAATGACTGTAGGTTACAGTATCCATCATAGTATCCCATATCTCGTTTTATTTGAAAAAATAAAAGTTCCTGCAGCAAGTGGTTTATTTATGTTGTTTGGCTTGCCAGGGCTGTACATTTGCAGCAGATATACTTATACGGTTGCTAGCCCTTATCCCGCTGCTAACACGGCCGACGACACTCAGAAGCGTGGGCATGTCTCGAAATAGAAGAAATAATGCCGTGAATTTCTCGACTCTGCTTTGCAGCCCAAGAAGAGAACATTGATTCAAAGAAAAATTACACCTGGTAATTGCTGTGAACCACGGCTTTCAAAAGTAATTAAAAAATTTATAAGGACTTCGCTTCAACGATTAACTCATCTTTCCCGCAGTGTTTTGCGAACATTGCTCACGAGGTTCCAAAAATATGAGCAATACGGAACTAATTAACGTTCCTTTCAAAAGTGCGATATGGTGCGCAGCTAGTTGAACTATCGCCATAAAAATATGGTGCGCATATACGTCGGTATACCCTGCGCCAACGTGCTATAATATGTTAACAAAACGTACCGGCTATAGTTTCACCGCCTTTTCCTACGCCCCGGCAGCTTCTATCGCTTTTTCCAAACTATATTCCGTGTCTACCTGTCTAGACAGGGGACACAAAAGCGGCGTTATGTCCTTATTTTTAAATGCCATCTTTTTTTACCTACGCCGAAAGGAATCAGTGAGCATCACGAAATTTTTCTGCTCAAGAATAGCAAAATAAGTTTCTGTAGTCTTGTTATAACATCCGTATCGCGAACATCTCTTCGCGCCAGTTTCCATATAATATGGGCGTTGAAAGATGTTTCCGGTATGCGAAATGCACAGCGCCTTCTCTTGGTACCATTTTTGTTCATTCGAGAAAACGAAACCACTTCCCGGTGTTAGGTGAAAGCGCCTCTGCTTCGTGCATAAATTGAAATGCGGACGCACCGGTAACACCTCATGAAATCAGTGTTTTGTAAGCACCGAGCCTTTTGCAGCTTTGCAAATTTAGAAAATTAACCTAACGCTTTCGGTCATGGCGAATCGTCCAAATGTCTAGCAACATCACTGCATCCTACTCATTGTCAACGATAGTTGTTTGTCCATAAAATGTAATTAAGTATACTATTCTACCTTAAAAATATCCAGTTATGACATGCAGAGAAAAATCAAGAGACAGCATGTCCCGTTCACGAAGGAACATTTCAGCAATTGGATTCCTCACTCAACTCCAACTTTTTCTTTCCAAAACTTTCTTAACACATTCAGTCTGTCCCCATCTCCAGTTGGCATGCTCTGCGCTCTGGCTTATCAGGGATAAACCGATCCTGGAAAATGCAGCGAAATATCTGAAAAGTGCATAGTTGCTCGAAAAGCATTCCCGCCCCGTTTTTCTCCTAATAGTGTGTAGTGCATCACAATGCCTTTTCTAAGACTTGGCTACGATATCTCTAAGAAAAATATTCAGAACATGTGGCAGGAAAATATGACACAAACACTTTACCGGTAGCCGTGACTTGCCCTTTAAAAAGGTGTTTTTTCATGTTGAATGCGTACGTGTGGGTGGCGCTTTAATGCAGTTGTGGCAAGGAACCCAATGTGAGGACACAAGTATGACGGTACAGACGCTCAAGGCACGGCCAGAGCCGTCGTTATTGTCGCAGCCTATCTCGCAGTATGTGTATAGCCATGGCCTCTGTTCTAAAAGGCGCCAGAACTATAGGGGTCAGAATTAACCGTAAAATGTTATTTCAGCGCAAAATATGTAGCAAAAGACAACGGAAGCATTAGTATGAATAGTTTTCATTATCGAACAATAAATATTAGCGCTTTGAAATGGGACAAGGAAAATAAGGAACGTGACATTTTGGCCTCCTTGGTCGGTGTTCGAGTCACCAGTGCTTTGCGAGAAATAAAATATTATGTGTTCATAAGGCGAGCATATCGCATCTGTAATGATGATTATGCGCCGTAAAGCATGTAACCTCATAACATCGTCTAAAATGGTGTATTATTTCAGGAGTGATTTTGGCACATTGTAACCAACGGTACCTCCGTTTTTTTCCCTGAACCGGTAAATCAAGCTTGATTCGTACGTCCAGCTTTGTTCTGCGGGGGGATTTGTTTTTGCAACATTCACACAGGAGAACAAGCGCTCAATATGAGTATTAGAAACTGGGAATTATAAATACTTTCATATTTTCATACTCGTTGCGCCAGGTGTGAAAAAGGGAATTCGCCGAAAGTGTTTTAGTACCATGTACTGTTCTGTGACTGAAAATCAAGCATCAAGTCTGATCAAGGGCGTCGCTGATAGGCTGTCACGTTGCCTTTTCACATCACTCTTCATAAAAAGATGAAAAAAGGCGATGTTGCAAATGCGAGGTGCACTAACCTTTCTGTGGCACAAAACAATGTACTTAATGAGCAATGGCCGCCACAAGCGATGACGGCAGTGAGCTGTGTACAAGAGCGAGCCGCGAGTCGCGGTTAAATCTGGCTTGGTTAACTTAGGTTAAGCGTAGTCAAGGTTAAGCCGAGGGGGTAACAGGGGAATTCCCAACTATGCATTTTAATCTTGCGTCTACTTACGACAGGCGATAGACTACATACAATTTTTTGTTCAGTGCATCAAAGCCCAAAAAACACAAAAGGGTGTATTTCTTTGTAAACACTAACCTTTTGAAAAATTTCTCAGTTAATTAATGTTTAAAAATGGTTCAGAAAGTAAAAAGTGTTCTCCGAGACATGACGCTGCATTAAAAACTCCTGGAAACAGTTCGGAGAGAGCTAAGAAAATTTTGAATCTACTGGAGCCGTCGGTTCCTCAAAATTGTATTCTTTTCGAACGCGCCCACGTGCGTCGAGTAGGTTTTTTTTATTACTTGAGCTTGAGATAAAGTTGATTTAGCCTTCCAACCAGGGTCCTTGGCGAGCGACCATATCGGCGTTCTGACAGCTCTGCTGCCTCGAGCAGGTGTTGTGAAAACATTGGTGGGAAAAATATTACCTTTTGTCGTTCCTCGCTAGCTCCCAGCGCGAAGTGGTGACAGCAATTGCGGTGCCACTTGAGTAAGCCGTGCAGAAACCCTTAAATCGGGTCGTTAAAAGGCGCCGTGAAATAGATTTACTGCATGCGTTTGTTATAACCTTGAATACGTCAAGCGCGATTACCAGTTAGGACTGCTTCTGAACGCTACTGCGGTAATGTTTATCCATTTTTCGGACGCCTTTAAAGGAAATTTGGCCAAAATTTGTTTTTAGCTCCCATACATGCCATTTATCGGCTCAACAAAAATTTGTGTAGTACGAGCCCTAATCCGCTGGAAACCGCACACAGCGCCGTAAAACACGCGAAAAGCTGTCTCTTCACAAGCAAGGAATGATAGACGGCTTGATGATGAGCCAGTCTCGTCCAATCTGCTGCGATGTTACTGTATTTCTAGAGAAGTCAAATATATACGAGGTGTCGCAGCTAAAATGGGCCAATGTTTTGACAAAACCTAACCATCGTTACCAATTGAAATGAAATTATTGCGATTAGGAGTTTTGTAAACTACCCATTGATATCTTTTTTTTTTTTTTTTTTTTCATTTCGCCTACTCGAGTAGCATTTAGAAACTACATAACTCACCCTAGAATTTATGACATTGAGTGGAAAGAAAAAGAAAACAATAGGAAGTTGTAGAGAACCGCGCAAACAGTCGACCCAGGTGTTACGGAGGAGTACATTAGCGTAGTAGCCCGCGTAAACACGCGAAGTTTAAAAATAAGCCTGCCACTATTGCGCCCGAATGCGCAGCGAGTACAGTGCTCTCATCCGCGACATGGTAAAAGTCTTCCGAATTCGCCCCTTCTGCGCTATACTCAAGACGTTATCTTATCTGCTGGTTGACGCAAGGCAGATCCCTCGGTTGACAGAGATCCCTCAAAGGCAGCTGACAGCGCGCTTTTCGGAAGCGTTGGCTGGAGCGGTGGCGCTCATCTCTGAGCCAGCGGTAGGACAAAGCTCTGCTGCGGCCATCGTAGAAGGTGCGAATTCAGCAGTGCTTTACCCAGTCCCAAATCAGGGCACTGCAAGCGCGTCATTATCGGTAAAAAAACGGCTACGCTTAGGCTACATAATCGGCTGGACCATTTTCGTGATGCACGGTACCTTTTCTACTATACCTGAGTGTTTAGAGTAACACTTATAAAGATTATTACTTATTGTCGACTAAGAATTCAAGTGGGCAGAACGATACAATACCATCGGATATCCTGTGTTTGTCTTATGTGCACGTGTAAGCGAATGCGAGCGCGCGATAAGACTCGGTCCGTATATATGTTATGTCAGGGTCACTCCGTTGTGAGAGGCCGGCTGAGTGCGCCCCGCCGCCCGTGACGACGGTAGTTCCTACTTTTTTCTACTTCGGTGGTCGTAGCGCTAGTTATAGATGGATAGAGCCAATAGATAAGCTTATCCAGTGACTTTAGCGAAAAATAGTGAAGGATAGGGTGGCCCGATAGTAGCACAGAACGACGCGGTACTGTCGAGACACCCTTGTGAAAAAAAAAAAAAAAAAAAAAAACGAAAGGTGCTCGCTACGGCGGCAGCAGATGCAACCGAACTTCCTGCAATTCTGCTGTTTACAATATGATTGGCATGATGGTTTGTTCTAGTGCACGGACTCTCTTCTGAAACCCAGGCAGATTCGATCTTGTGCCTAATATAATTTAAAAGCCTATAGTGAAAGCCCATGAATTCCACGCTGAACGAAAACGTGTGTTTGCGTGCGTCGCCTATATGCCTTGGAGGTTTGTTGCATGGGTAACCGTTTGTTTTACAGTGATACGTATTGGTCTAATTTCATATTTTTGGAGGCCCGAATCAACTGAACACGAATACCTACATGGATGCTAGTGCTGATATCCGCGTGGGAAAATACCATTCCCAGTGCATGCTGTTCTATAAAAGATATAATTGAGAGTGTTACTGCGGCTATTGACACTATCCTGAGCACGCATGCTCAACTCATTTAATTTCTTTTGGACAGCACAGAATGCAATCACAAGTTGTCCTCATCTAGAAAAGCTCTCAATAAGTAATAGTAGTGGTAGGAAAACCTGCAAATCGATTTCTAAAACCTTCACATATTTTTATTCAATATAAATCCGCAATGGAGCACTCGTCCTGGCA
This sequence comes from Amblyomma maculatum, assembly GCF_055883805.1. Taxonomy (NCBI): domain Eukaryota; kingdom Metazoa; phylum Arthropoda; class Arachnida; order Ixodida; family Ixodidae; genus Amblyomma; species Amblyomma maculatum. The sequence goes on from NC_139344.1 coordinate 21,322,262, forward strand.
TGTTTTTGAGCTACATAAAAAAAAATATTCGGGAATTTTCACTTTTACCGCATTCCTAGTGTCACATCTGGACGTGTACTTTTTTCCTCTGCCTTCACTGCTGCCGTTGGGGGTTGTACGTTAGGCTGAGATCTGCGAGTGTCATGTCGTGCCCGATAAACTGTTCTACATTACTTGGAAGTCACCAGTTGGCTGTACTTTGAGTACATTGGAAACAGCATCCGAACAGCCGTCGGCCTCAGTAGCCTGCTCTCCGCTCCGTTCCTTCCCTGTAATCTGCCAGGCTGGCGTTGGCCTAAGGGCACGATAAGCTGGCGTTAATCCGACAAGCCCCCGCAAGCTTGAACTAAACACCAAGAGCGACTTTCTTTCTTTTCTCTCCAGTTTCGAGCGCAGGGGTTTTAAGCTGGGGCTGCCACACGCTGCCGCAAGTTGTTGCGTAGCCACGCTTCCTTAAGGTTTATTTTAGACGGTAGCTCATAGTAACAAAGATTGGGGTTTCTTGCAGCATTAGATTTGCAACGCGTACGCAACGGTTTTTGGTACATTATCGGAAACCTCGCTGATGATGTGGCAAAAACGTATGATCGCACTAACAGAACGTGCAGACGCCACACAGTTCGACATGAGTGAGGTTTCTTTTTCCGCTCTTCTTTCTTCTGCTCTCGCGGGAGGCTGGAAATTAGAATTGGACACTTTTAAAATGTGACCGCGCAGCAGTTTTAGCCATAACGAAAAGATAAAGGGGCGTTCTTTCTTTCCAGAAAAACCTACGACAGCTACACCATGTGCACGGCTCTCCGCGAGCATGGTGCACGCACCAGGATCAAATGCCGACTCATAAGCGATGACGATCGAGTGGTTAGATTGGGTGAGTGTAGACGGTAATTTCCCGACTAGTCGCTTGAGTTTATGTCCCTTTAGTTTATACTCATTTACGGCTTCTTTTCACGCCTTTGTCCTTTCAACGGATTGTCTTTAACCCAGTGACGAGCTTAACTGAGGTCTTATCATGTTTTCAACCTTTAAGAGCAAGATTCTTCACCGTGTGAATGAGGGAAGTATGCGAACAAAAAAAATTGGGGGGTCTCTTAGATATCTCTTAAGAGGAGAATGGCGAAAGCCAACCCTTCCTATCCTATAATTTGCCTCCCATTGTTAGCCTCTTGTCGGCATTCGTTGCAGTGCTACATATAATTATAAATGGTTTACAGAGAAGGAAAGGCGCAGTATCTATCCCACTTTGTCCAGCAAGTGTGAGTTTGGACGGTACACCATCGCTCCTGTTGCATGGCGTTCCTTGGCGCGCGTTTAAGTGTGGCATTGCAGATGGCAGGGACGCATTGCAGATGGCAGGGACGCATCCCGCCTCGGCCAATCAGAACGCCGCAAAAGCGGGACACACTTTGTCTACTTTGTCCACGACAGCATGAGCCATTAAAGGCTTTCGCCTAAAAAAAAAAAATGTCTGTTTCGATGTTGAAATGTGTGTGTGTGTGTGGGGGGGGGGGGGGCTGCTTCTGAACTAGGTAGACATTGAGGCTGCTTCCTAAAGTGCCCTCTCAAGAGACAACGGCAATCAGGGTCGCTTTTTTTTTTTTTTCGACCCGCAGAGTTCCTGCTAAGGGTAGTTCCACGATATGTGTTGCCTTGTGGCATGAGCCATAGACAAATCTGTAGTACACTGATGACCTGCCACGTTTGCTTCGTGAAAATCAGTGCTTGCGAAAAACAAATATATCGTACAAACGACGTTAAAACCCTTTGGATTTGTTTTTGACACAAGTATATGCACACAGCGAAGTTATAACCGAGACACCACAGAAACGCAAGAAGCACGATCCTAAGCATGCTGGAGGAAATCGTTCACGATTCCGGATACAAGGTAAGTTGCTCAAGTAAGCTTTCTTTTCTTTTTATTTATTTATTTATTTATAATACCCTCAGGGTACAGTTGTACGTTACAGAGGGGAGGGGCGCATACAGGATATATATATAAAACAGAAGGTTAACAAAAGCGTACAAATCTGAAAAACAAAGCAAATAAAAAAGAACAAGGTACATGTGCAATTTAGGAAATTTAGGAAAACGGCATAGGTGTTAAAAACAACAATATAAAAATATAATAAGCAACAGTATACAATGATGTTATGCAAATAACCATACAGTAAGTTTTAAAACTAGGCAAAAAAGAAAGATTGCAGCGCGGATTTAAATTTTTGTTCTTCAGTTATACTTGTTAGTGATGCAGAGAGGTTATTCCAATCATTACAGGTGCGGGGAAGAAAGGAGTTAAAATAGGCAACTGTGTTTGTGTGCGGAATGTTTACCTTTTGACTATGGTTACTGCGAAACGAAATGTAGGATGGTGGCTGAACCCATGAGGAACGCAAGATGGAGTTATGGTAGTATATTTTGTGAAAAAGTGACAGGCGGGATAGTTTTCTTCGAGTAGATAACAGCGGGAGATGTAAGTATGCTTTCATATTAGTAACGCTGGCTGTCCTTTGATAGTTATTTAAGATGAACCGGGCTGAGCGATTTTGTACTGCCTCAACGGAGTGTATGAGTGTTGCTTGACCGGGGTCCCAAACAGATGAGGCGTATTCCAGTTGTGGACGAATGTATGTTGTATACATTAATAGCTTTAATGATGATGGTGCAAGGGAGAAATTACGACGAATGTATCCGAGAGTACGATTGGCTTTAGCGATGATGGATTTGACATGCAATTTCCATGTTAGATCACTAGTAACGATTACACCAAGGTAGCGGTATGACTTTACAGATTCTAATGGGACGTTATTAAGCATATACATAGGACTTGTTACATTAGTTCGAGATACCCTCATTGATTTGCATTTGTTAATGTTTAATTGCATGCACCATTTACTGCACCATTCGCTAATATTATTAAGATCATTCTGGATTAGTAGGATATCGGATTTATCAGCAAGTTTACGGTATAAAACACAGTCATCAGCAAATAGGCAAATTTTCGAAGAAACACAGGAAGGCAAGTCATTTATGTAAATCAAGAATAAGAGCGGTCCCAGAACCGACCCTTGCGGAACGCCGGACCGGACTGGGACAGAAGGTGAGTTGATTTCATTAGCATTTACAAATTGTACGCGGGATGTGAGGAAAGCGCGGATCCAATTAATTACAGCAGGGTCAATGTTTAGAAAGCTGAGTTTATGAAGGAGTAGTGCGTGGCTTACTTTGTCAAATGCTTTAGAGAAATGAAGAAATATACAGTCAGTCGAAAAGCCAGAATCTAAATAGGCATGCAAATCATTAGTGAAGGAGACAAGCTGAGTTTTACAAGAGAATAGTTTACGGAATCCATGCTGTGCAATTGAAAAAAAGTTGTTATTTTCGAGAAAGTTAACAAGATGTGTGTATATAATGTGCTCCATAATTTTACAATGTACGGATGTTAGGGAAATAGGCCTGTAATTGAGGGGATCGTGTGCTGGACCTGATTTGTGGATGGGGATTACTTTAGCAGATTTCCGGTCATGGGGCAAAATGCCAAGATCATAAGATTGCGAAAAAATGCACTCCAGTATTATTGAACAGTATTCTACAGTGTTTTGCAAAAATTTAATATTTATCTCGTCAGTTCCACAAGATAATTTGGGTTTCAGTTTGTTTATTGAAGCTTTGATACCTGTTGATTCAAATATTATTGGGTCCATGAGCTGATAATTGGTAGCATTCACAACTGGAATATGACTGGTGGGTACAGGGGATGAAAATGACTGAATGAATGTGTCGTTAAGTACTTTTGAACAGAGGTGAGACGGCACTGAGTCCCCTGAATTAGTGAGCAATGATAAGGTGTTGTTATTAGTGTTATTAGTGTTCCCTCGTATGACATTCCAAAATCGCTTTGGATTAGCCCTTAGTAACTGTGGAAGAGTAGTGTTTAAAAAAGACAACTTAGCTGACCTTAAAGACGTGATGTAACATTTAGCCGCTTTTTTATACGATAGCCAATGAGTTAGTTTTAAAGACTGTCTGGCTGCACGGAACAAACGCTTTTTCTTGTTTGATAATCTGTTCAGATGTGTATTATACCAAGGCGCTTTGCTGTTAGTGTAGGCGGTTCTAAGGGGGACGTATCGGATGGTTAATTCGACAATTTTATTTTTGAACATGGACCAGTTAGTTTCTATGGACCGGTCGTGAAGTGATGGCAAAAACAGATCTAGAAATGAGCAGAGTTCGCTGTTGATGGCGGTGTAGTTAGCTTTGTTAAAATCACGAAATTTTCTTTTTTGTCTGCTTGTTTTTGTTTGAGTCACCGTTAGCGTAAAATGCAGGATATCATGATCGCTCAGCCCGGGCAGGTGCGAAACGATCGATAAGTTGTCTGCTGATGTTGAAAGAATAAGGTCGAGAACTGACGATGTACTATGTGTTACACGTGTAGAACGATTAACAATCTGGGATAAGTTGAAGTCTGAGCAAATGGAGAGAAACAGATTAGCTTCGGCGGACGGGGGATTTGAAAATGAGTTATCAAAGGACCAGACGATATTTGGAAAATTGAAATCGCCTAGAAGTAAAAGATCAGCACCAGGGAAACGAGTTACAATATGATTTAGAGAATCGTGTAGGTTATCGCAAAATGATGAGTCAGCCAAGGGTGGTCGATAACATATGCCTAATATTACTTTTTTAAAGTTCAGTTCAGGCAGCACCATATTAGCTCTAAATTAGTTATAATAGGTACAACAAAACAATCGATGCATTCACTGATAGCAATTAGGACCGCAATTAGGCCGTATAATTATTCTAACGCTGGCGGTGAATGCTCATGCGGGTTCGACGGATTGCGGTGGCACTCGTCGGTACTTCGTCGATACAGCGCCGCTGTTGAGAAATATAGTTACGACTAGAGTCGAAGTGTCAAGCTAACTACTTTACTGTCGCGTCATAGACGACGACTAATCTCCCATTTTTAGAGACCATGCGCAAGCAAGTATGAACAAAAAGCCTGGTTACACTGCAATGCATGCTGCTTGCTCATACATCGTCAATTGCTTCTAAGCAAACAGACTGCGAAATCTCTTCTCGTCTTGCACTGCGTGTTCGCGGCTAAGGCAGTACTAAAATAAAAGAAATAACGCAAGTACAGGGTCTCATCACCCGTGCTGGCATCAACCTGACTTCATGAGGGATAGGCAGATACTCTAACATGACAACGCTTGGAAGGGCTGGTACCAAGTTATGATAATAATGACCATACGGTGATTAAAATGAATGTAGAGTCAGGAAAGTACTTGTTCTTTTAGTTTTTAAAGGGACGCTATAGACGTTTTCAAATTTGCTAACATAGTAGGACTTTGAAGTGTAATCATCGCTGATAGCGCCTATTACTTCATATTTTCGTTATGGCTAAAACTGCTGCTCGGTCACATTTTAAAAGTGTCCAATTCTAATTTCCAGCCTCCCGCGAGAGCAGAGGAAAGAAGAGCGGAAAAGGAAACCTCACTCATGTCGAACTGTGTGGCGTCTCACCGAGGAACCGAATCCGCTCCGTGCCGCGTGAGCGAGTTGTCAGCGTGCGTCGCCCTTCGTGTTGCGTGCGCTGTCTGTCGAGTTTTGAGCAGCTGATTAAACATGAGGCTCTGTTCGGGGCTCAGGCGGACGATCGCGCAAGACCGCGACGGTGTCTTCCACGACTTTCCGCAGGATAAATCTCGCAGCGCAGCGGCTCGCTACTGTGAAGAGGAAATAAAAGCCGACCAAAAAACGTAGTCTGCTCGAAGCACTTTCTTGACAGCTGCAGGATGCACAGCTTGTACCCCATGCGATTTCTAGGGCTTAGTGTTGAAAGTGCATGGCCAGAGTTTTCCATTGCTACGGTATTGAAGGACTCTGGTATAGCTGAAGCACAAAGCAGTTCCTTCGGTTTTCTAGCACCCAAAAAGCACGTCACCATTGACAACAGCCCCCATTGTTCAAAGGAGGAAGCAGTAAGAAAAGGCTTGTATTTTACCCGATACCGTAAACGGTTCGTTCAGCCGAAAAGACGTCGCTGTATGCCAGAATTGAGATGTCGCGTGTAGAACACGTCGAAAGAAATCCTGTGGCGCTGGTCTGCGACAGCCACCGGAACTCCATTGAGACCTGATACGCCGTTGCCATGACAGATGAAGCCTCCGCGTTTTCAGTTTGAAAGTTGCTTTCGCAGTGCAAACTGTGAGTCTACGTCGATTACTAAATGTGGAAGCACCCCACAGGGCCTGAGGCAGCCATACCGTCATACCCGTAACGCGGAGGTGACATGCGCCCCCAATTTTTTATCATAATTTTTTTATTTATTTATTTATTATTTACATATACTGTTGTCTCTCAGAGTGAGACATTACAGAATTGGATATATACGTAAGCAAGGATCATAGTAAAGCAACAAATATTCAAAGGAATGCAAAGAAATAAACACAATCACACAATGGATAAAAAAGGATCTGGTATTAAAGTGAAAAAAAGACACTTTCACATATGATTATGCAGTTGATCGACAAAATCATCATGTGACAGTGCACGGAAGAAGCTATCCAGTGAATTCACCATTTATATACAGCGTGGAAAAAGAGTATAACAGTCAATTAATGCCTGTTATGGAGCTATACGTTGAGCGGGCTACTGCGTCGCGTGCGTGGCTGGCGCAGAAGAATTAGAAAACTGAATTGGTGCTTGCAGAGATAAAGTGCCACGTACAATCTTGTGGAAGAAAATGATGCTGTCATGCATGCGTCTGTCAGCAAGAGATGGAAGCGATAAGCTGGTGGCATGGGTCGAGGGCGAGAAGTTGCGGTCATAACGGCGATAAATAAATCTGATTGCTTTTTTTTTAAACAGACTCCAGCTGTAAATGATAGGGTGATCAAACGGCAGATGCATAATCAAGAAGCGGTCTTACCTAAGATTTATACGCTGTTTACCAAAGATTTTCACACTTCGCATCATTTCAGGTCTCATTCGTGCGCGCAGCTTTGGGAACTTTTCGGGAATCGACGAGAGACACGATGATGCGACGGACAGACAGCTTCGGCCGGGGCAGTGTCCTCCTTTTTGCTGCAAGGGTACACGCGTACGCTACAGAGTTTTATAATAAGCCTCGCCAAACCCATCAGTGAAACACGCTGATTGTTTGCATGCTGAGGAGCAATTGAGAAAAGCATAGTATATTGTGTTGTAAACAGCGCCGTCTCTGCAAAGTGCTTTGCGACGTAGCACGCACCTGATAAGCTCGCGCAACTCTTCCCGAACCTTTTCAGGTTTAGATATAACTCCGATATGCGTCATTCAACTCCCTGGGGCGCACTGAGCGAGGCTGACTTTTATACATGTCAGAAATAAACGTAACGCGACGTTCTGAAACATATTCGACTTCGTCAAGCTGTGACTGCGAGCGATTTGCAGCTTGCTTTTATTATGCTTAAACCATGGCAGAAGAAAGGGGTTGTGAGGGAGCGATTCCCGTGTCTGATCAATGTGCTGTGACTCAAGCAGCGGCCTTCTGCGTAAGTGTGGCTTTGTCTCCAACACAATAGTTCCATTGCGGTCGATCTCAATCCTAGCTCGCAGTGCTTGGCGCTCGCGCTTCGTTCACTGTTAATCTGTCTTATGTGAGCTTTGTGCTGTTTCATCCATTATAAGATTATCTCACATAGCTGCCGGGCACTCAGCGCAAGCGATTTTTGGCGAAACGAACCGGACCCTTTCTTTAGATTATATTCGGGAAGGGTATATGGAATGCGGCCGATAGTGGTAATTAGCTGATGAATTGACGCACCACTTGTTTGCGAAAAATATGGGCCAAGGTTATCACACACGTTTTTGTACCTGGCGTGTTCTTGGAACAGCGGTTTTCATTTCAGATAATACAAACATGCAGGTTTGAGAAATTCCGTACTTCGTATTGGAGCCGTTTCGAACTTCATAGACGCATTGACGGCTTACCTTCGCTCCAGTAACGACGCTGCTGCTTTCTTTGCGGACGAAACTCTTACCAGCACATACGGTGATAACCGGGTCACTTGCGTGTTCACAGCATATCATAATCGCTCTTAAAACACCGCTGAAAGCTGTCATCTGCAGGCAACGTGGCGTCAGAGTCATGGCAGTTTCTCTGGTCCTCGGAATGTATTCACATCTTGACCGTCGCAGGCGGTGCCAGGAGTAATGGTTGAAATTTTCTACTTAACGAAGAACATTAGCTCGTGTTTTTACCTAATTTCGGCTCGATATCCGGGTCTGCGGCTTGGAAACCTGTAGAAAACTCCTGCAAGCGCGATTAAAAAAAAAAAAAAAGAAAACTCTAATGTCTATTTAACGCTTTAGCACCAGACGTCATTTTTCTGTGAAATGAGGATGCGAGTGTTGCCACAATACTGTTGTGTGAGCGTAGCGTATAACCAAGGAGAGAGAGAGACGGAGTAATTCAGTGAGAGAGGAGGAGGATCAAAATATCAGATCCCCTAGGGGCACGAATGAGCGAAAGAATGATCGCACGACAGGGAGGAAGCGAATAAGATAAGCAGCAGTATCACCCTGAGCGAAAGAATGATCGCACGACAGGGAGGAAGCGAATAAGATAAGCAGCAGTATCACCCCAAGCGGGGTGATACTGCTGTACTGGAGGACTGCAGGACTCGGGAAATTTCGACAACCTAGTTTTCCTTAACGTGCACTGACATCGCATTGCAGACGGACCGTTTCGTCTCCATCAAAATGCAGCCGTCGGTGAGTAGCCTATAGAGAGAAAAGGTTACTTAATGAAAGCAAAACGTGAAGAGGTCGGCCGGTAGTAAAGACATCCTGGCCTGGCCTTATCTGCGTTGACTGGTAATTTTTTGATAGGATACTGTCACTTCTGATACTTCCGTAAATGTGTCCGTACACGTTTTTCGGGTGTGCACCACGCGCACTGACGAATGTGAATATTTGCAAAGAGCTGGTGAAGTAGTTATCTAAGTCCGAGCTTGGAGGAATTATGATGTTGGTTCAGCTGATCGGTTTCAGATTACCTTGAAAGCGCGGAAGGCTGTTGAGCGATTCTTGCAACCGCCTGCTCTGAATATGCGAAACACCGCTGTATGTTTTGCGTATTGCGGGACACTGATTACTGTGTAAGAATTTTCGGTTTTCCAGTGAACATTGTTGGCAAAGAGCTGAAGACAGCACTGGAGGTGTATGGGCCGGCAGAGACAGTTGTCCAGGAGTTTGTACCATATTTCGAGGGAGTTCCAAGCGCCGCCAGGCGCGTCCGGCTGGATATAAAGGGGCTTGTCCAGTGACCGAGTTCTCCGTGCAGTGCGAGAAGGAGGGTGTCGCACATTTCTGCCTGCGCTGTGGTACTGGCGACCACGCGTGGTTGGCGTGCGACATGCCATTGTGCGGTGTTCGACCTCTGTGAATGCGAGCTGCGTTGCCCGCAGTGCGGAGGCGACCATGCCGCACTATAGGCGGGAGCGGCGCGCATTTTCTTTGTGGCGAAGAACGCTGTTCTCGCTACAGCGCCTGATTCCGCGGCAGCGCTGAGACTAGCAGCCTGCCCGCAATGGGCTCTCCTAGCGAGGCAGGAACATCGGACGTCAGCGCCACGAAGACAAGACAAACATAGCTCCATCTGAAAGAGTCGGCAGCAGTGATGCCGTGGCGCCAGTGGCGGCTGGTACCTCCGCTCCCGCAGCCTAGCAACAACGCTGCCGCTGGATCCCTGTATCTCCGCCTCCAAGACCCAGATTGCGTCACACAAATGGAAAAGAGGAAAAGTGATCCGCAGAGGGTGCGTGTCCCGTCAACGGACTTCACCGCCAACCTGCACCGCAAGCCATAGGTCGACAGCTCGACGACTTCCAGGTCTGCGCCCAACACCAAGCGCCGGAACCAACGCGTACCCTCCCCATCGAGCGGCACTGACATGGAGTCCGCCGCTGCTGAGGCTGCCATGCCGCAGTGTTTCATTCTGCGAGAGCGCTTCCCAAAGACTTTGAGACTGCCGGGATCTCACTTCCTCTACCGAGGATGGAGCAGGAGCCTCTCGACCACGATTGCCGTCATGACGTGTCGCGTCCCTTGGCTGAGTAGGGCCCCAAAACCAGAAGTTCTTCCCCCACCCCACCCGGAGAGGGAGGGATGTTGCTTCGGCGCCGGGTGCAGAATGATAGCTGATGGGCTATGTGTGACCCGCGGCACTTTGAAGTGCCAAATCTTCTTACTGTCTAACCACCTACGTGTTAGGCTTCTGCTTATTCGTTGCGTGTCTTTTTTTAAGCAATAGCGAAGGCAACGATACAAGAATACTGTCGCTGCTTGCTTCCTATGCATAACCGTAACTTGCATTTCTTGTGCGAAGGAATGCTTAATCACAGCGTAGCAATCAGTCCTTTGGAAATAGGAAATGTGTTGTGGCTCCATTTCCGTCCTGTCGTTCGCTTCATCTGTTACCGTTTTTCTGGAGCTTGTTCTTTTCCTTACTTTCAATTGCTTGCAAAGAGATGCACGCATAAACCAACTCGAGCCAAGAAAGTCGTCGGTTAATGAAGTGAATGTTTGCTTTGTTCCGAGCTGGAATGAAAACAAAAGATATATCTCGAAAATTTCATACAAATAGGGAAAAAAAAACACAAGCGTGCTCGGTAAAAAAGAAGTCGAGCGAAAATAAACATCCCTGAAGGAGGTCATTGATTTCGAGCCTCTTCTATCGAAGTGCCGGCTTCACGAAGCACCTAACAGATATTTGACCAGCCAAACTGCTCATACCTAACAAAACAGTCGCAAAGGGCAGCACACTGGTTCTCGAGCGCGCTTGATGTCTAAGAACTTCAATGGCAGTAATGCCGCTGCGCGCAGCCGGATCGAATATTCAATAACCCAAACACAGGTAATGAAGTAAGTTCGTTACCAGTTCAATACTTATGCTTCAGAAGCGCAATTCGTATATGTTAAGAATAGAAACAACGAAACTTTCCCAGAGAGAATGCTTTTACGAGCTAGGAGCAGAAGCGTTTTTGAAAAGGTACTCATAGATATCGCATTGAGTTTCTCCAGAACTTTCGAATTAACTGAATGTCGTTGAGTCGTAGAGTGAAATGTCACAGCTTTTGCTCTAGCACAATGTCTTTGCATTGTGGGTACTATCTTATTTGACTTATTCGGGAGTATACTGTGAAGATGAGTACTGTCGTATTCGAGTTATTCCTGAAAGCAAGGTTATGACTACAAATATTTCCAGTAATTATGCATGACTTCTGTCATTTTTCATTTCTCATATTAATATACATACTTGTCAAATTGACAAGTTCGACCCGCGTGGGCCTCTGTTGACTGGTCTTGAACGCTGAAGCGCCGGTATTTGGTGAAAAGCGGCCGCCACGATCGAGCATTACAATTACCTGTAGCATACTGCCACGAAGCCGGCTTGCCCACCTGTCACAGCAAATAGATGGTTTTCAAGTGCGCACGCAAGCAAGAACACAGACGGACGCACCAACACAGGCGCACACACGTACTCATACACGCACACTCAAACTGTGGCCTACGAGCAAATGACGGCACACCTACGCGTAACCAGCACTGCTCTCACGAACGCAGGCGCTAGCTAGATCACACATTCGTAGAGAACTTTTTCGTGTTCGTTTGGCGATGGGGCAGAGTGGATGTCCAGTGTTGGGGAGAGCTACGAGGGAAGAAATGTGGACTTCAGGGAGGAGTGGGGAAGAGCGGCGGAGGAGAAGGGGCCGTGGCGGCGACACCGTCGCCCTCCGGATGCGCCTCATCGCCGCGAGGGGCAGCATCCCGCGCCGTTAGAAGCCCGCGCGAGTCGAGGCTCGCATCAGTCGCGCCTGGGGAACTCGGAGCGCGAGCGTTAGCTCCGGCGACTTGTGCCAGGGCCGTGCTTTGGGGTTGCTTCCGTGCAACGCCTGCTTGCCTCGTCGGTCAGCTTGCAGTGAAACGGGTGGCCGGTAGGGTGAGATTTCCCACGCTGTGCCCAAGACTGCCCCACCTGTGGCGTCCGTTGAAAGCCGAGACAAACTTCCTGCGCCTCTCTCCGCAAGTGAAAAGTTTCGGATGCGCGACGAACTTGAGCAAACTCAACAGGAAGTGAGTGCGGAGGCACCTGCTCGGGACTCTTAGCGCCGTCGAAGTCCGCGTTGGGCTTTTAAAGAACTGTTTTAAAGAACTGTGAACATCGTTGTTCTACAGGGGCAATTTGCGAGGACGTGGTTACGTGTTCTCCTCGTTGGCAACCAAGTCTTCGACACGCTCTTTCGTCGAGTTTATAGCAAACCGGAATCACAATCAGTTTCGCTTCTGCATTCTATGTCAGCGTTCCGCCAAAATCATTCAAGGTTCTTATTGTAGTTCGGCAGGGTAGGGACTGAGCACGAACTGAGAACAAATATCGCAAACAATTTATTTTTTCTTTACCGATAACGCGCCACGAACTGCTCTTAAAGCGTCAACTGCCTCAAGTGCCGAGATCTATCGTCCCTGGTTCACTTTTCGGCTGACGTCCTAAAGTGCACGCCGCCTCTTGGGCGTCGACAAACTTTCGCCTGCTTTCTCCTGTCTTCATACTCCGCTTTCGAAAAGGTGAGTTTTATGCATAACTTCAGACACCGCGCTAAAGACGGAATAAAATTAGCGTGCAGTCACGTATGGGCTAAAAACTATAGAGACGTACTGAGTCACGAGTTATGTTTTCCGGCCTTAGCGGTGTTAAGTTTGTCTTAACTGAACGATCTGGCATAGCAATAAATATTTTATGTGCTTAGAAAGCTAGCTGAAGAACTAACCAACTGGCTAGTTCTTCAGCTACTTTCATTGGCCGGTGTTTCAACCTCCTCGCGAACATAATTTATGTTACAGTTCTGATGCAGCGAAAAACTTCCTCAATACAGTTACCCGAATTTATTTGAGAAGTGCGTTGAATATGTACTGCATGCTTAAGCCAATGCGCGCCGAGCATGTTTTACAACAAAAAGGAGGAAGTTCAATCTTTATGAAGCCAAGGCCACTTCAAAGTGAGGTCCTTGATGCATACACCTGGCATCAATAATATTGTATTAAGCACAATGACAGGCATGGTATATTTTAGAATGCAGCGAACGTGCTGCTCGCTATTGTGCAATACAACTGCACTCAAATACCCAACTGCACGCAAAATTAAAGTTCCAATCAGATTAGTTACGGACCGTTATGGATTATGTATTGGTTGGAGTCCAAAACCTAGCCTTAAATGAGTTCACGTATTCTTTCTATGCACTCGCGTACTCTCCTGAAAGATGCCAATCAGGTATAATCTCTTAATCAGGGTGAAGTTCCCATGCTTAGAGAAATCAGAGGAGGAGGCGCGGCCTGATCAGCAATTTACTTTCCGTTGCTGTCACTGTCAGACCCCGCTTCATTTCTTACATGTCGACATATGGCGATCCACCCAGGAAGGTACGGTGCTTATGGCGAGTAGCGGTCAACAGGAGTGCGCTACGACTTCTTAGGCAATTTAATATCGTCAAAGCCAGCTGAGTACCATCATAAAGTATTGGGACCACTATGTCAGTTGGTTGAAACCCCTGTCACTCGCACGCGGTTTTCGCTTACATACCACGGTTATGTGATGCGGCGAAATACGCGAAGTACAAAAAGGTGCACTTTCGTCACTCCGCAACCTTGCTATTTGTGCAACTTTCTAAAATTCGGAAAGCAGTCGCAAATTTATTCCGCCAGCGAGCAAGAGAACCAATGCTGAACGGGCGTCCACCAAGGAGTGTGCATTGCACGCGGAATGGTCTGCGCTATATGATTGATGCCCACAGAGCTGCATGAGAAAACCTGATGATCTCTTCATGCTAATCAACCAGCTACTGGCAAGTCTTCGGCAGCAGCAGGAAATGCTGCCTAACGCTTTGGGGAGCATGCGCCACATTGAGCGCTTGCATTTTATGCCGGATTGTGTAAGGTATTGAGTATACATCGCGAGCAAATCTACGTCTCCTGGTGCTTTTTCTTCGTGGGAAGTTTTTTATTCTTTTTTTCTTCTCGCGTGGGTTTCATCTCTTGTATTTCCTTGAAAAAAAAAAATAAAGACGCAAATTCGTAACAGCGAAAGAAGCCGGAGAAAGTAGCTTTCTAGGAAAAAGTGAGGTAAATAAAAAAATGAAATGCTCGTGACATTATTTCCAACGCGTTCCTTCTTCCTTTTTGGTTTGTTTAACAGCTGTCTGCGCGAACAACCGAGACCCACCGAGAACAACCCCCCCCCCCCCCCCTTTTTTTGTTTTGTTATATACTTCCCGCACCGCAACATCTAGCGTGGACCTGCCGGAATACTTTTAATAAATTTGGCTGTCGCCGTAATGTTATAAGAAGCTACGAAACAATAAAAAATATGTGGCGCGTCATATAGGGCGCAATCTTCGGTGACGGCGCAAAGAAAGCCAACAAGGGCGAATAAAGCCGTCTAGAAATGTCTCAAAATCCCACTGAAGGTGCTCTTTGTTTTACATATATCGTTAACTTGTTTTCATTGTACGCGTTTTCATATCGGACAAAAATTTCATTACAGCAACAGATGCGGGTCGCAAAATTATCAAATGCCGGTTGTTCAGTTGCCAGCCAGTTTGCGGCATGCGTCTCGTTGGCGCGTCTCGTTGAACGAACGCTACGCTTTTTCCACGTTGAAACCTGTCTCCTTATCGTCCTGTCGATTTCCGAAAGAAGAGCCTTGCTGCGATGAACGACCAGCAGGCCAGATGTTACGAGAAGTTTAAATTCGAAACAGGCGTTAGCATCACAATTTTGAACTTTCAATTTCCAGCCTTTCGGCTCGCGCAAACATAAACAACGCTGGATAAAAGCCTATATTTTTACCTTTTTCTTTCTTTAAGTTGTATTGCTTACGAGTCACTTTTGTTATCACTTTTATTTTTGTAGCAAGTTTAATTTTATCAAAGCTTTTCTGGCCCCTTAAAGCCCATCTTTCTTGGACACCACTCTTATTGTCAGCAGCTGCGTAATATGGTAGGATATTGCGGTGAGCATGTCGACGGCAGTGATGTATCCTCTTGATGCGTAGGAAAACTTACTTTTAAAGTCGATGCTGCGCTCGTAGTAAGTGCTCAAGCACGACAGAGAAAATTAATGAAGTGCATTTTTGACAATAATTGTGAGAAAGCTTTCAATTACTGTCACAGACTGGGATGAGAATATTGCCGGCAACTGTCTTTTGGTGTCAATTATCTAATCTTGGTGCAATTATTTAATCTAAAGCAATATTTTGCACGGAGTGCAAAATATTGCTTTAAAATTTGTCCTCCGCTCACCAGGAGCAGTTAAGCAGTCTTAAGTATACTAGTCCATAAAGATCCCACGTGTAATTTGCTTTTAGAGCAATTAGAATGAGACTCTAAGCTTGCTGAAGAAGGTTCTGAGAAATATTGATCGGTGGGATATAATCGAACGACATTCGGGGAAAAAAAGGAGTTTTTCGGTGTAGGTACACTTTTGCATGCGCGTCTCCTAGTTCTGCCAGAAGCAGCCTCAGGATGAGGTGTTTAAGACGTTGGCCTAGGTATATATGCGTGCACATATCTTCAGGACATCATTCACTTCCATTTCTCTGCGAGGACATTCCTTCCTGGCTTCTCTGTCATTTGGCAAGCAAAAGCAAGTCACAACCAAAACTCATAATTCGCGTTTCATTTCATTCCGTTTTCTGCTTGAAAAAAAAAAAAAAAAAAAAGTAAAAAGAAATACTGTTTCCCTGGCTGAAAAAAGAAACGCTCGGCGCTCATTGCACGCTTTTGCTTTCTACTTACCCTGTGCGCCTTTTAACGAAATGTTAGTATTTATTACCGATATCATGTTCAAGAAAAATGTCAAAATGCATTCTTTGGGGACAGTACCATTAACTCCTCACAGAAATACGCTGCATTCGTCGCTGTTTTGTTTCTCCTTCTTCAGAGCTTCACGTGCCGCGCAAACCGATTGAAGAAGGGCTAATGTATATGCAACAAAGGGAGCTGCTTTTCCGAAACAATGCATTGGTGCAGCGCGAAGCATTGCTTGCATAAAATGAAATCCCGGGAGCATGCATGACGGGCGTGATGCGCTTAATATGTTCGAGCAGGCACAACCGAGAGTTTGCAATCGGCGGTAAAAAGGTACCGTATAAAAAATTAAGTGAATGAAAAAGAAATAGGTGGGGGAAGACGACACGGCATTGCAGCGCATGTCGGGCCAGACAATATGGCCGACATGTGTAGGCGTACTAGGTTAGTTGAACGCGGCACATTAATCAAAGACGCCCTCCCCCCTTCCCTCTGTCCACCGTAATGATAGCGCTGTCTTTAGTGAGATGGGGCAATGAGAGAAAAAAAAGTCAGGATGGAGGGGAGGGAAACGACAGAGCGGGAGGAAAGGCGGCCAAGTGTTCCCCAAAGCGGCGCTTCGGAAGTTTTGCTCCAACAGAGCTTTCGGTCGTGAGATGCAAAATGAACGTTACTAGTGCGTAAGTCAAGCAGCCAGACATATGGCGCATCAGAGTTTCCCGTTGCGCACTTTTCAGGGGTATATTAATATATAAACTGGTAACTCGGTTCGAGCTGAAAAAAGAAAAAAAAGTTAAATGAAGGTTCGATAATTTTCTGCTGGGACATTTGCGGGCGCGCACATTAAGAAAGAAACAAAAAAAAAAAAAATAAAAGCAAAAGACTACTCAGATATGAGTCCGCGCCAAGTGCGGCTGGAAACAGAGGTAACGCGATTTGTCGAAATCAACTTTCCTGCCGTGGGAGTCCTTGTGCTCAGCTCTAACGGATGAACGAGAAGGGGGGAGAGGAGAAAGCCCTGCGCCATGACGAAATGGCCTGGACAGAGTGTTCGTTCTTAGCTACGTTTCCCTTCTGCATATTTGATGTGTCTGAGCCGTTTTTCTTTTTTTTTTTTATCGCTAGTGTTCTTGGCTGGGCAACCGGATGAACCCAAAGACGGCCATTCCGGCTGAAAATACTGGACACGCTGTGTGATTCGCGAGGAACTGCGTAGATTTGACAAATGCGGGGAATAGGCATATTCAATGACCGTCTAAAAGAGCAAAAAAAATTTGTTCCCTGCACTCCGGACAAACAACAAGTGCCCACGGAGGGGAAAAAAGAGAACGTGTAGAGAAAGAAAAAAAAATAGAGAGAAACTATAAATGTATTTTTTTTTTTTTGCAAGCAAACAGGAAAATGTTCTCCCTCTCTAGATGATATGGTGACAATAGAGCAAAAAAATAAAAATAAAATTGAAGCTAACTGCCAAGCATTGCAAGTCCTTCCTGCCTCAGATGTTTTTTTCTCTTAAGTTTGATGGGTGGAGGTAGAAGGAAAAAAAAAAAACCCAAAATAATGCGTCTTTCATGACGACTTGTGCAGATTTGACGCTTGTCCGCTGTCGAGAGGCGCTCGCATGGAAGTCATCTTCCGTTTTGTTAATGCATTTTCGCTTGCCGAACTGTGCTAACTTCGTAGTGAAAGGCTTCGGGCTGATGCGTCTGGACTAATGTCAAGTACTTGTGGTTCTTCCGCGTGCACTGAAACCGTACTACATGGGTGTTTTACGGTTTCGCCCCCTTTCATATTGCAGCTTCTATCGCTTCGAACGCGCCGGTGGCCCCAATAATTAGCAGCACAGCGCTATAGCTGTTGAGATACCATGGTGGGTATGATATAGGTCTTCTCTTATGAGTTGACTGGTTATGATATCGACATCATCTATCGTCCATTAGCCGAGCTAGAAGCTCCTACCAAGACGACCATGCGAAACCTAAAGTTGTCTGGGATAATATATTCGTGCAGCCTGCTCCTCAAAAACAATGTCTGAAAGAAAACCTGCAGAGACACGGCCACGTTTTTACTGGCTGTGCCTCATGAGAAAAAAGTTCGGTTTTGGAAAGACGACACTAATAACGCTTCTCAAGAAAGGCGCTCCCTTCTTCCTTGTCATGAGTGTTAGTAAAACAACCTTTCCCCTGATATTTTTTTTTTCCCCTTTTCGTTTAAGGTAGAAGGGTGGAACGAAGTGAAAGCCGTGTACAATTTTCTATAGCGTCACTATATCTGGACCTCACTTATCCACACCACGGAGGACAGCCATTCACAACAATGGCACCATATCAATCTTGTTTAGGCGCTCTAATGAACGAAAGGTGCACCTTGCTTGAATTGCAACTAAGTCTGAACTGATCGCGGTATTTTTTTTTTTTCGACAGTTAAGCCTCTTATATTGCTCACACATGAGCGACGCATTTTTTTTTTTTATATAACCGTGCTTCCGCCATGAATTCGAGCTCGTATTGCGTGTATTCGACGCCAGCGAAGACAATGAAAAAAAAAAAAAAACGCGTTGCTTCGTCGCCTTGTTAGGCGGTGAGGCCGCGTCCGGTTTCGTACAGCCGGTTTCCGTGACCGAATACGTGCATGGTAGCAAAGGGCTTCCGATAGCCCTGTTTCACCTTTTTGCCGCTGTTTCAGGTTGCAGGGAGGCAGTCCCTGTAGAGAGGTTTTGTTTCCGTCTCCTTCTTGCATCTGGGATCCTCAATACACGGTCGCGGCAAAAAGGCGAAACACAGCGGCTATATAGTGTTCCAGCTCCGCTTTCAGCCCTTTATGAATAAGGCTTCTCGCTGCCGTTTCGGATTACGGCGGGCCGATCGCCAGATTCTTTCGCGAAGAAGAGGTTAGTTTGGCATTGAAAAAGATTGAGCAAAGAAAGAAAAACTCGGAAAAGATTTCTTTGGAGAGGGCTTCATGGCCAGTCCTTAGCCACCCACACAAGCGTAAAAAAGGTAATTTCGTATGTAATTTAGAAATGGCTCAAAAGCGAAGCGTCCCCGGTCGAGGAATCTAAGCCTGTTTACAGGTACCATTCGAACAGAGGTTGTTTTTGCTCTCGGCTTTGTTTTTAATACGGTACTTTCTCATGAAAAACAGTGACACTTCTAGACGGCTGGTTTCTGTATATATTTGCGTGCCAATTTATCACCGAATCGGAACTATATAACTCGAATCGTGAATATGTTCACCAAGTACGCGATTAAATGTATTTTTTGCTTTCGAAATGCACCCAAAAAACGCCAGGTATGAAGCTTTTATATTATTATTAGAGATATTATTTGGTCGCGTTTCTGTTTTAAAATTATGTTGAAATGTCGTTGTGAGTTTCTTTCTCACTGTGTGAACTTTCTCTGTGTGAACCCGCTTTCTGGCTGCGCGAACTCTAGCCAGCATGATGGACACAGTGCAATGGAAGGACGTTGGAAGCAAGGAAGGCGTGGTAAAGCCGGGTGCCCCAAGCGCTCACTGTCCCGTGGAAATGTGGCGTTAATTGTATTAGTTTGAGCTAGCAAAGCCAATTATCCGGTCATACGATGGCTGCTGCGAAATTAAGACACCTCATTTTATTAAGCTACCCTGGCTTCACAGATAAATGTGGTAAACAACTATTGAAGCGCCCCGCCGCGATGGCTTCTGCGCTAACTTCCGCCTAAAATGTGTATTAACATTTCTAATTACAAAATTATCCACTAGCGAACAACAGACAATGAAAGATGCTTAAAGAAGTGTGTAGAGCGCCGAAATGCTTCATGAGCCGAACTCGGCAAAGCTTGGGCTCTGGAAAACATGATCTCCGTGTTACAGACTTCAAATTCAGAAGTTCTTCGCGCCATTATTTAACATAAAAAAAAAAAAAACTTTCTCATCCAAACCGGCCAAGGAGTCGGCGGACTGCCTTCCGGGGTACGAAAGCAATACTATGGAACAATACAAGTATATCGAGCGCTTTCCATACTTAAACTTGGTACTGATTACTTCCTTAAAAAAAAAAAAAAAAAAAAAAAAAAAGAAATCTAGGGCGAAACTTTTCGTGCATCATTAGTTTGGGCATGAGAAATCGGTACTAATTGTGGATAATAATTGAAACAACACGTGAGTGATTATTATGAATGTTCTTCATTAATGTGGATCACCCGCGAGTCTTATTTTCTTTGAAGAAAACCGTCAGTCCAACAGCAGACGGGGACAGACACCAGCCTTGTATCACTGTGTGAAAATTTCAATCAATTTGCTAGGACGAATGTTTTGTAAGGGTTCATTTCCTTTTCCAGTTGGCTGCATTTTCTTTGGGTATAGCTACATTAACTAAGGCGCTTGACTTGACAGCTCTGTTGAGCAGACAATATCCTTCCTGAATTGCGCAGTCACTTTCCGGCATCAATAGTAAAAAGTCTGCGACAGCGATAATCGCTCCCGTCGGCTTCTCCTCTTGCCGAATCGCCGTGCACATAGTATACTTCGTACCCAGATATTTTGAACGTTTACTGGAAAAAGGTTTATGAAAGTAATTTTTTCACGTATTGCATAGGACTTCACAATAACAATGAATATATTCGCAGATATCCCCTCGGCAGGTGCTATTACTTGCCAAAATCCGCGCAGCACTGATTTTCCACGGCAGTCTGACTTTGTTCCGCGAGCACAGGACAAACGTCAGAAGCAAATTTTTTTGTGCGCGCTCGAACCATACGCCGTTTTTTTATGAATATATTTGGCAAAGGTGTCTCTGAATGCGCCAGAGTTACGTGACATATTTTTTTTTCTGTCTTTAAAAGACGCCACCCATTGTGTTCTATGGCAGTCTTAACTACTCGGTACGAGCACTAGAAAAAAAAATATAATTAAAAGCCAATTTTACCACTCCTCGAGAGCGCAGACCAGTCCCAATAGCATGCATACATAAAAATGTCTTTTAATTATCCACAGTTGCCTCGTAATTAAAAGGTGTCCCAGAATCCTGGACCTGCGCACTCTGCAACTCGCGTTATCGCCAAACATTTACTTTATCGCTTTATTATGTCAGGAATACATATTAGCATAAAGTGATAAGCTCCTACATTCCGGGTAACTCTATCCGTCTATATATTGTGAAAGAAGGCCAGGTCCAGACGGCAAGGTTGTGAAGGCAAGGCAAGGTATGCCGTGTCAGCGTTTAATCTGATGGAGAAAACCCAAGCGCGCGCCGGAGCCGGGGCCGCGGGACGATGATGATGGTATGTACAAGAGGTATGTACAGGGTGGTTGATAGTGGCCAACTGTTCTTTAATGATGTGGCGGAGGCCGGCGTCGTTAGAAGGAGGAGACAAATGATCGCACCCGTGCCGGCAGAAAGGGCTGAGGGCTTGGAGCTCCTCGCGGATTATCGCTCGAATCATGACCCGTAGATCGAGGTCAGTAGAGGTCGGGGCAGTAGTGAAGCCGGGCTGCAATCGGGAGGTCTGTAGCTGGTCGAGGCGTTGGCAGGTCGTTATAATGGAATCAACACTTGATGGATTATGGTCAACTAGGGTGTTATAAGCCATTGAATTGATTCCCTTCAAGACATGGTGCGCACGTTCAGATTCCGGCATGGTGGGACTGATACGCCGATACAGTGCAAGCACGGCCTCTATGTATGACGCATAGGACTCATCGGGACCTTGACGGCGGGTAGCGAGCTTGTTCCTTGCAATCTCCGTCCGAACAGCCGGGTCGGCGAAGTACTGTCTGAACTGCTGCTTGAAGGTGGGCCAGTTTGTGGTGTGGGGCTCGCGGTTAATAAACCAATTTCTGGCGACCTCAATAAGGTAGAAAGATACGTTCAGAAATTTCAAAGCATCATCCCACCGGTTGTAGGCCCTGCAGCGTTCATAAGTGTCAAGCCAGTCATCGACGTCTTCGTCGCGACGACCAGCGAACAGCGGCGGGTCGCGTTGTCGTGTGGGCACCATCGGAGGCGGCGGTGTAGCCGAGGTATAGGGTCCGGCCGGGTCGGGACTGCTCTCGGTTGACATGACCATGGTAGTTGTTAAAAGGCGACCGGAACGTAGCTCCAGCGAGAGGCAGGGCACAAGGCAGCAAGGGGATCGAATTTCACCTCCACCACTTGTGAAATAAAGCCAGGTTCAGACGGCAAGGTCGTGAAGGCAAGGCAAGGTATGCCGTGTCAGCGTTTAATCTGATGGAGAAAACCCAAGCGCGCGCCGGATGATGGTATGTACAAGAGGAAGAAGTAGATCATGGTATGTACAAATGAAAGAATATCTGTGGAGGGCTCACAATATATAGGTCTAAAGCCCCGTTTTAACAAAGCCGTATACGAACGTATTGTACCTTACGCGGTTTATGAGTATGTGTGTCCTACTCGGGATCCAAAGGTCAGTGTGAGTTAGATCCCATCTCACCATCCCTTCTCAAAGGAGCTGCCTAAGTTGGCAGCTCCAGCTAACTCTACCATGTCACGTGATCTATTGACGTTCCATTATCGCCAGGCCAATCACTGCCTGGCCATGTCGCCTATCAAGTATCACTTGCTGGATCGAGGCATGCCCGTAATTTCTCGCTCACTGAGCCGACTCTGACAGCGCTGACAGCGACAACGCTGACGTCCCACGCGTTAAACTTAAAAATAATACGAAAATTGTACCTAAGCATAAATCCTCACCAGGTGAGCTGTCTGCGAACAACCTTCTAAACTTCTCCGGAAAGAACGTAGAGTAATAGTATTTGCTGGCCACTAATTAACTCCTTCGGAAGACCCCGCTGGAGTGGCGCAGTGGTTACGGCTCTTGACAACTGTGCCCAAGGACGCTAGATCGAATCCCGGCCTCGGCGGCCGCTTTTCGGTGGACGCGAAAAGCAAGGCGCCCGTGTGTTGTGCGATGTCAGTGCACGTCAAAGAACCCCAGGTGGTCGAAATTTCCGGAGTCCTCCACTACGGCGTCTGTCATAGCCTGAGTCGTTTTGAGGCGTTAATCCCCCCCCCCCCCCCCAACAAAAAAAATATATATATATATATATATATATATATATATATATATACACTTCTTCGGAAGCTGAATGCTAGTGTAATGCCGATCCTTAAATATCTGTTTCGCAGCATGGTGGGTATAACACAGGCTTTCGAGGAGGCATAACGGAAGGCTCCTTGTGATATACAAAGAAAAAGAGGCTCGATCGTTACAAACATTGAACACAGCCCTCACACTGTCCAATGAGTCTGTGAGAACGAATATCCAGCTTTTAGATATCTGACAGCTTAATTTCCACTCTCGCACAAAGAACGAAAATACTTCTTCCGTTCTAGCCTGCACTTCAAGGTCAGAGTTAAATTTTAGGTGCCACGCGCATATTGTGATAGTACAAAGGTACAAACTTTAAGGTTAAGCCTGCAGCATTATTGCGGTAGCATATTTACAGCCAAGCCCAAAGGTATATGCCAGTTGGTTTGGCATATACTTCTTGCATCAGAGCACATGTGGCCAGAAGAACTAAAGAAACGACGAACAGAACTACTATAAGGCTGAGGGATCGGTGGACTCGCTAGAACTACCGTGCTTTACTGGGACACAGATAATTTTTTATTCTCCAAAATAACGACAAAAATAAAAAAGCGAATAATCAGAAAGAGCATGCACCTTTTGCCGTAGACGCGTTCATACCACAGCGCAAAGATAACAGCAGTTTTTCACCCAGGTGAATAGAAAGCGCGTTCACGCAACTAGAAATATAGATCGAAATATCGCCAGCTGTTAAGCGGGAGTTCAGGCACTGGTAGCGGTCAGGACCGGAGCTATGGTGGGTAAGCTTGTAGACAGCTAGTCCGCAAAAGCACTTCCTCTTATTCTCTCTCAGTCATCCATCCGCATAACATCTTCACTGCTTAACTTCTTCTTTACAGAGCTTATATGTTTGCTCTCGACTGCAGGGTTTATCCGTCACTTTCGCCGAGCTCAGTTCAGTTCAGTTCAGTTCAGTCGTTCAGTCGTGTCCGACTCTTTGTGACCCTATGGACCATGTCACGCCACGCTTTCCGGTCTCTCACTATCTTCCTAACATCACATAACTTCATCTTCAGTGCCTCGAGGATGCCATCTAACCATCGCGTTCGCTGCCTACCCCTTCTCCGGCTACCCTCAACCTTTCCCAACATCAAATCTTTCTCCAGCTACTCCTCTCTTCTCATCAGATGACCAAAGTAGCTGAGCTTTAACTTTAGAATTTGACCCTCCAATGAGCAGTCAGGGTTTATGGTCGACAATATCGACTGATTTGTTCTGGCAGTCCAAGGAACTCTCAAAAGTCTTCGCCGAGCTACCTCCTCAGAAAGATACTTACTGCGCACCAAAAAACTTTCTCGGTACAACTTTTCTTTCAACATGACTTTCCTGAGTCTTCAAGTCAGGCCAGTGGTCGGCAACATAATAATAAAAGCGCTGTCTTTGATGCTTTGAATAGGCTCAAACTTTAGTGAAATGTCAGTCAATAATTCTGCCCGAGCGGGACAACTGTTTTTGGGCAGAAAAAATCGTTGCTGCTCTTGTTCTTCACCCTGCTTCTGCATATTTTGTTATCAGCATGGCTGATTGGACATCGGTGGATGCGATGAGACTGTATAGCGTATATTTTTTGTGAATACTCTACATAATGTTACAAAAATTGCAGGATTGCTGTTTGATCCGTTTAAAAGCTGAAATGGCGAAAGCCTTTTCGGCACCAACTACCACTATATATCACTACCACTTGCTGTCTACCCCTAACCATCCGCATCACTCTCATTAAGTATCTATCACTTATAATCACAATTAGTCTATAACTATATATAACTACCAGTCGCTAACTATCTCCGTCACTATCGACCGCTAACTATCTCTATCTATTACTATTGTTATTGGTCGCTATCAGTCGCTGGCTACATCCCTATTTATCATAATCTGTCACTACCTATCACCAACACTATCTATCACAAGCACTATCTACCACTATCACTATCTGTTGCTTTCATTATTTCATTTTGCTATTTGTTACTATCTATCACTACTCTAGCTCCTTATCTGTCACTACCTATCACTATTTCTTAATATCTATCCTCCTGCGGGAGGACACTGCCTGCAAACGGACACACTTAGCGAAAGTGCACGAACGTCACTATGAGCCTATAGAATGGCTTTCGCTTTAAAAAAAACTGTGTCGTGCGCGTGAGAGGCCCGCTGACGGCCGCTCTTGCACTGCCGCGGCGATCATCGGTGCAGAAGGCTTGCCAAGCACTGGCTCGTTTTTTGAGAGTTCGAGGGCCTGCTCAAGAAGCTATGATATCTTACGCGTTATCCTCTTACTTCGTTCTCTTATTCACCACTATACGCCTTCATCCTTTCCTTCCGTGCAAGGTAGGAAACCAGTTTTTCCTCCCGATTAATCTCCTCTCCTTCCCGTATCCTCTTCATCTACAGATTGCGCGTTATTCAGGGCCTCATTACGGCTTAATGCCGCGATCTCCAAGTTCCCAATTGCACTTGGATTGCACTTATGATATAAGTAAGTCGCGGTAGTAAGAGTGAAATTACGCAACCTACTTCTCCCCTCATTTCTTAGCCCGCCTCTCCTTCTCTCAACACTCGGCGATTTTGGGAAGCGGCTGCGTATGGGGAGCTGCGGTTTTGGGAGTTGCGTAACTGCCCGAGCCACACTTCCGCCTCGCGTTTAAGGAGCTTCCATCGAGGTATGCCGGTGGCTTTCGGCAAGCGTAACGTGAGCCACAGTGGCTCGGTCCCCCTCATCTCCATGCTCGCACTGTCTCTTCTCGCTAAAGCCATGCTTAAGATGTATTATCTAGGATTTCATCAGGGAGTTCGCTTGAGCGAAGTGGATTCTCTAGAAACGGGATAAGCGGCAGCAAATGAGACTGCAGCATTTAGGCGTTATATTAGGGAATTTTGGATAATAATGCAGCGGGTTACTGCGATTTGTAATGCAAATGGTTTCGCGGTTTTGCGGACGAGGCTCAAGATTAATAAATTTTGCTCCAATTTTTAGCTTTTTTGCTTCTTCTTTTATTAAGAACTGCACTCGCTTTTTTCATCCTCGAGGAAGCTTAGAAGAGCTAATTCATAGACGTCCATCCTACCTTTATTTTTATTTTTACGCGCGTAAAATGCTGTATTGGCATTTTATTGCCAGAGCCTTCCTTAATGAAAAGCTTCTACACGTTTATTTTATTTTAGAAGCACATTACTAGCAACCACTGGCGTTTATTGCAGGTGCTAGAAATGAAGGCAATTCTCCGGGGGGATAAAAATTAAGGGAGCACTCAAGCTTCTCCTACGAGTAGACGCATTAGCGCCTTTAACGTAGCCTTTGCATTCTGCGAACACATTTATATATTTATTTCTTCAAGTTGGGTGGGAGAGGGGGGGGGGTGATGGAGACGCAACACCTGACTCACTTTTCGCACCTATCGGAGGTGCACATGTCGCGGCTTGAATTCTTATCGTAAACTAGCCCCCAACTTGTCTAGCAGATTGGTACCAAGTGCAAAGGGAAATGCTATGATGTCACCCTGAAAGCTGCGCAAAAAATGGTTGCGTCACAATATTCACACGCATTCAGGTGCGTATTTTCTCCCACACCGTTTTGCTTAATTCTGCGTTAACGGCGGTGGCCACGTTTTTTCGACAGAAGCGAGCTGCACACGCTTGGCACAATACTTCACGAGTGGCCAGTATAGGCGGTGTCGAAGTCTGATCAGTGAATCGCGCGAAGTGACCCCGGCTCCTCAACAGTCAATCTCCTGGACAGATCCTCACCGACTGTGACTGCGAAAGCATCCACAACTTGGAAAAACACATTAAAAAAGAGAGCATCGTCGAGCTACCTGTCACAGTTTGATAATTTGTTTTCTCACGTTCTCATGAACTTAGCTTATAGTGGCATTCATTTGTCATCGTAAGCAACCAACGGCCATATTTTGGGCCCCGAAATCGCACCTCTTCACGCCGCTCAACTTCCAGTAACGTAATCGAACGCTGTGTACACTAGAATTCAAGAGGTTTGCATTCGATTGTCTGTTATTTGGGAAATATGATTATAGCCTCAGCCCCCAAAATGCCCTAACTTGGCAGAGAAATTATTTTAAGGCTCCTGCGCAAGCATTCTACGTATAAGGCCTGAGAGGGTAGTTGCCTGGACATATAGCGAAATACGTATCATTGCCAATTGAAATTTATTTTTAAATGTTTCGTTCGCGAATTAGCTTGGGAAATCTCGTTCCGGGTATTCTTGCGGGCGCCCGTGTAGGAGTCTACTCATTGGGAACTATGGAGCATTTTATGTTGCAGGCTGCCTTGTGCCTGTCCGTGTTCACACGCGTTTTCTCTGGCTTATTACCTCTTTCCACGCACATGCTCTAGATCAATCGGCATGATATAGGGCTCGTTTTTGAGCGTCTGTTTATTTTGGTCTAGGAGCTATAGCCATTTCTGATGCTGTTAGGCACTACCCTGATACATGAAGCACGCCAAAAATTGCGAGCAGAACCATGACAACGCTTGAAAATACCAACGCGAATACCATGGAAGAAAAAATTACGTTTCAGTCTCTGTCGAAAACACAGCGCAAGGAGTAATTAACTGGAGCAGCGCGACTGAGCAGTCGAGTAACCCTGGATGTGACTGCACGGCTTGCAACAGGGCGTGAATGCGAGAGAAAGTTTCGCATTCGTAGATTAATTGTCGAGTGAATAATCATTCTTCTGGCTTTCAGTCATGCCCGGCGTAGTTGTTAGATAATTTTCTTGCACTTTGAGCACGCAGCGCCGGAAACACTCTAGATAGGGATGGAGATACTATTGTAATTTTATGCAAGATGCGCAGCCGAATCGCAGGCTGATTTCATTCGCCTTGACTTTCCCTCACCATTTAGCAAACGCGTTTCCCGGGTTTGGAGGGTATAAAAAAAATTACCTCCTCTCTAGAGCATTATCGATCGTTCATAGCTAGGCCGTGTGTATGGATTAGACGCCCAAACTAAACAGCACAGTTTTCCCTATAATTACATCAGTGGCGCAGAGAAAATATTTTCATTAACCATTTGCGCAAACGGCGCTGCTCTGCTTTAATGTACAGCCGCTGTAGAAAGTTAGTGGAACGCCGCCCTTGAGAATTCCATGACTTCGCATTCAATCGGCGCGTAGCTTGAAGGTAATTTTGAATTCGTACACTTATTAATTGGGCTGGACGCATCGATTCTATAGTCTGCGTGGAATCGCTGAGATGTGTCCTCAACAAGCCGCCCCGCCGGGGTGGCGCAGTGATTAGGGCGCTCGACTACTGTTCCCAAGGATGCGGGATCGAATCAAGGCGTCGGCGGCCGCTTTTCGATGGAGGCGAAAAGCTAGGCGCCCGTGTGCTGTGCGATGTCAGTGCACGTTAAAGAACCCCAGGTGGTCGAAATTTCCGAAGCCCTCCACTAAGGCGTCTCTCATAGCCCGAATCGCTTTGAGACGTTAAACCCCACAAACCAAACCAACCAACCTCAGCAAGCCGTGCCATTTCCTATAACAGTTTTAGGGAAAGGCATCCTCTACGACAGCTGAGGTTCAGGGTATTAACGAAGTCGTTTCCTACATCCTGAATCGAACCGCCGGCCTATTGATTATTTTTAGAGACCAAAACGTATCTGCAAATATTCTCTAACCAGCTGAAGGAAACCAATCATGAGCCCGTTTCCCTTGAAATCGGCTATTTATATCATTTCACTATTGTCGCAGAGCACAGTCCTCAACAAGCCATGAACTGTGGTTGAGGGCAACAGTTCAATGGATACGAGCTGATTGTGACATTCTGGCGAACGAAAAAGCAGATGAAGAGGCTCGTAAAGGTCACTAACACACATTCGGAATACATTCGGTCTTTCTTCACGAAATCTGATGCGTCGAATATGGCTAAAAGATTTGCGTGAGAAGAACTATATCTGCTCTGGAGCTTGCCTTCTCATCATAACCAATTAATTTACTCCGTCGTCTCACATCTAAAATTCCGACTCTCTCCCAGACTTCCCCGCCATCTCGAAACTCTTTATCACGGAGTTCGCCTGAATTTATGCCGTTTAGGTCACATGAACAGTCCACACTGTGTGTGACAAGTGCGGCTCAATTGAAACTGTGGAACATATCCTGCTTGAGCGCCCTTCATATGCTGACGAGTGTACTAACAACGCTAAATGGAGATGCTCTCCCCAGTGGCTCGAACAACGGAGTGCTTTATGTCCCTAAGCCTGCGCCTTGTAGGCAACGGAGATATGCAATGAATTTGTAGAGCGCAGCTCTTAGGCGCCCGTTCCTGCGTTTCGCGTCGGTGTCGGACTTGGCGGCGTCGTCGGCAGCGGGCGTAGTCGTCATTGTCCGCCTGGTAACCAGCTCCGCCCCCCTTTCATCCCCCCCCCCCCAGCTCAGCCCCCCTCTTCCTCCTTGGCGGCGACCGCTCGTGTTATCTGATTGCTGCGCGCGCTCCAGCCACCCCCGTTCGCCGCAGGGTTTCCCCCCCCCCCCCCCCGCTCACCCTTCGTGGCGGCGAGGGTGTTCTCCCGTTGCCGAAGCGCCGGCTCGCTATCAGCGGATCACGGTGCGTGCATCCGAAGCCGAAACGCAGAGCCACGTTCTCTTCACTCTCTAGCGGCGTCAGCGGCATCAGCCAGTCGCTCCTATCTCTTCGCCGCGCAGCCTTCCTAGAGGCCCCACGCGCTGGTTCCCGCAACCTCCCAATAACTTAATTGCTCTCTTCATTTCTCCTATAATAAAACTTCCTTCATGACGGTCAGAAACTGTTGAGTGTTTCTGCAAGAAATACGTGTGAAAAATAAAAATGTTGTCTGTAATTGTACTTACATGTCTCGAAATTTTTGCCTCAACCTATCGAAAAGGTGAAACAGCTGATGAGCTGCGCTCAAATTTCGCATTAGAAAGTAACGTAATCGTCGGAAATTTTTTATTCGCCTATTTAAACGACATTGGGCAAGCTCTATTTTCATCTCGCATGTTCGTCTCATGAATGTTTTACTTTTTGAACTTTGACAGCCCATATGTCGGACGGCGCATTTCATTTTTTTTTGTCATAGCTTTACTCGACGATACAACGTAGCACGCATTTAACGTGGGCATTTTTCTCTCCTTACTTTAATTCTTTTATTTTCCGCACAGCTCTCTTTCCAAATTTCGCTTCCCAATTCCTTTTCGTACGCAGACTAGCATGTCAGCAAATTTTAAACACCGACTGAATTCTTTGTTTTTCATTTTAAAGAACCTCTCTGTCTCTCTCTATCCCTGAGATGAACCAGAGTCACAGCGACAAAAGGCGGGAAGACAAGTTCGCAGCGCTCGTGTTCTTGCCAGTTATCTCCCTGCTCATTCATGCCTCATGGAATACAAATTGCTAAGCGCCACAAATAACTCGCTTTTTAATTGGTGTATTGTCCTCTTCAAAGGAATCAGCTCTGCATGTAGCCAAGTACAAGCACGGCGATAGTTACAAACTCTCGCGGTAAAGTGTATGACCATGAGTGGTACCTCTCCGCCCTTCTAATCAGAGATAGATTTTTTAAATCTAAAATCACTCTTTCTTTATCTTTGTAATTACTCACATAGGACAAGGCTGCGATGCTAGTTAAACGAGTCCTTCGACATGAATACTGTTGTGCTCTCGTCATGGCTAGTTGTAAATGCTTATGCTATATAGCGTTGTTTGGTCCAGTTTTGTTAACAAATGTGAATAGGATTTTGTTTAAATGGCATTTAAATATTGTTACGTGGAAGATTTACAGTCCCAAAGCTGTCCGCACAACTAACGTTGATGAGGGAACCGTTTTCAGAACACTCAGTGTCGTCGTCTTCTCGGAATCTGTTGCACTTCTTCATCGTCATCACGAACAGCGAATACAGCTAAGTAACACTACCCCCCCCCCCCCCCCCCCCCCGCGGGAAAAGCACAGTCCCGGTGCGAGCTATGTTAGCGAAATATAACGTTGATGATAGGGTTTTAGACGGGACACACGCACTATTTCGGAGGTTGGAGCTGTGGACGTGGACTTCGTAACTACAGATTCAACTTCGTAGGTGACGTCGGTCACGGGGCGCAAAACACGGTAAGGGCCAGTGTAACGGGGCAAAAGTTTTTCACACAAGCCCACTCGACGGCGCGGGAGCCACAGCAAAACGAGAGATCCAGGAGTGTAGTGGACATCACGGTAGCGGCTGACGTACCGGATCTTTTGAGAGTCTTGGGATGCAGAGAGCCTGGCATGAGCTATCCGGCGGGCATCATGAGCGCGGGTGACGGCATCACTGGTGTAAGTACTGGTGGTGTCTGCCGCGGGTAGAGAGGTGTCGAAGGGTAGTAACGGGTGTCGGCCAAATAATAAATAAAATGGGGAGTATCCAGCGGTAGAATGGACAGATGAATTGTAGGCGAATGTGACAAAGGGGAGATGAACGTCCCAATCTCGATGGTCGTCAGACGCATACATTGCCAGCATGTCTGTGAGGGTACGGTTTAGACGTTCCGTGAAGCCGTTGGTCTGGGGGTGATATGCGGTGGTGAATTTGTGGCGGACGGAACACGAAAATTTCGTCAACCACTCGCGACAGGAAACAGCGGCCACGGTCAGTTAGTAGTTCGCGAGGAGCACCATGATGAAGAATTACGTTTTCTAGAAGGAAGTCAGCGACGTCTGTGGCGCAGCTGGTCGGGATGGCTCGGGTAATAGCCTACCGAGTAGCGTAATCGGTGGCGACGGCGATCCATTTGTTCCCCGAGGTGGAAACTGGAAAGGGGCCAAGGAGGTCAACGCCTATACGGGAAAATGGGTCAGTTGGTATGGGTATCGGCTGCATATGACCTGAAGGCAAAATTGTGGGCTTCTTCCGACGCTGACACAGTTCACACGCGGCAATGTAGTGCTGGACAGAGCGGTAGAGCCCCGGCCAGTAGAAACGTCGGCGCAGGCTGTCGTATGTGCGAGAGACACCCGAGTGGCCAACCGTGGGAGCATCATGGAACTGTTCAAGGATGGTGGAACGCAGGTGTTGTGGAACGACGAGCAAAAAGTCTGTGCCATCTGGTCGCATATTACGTCGGTATAGGGTGTTCTCGTGGAGCACAAATAAGGCGAGAGATGGGTCAGGGCGGTCGGCGTTAAGACGGAGGATAATGGAATGCAGAGAAGGATCTAGGTGCTGTTCCTTGGCAACGTTGGCAAAGGCGGAGACAGATAAGACATATGCATCATCGTCAGAGTCTGTAGGACTAGGGGAGTCGACGGGATGACGTGACAAACAGTCTGCATCTTGGTGAAGCCGGCCGGACTTGTAGACGACGGAAAAGGTGTATTCTTGTAATCGTAGGGCACCGTTTTCAGAACACTCAGTGTCGTCGTCTTCTCGGAGTCTGTTGCACTTGTTCATCCTCATCACGAACAGCGAATACAGCTAAGTAACAATATCATCACCCGAATTCCCCTGAACGGAGCAGCGCTCCTAACTACTAATAAAAGCCCGCTCCAGAAGCAGGAAGGCGTGTCACGGCCGGCAAATGAAACCTTATTTACTTCCCGTAGTTTATTGTTGTTCTGGTGAGTCTAGCACAACGCATCTGTTACTATGACGAATCCCTCGTGAAAGAGCGCGCTCTGACCACAGTTTCGATTATAGGTGGTGACATATATTCGCGCTGCATCACGAAGACTATTCAAACACCGCTCTTACAGAGTCCGAAGGGGTCGTGGTGCTGCGTTGGTGCAGGCTCTCCTTTTGTCCCTGCGCTTTTCCTACGCTGGAGAGAGATGATTCATAGCGCTTTTCTGCACCGCTCGAGAAAACGAGTTGCACAGCTGGCGTTGTCAGGGCGACATAGAACTAAAAAGAACGAAACGAAAAAGAAAGTGCGTCAAGAATGTATTCAAATGACGACGAACGCGCGAGTATCGCGCAGTGGTGCATGCCGCCCCCGCTGTTGTTTTCTCACGTGCGCGTGAAGGGGCCGTAAGACTTTCGGGTTATGTCTTGTTCTACTGTAACAAGAAAAACAACTTGTTCGAAGTTCTCAACACCGAGTCTCTCTGCCGCAACTCAGTCATACCTAACTGACTCTAATTTTATATATTTGTCGTTTAGCCAGCAGACCTTCCGCTTTCGTCTCCTGTCAGGCTAGACGCGTGCATGCGAGTCGGTTGGCTTTCTGTTTTATTTGCCGACCTCTTTCGTGTCTTTTCGTTATTCGAAGGATGAACAGGGAAGTTGAAGACGGAAAACTAACATCAGAGAAACTCTCCGGCAGTTGCAAGTATAGTCTACGCGTAACTATAAACGTAGCGGCATATCTTATAATTTGGAGCCGGCAAGAGCTTTAATTAGGCGATAAGGAAAACAACGGTAAGATATGGTAACTTACCGCTCCTTGCAAAGCTCAAGTGTCAGTTCCGTAGTTGAATTTATTCAGACAGCTGTCACTTTGCAGTTTAATTTATTCGTTTTGGCTGTTAAATTCAGTTCGACCTTGTAACGTTGCATGACGCACATAGGCAGAATCAAATACTTCTTTTCAGGCAAACAAAAGAGACCTACCTCTGTTTCAGTACGCTATAGAGAAAGAGAGAGAAGGGATATATATTTATATATTTATATATATATATATATATATATATATATATATATATATATATATATATATATATATATATATATATATATATATATATATATATATATATATATATATATATATATATATATATATATATATATATATATATATATATATATATATATATATATATATATATATATATATATATATATATATATATATATATATATATATATATATATGAAGGAAAGAAGCCAACAGTCGGCGAGGCCAAGGAAAGCGTTGGGGATGGTACTTTATGTCTTTTTTTTTTTTTTTAATCTTTTACTTGGATAATCACAGAAATTAGTAATGTAATCTGTTAGAGGAAAAATAATTAAACACAAAGTAGAAGAAAAAACAACGTGCCGATGGTGGGATCCGAACCCACGACCTCCGAATAACGCGTCCGGTGCTCTACCAACTGAGCTACATCGGCCGCTGTCCCCCCTGCTACTTGCTTGGGTATTTATGTTGTCTGTATACGAAAACGACGTTCTACGTCCGCCGCTA